>NW_005187402.1:7702979-7723613 GCF_000239375.1 Pundamilia nyererei | reverse complement strand
TGGGCTGAAAGATCTATCGCTTTATCACCTCTTCAGGTTGTAAATCGTGTTTTTAAAAAGTAACTAAGTAATTAATTACTTTTGAAAATGAGTAATCAGTAAAGTAACGGGATTACTTTTTTGGGGAAGTAATCAGTAATTAGTTACTGATTACTTTTTTCAAGTAACTTGACCAACACTGTTCTTAACACTACTCAACAGGACCGTCAGAATAAAAATGAAAAAAATAAAAATGTTATGTAATACGAAATAAAAGTGCCAGCAGTATTTAAACAAAAGACGTGCTAATAGAAAACTAAAAATGGCTTCTGCCCACAAACTCAAATAAATATTTAAAAGAAATCAAAAAGATTTTCTTTTCCAGTCCAAAATAATAAGTTTGCAAAGTTTACAGATGATTCAGTTTATGACTTCATGATTGCAGTGGATGTGCTCTGGAATGAGGCTTGCTCTTGTCTTTGAGATGCTGATAACTAGACATCCTCTCTGTCATGACTTCAGCCATTTGAGAGGTGCAAGAGCCCCCTTTTAAAACCAACTCATCTATACGCCTGTGCTTAATACTAGTAAAACAGAACAAAACAAAATTAGAAAAGACAGTTACCAATCACTGTAGTTGTATATCAAAGTTTCTCAGACAGTGTAGTGTTCAATGCAAATGAAACTTTATAACCCAAAGAATAACTACCTAATGTAAGGTGGAAGAGGTTTAGTAGAATAAATGCTAATATTAGAGTGAGGAAAAAATAAAAGACTAGGAGACAGTGTGGCTACTCCTGTTTAATGGTTTACTATCACATTTCACTCATTAGCTAACAAAACTGAAATGGTGTTTCTTTAGCAAGTATCATCCTGAGGAGTTTCTGAGAGGTCATCTAACATAAACATTATTAACATAAACTTAACTCTCTAAAATTGACCCGTTCAGAGTTGACATCACAGCTCGGGGTACGTTCGTGAAAGGAAAGCGCCGCTTTGCATAGTCTACATTTAGGTTTGTTTTCTGTGAAATGCTATCATATTTTTTTTAAATGTCTGTTTCCATTTTCTGCCGTCCTCCTGTTTTGTCGTTTGTGCTACATTTCCTATTTTCTACTTCTACCAACACATGGTGTCAGAGTGCGCTTAGTGATATTTCTTCCTTTTTTCTATTCATTCATTCTGTCTCAGAATCTGGTGTTGAATCTTTAATGTTTATTTTCTTTGGACGTTCAAATTAAGTTTTGATGTAAAGAATTAAACTGCAAAAATAGTATATATATTTTGTAGCCATGTGATGCAAAATGAAAGTATTAGTATTAGTAGTAAAGCTATATGTTGTGGAATGTAAGGAGCTTAACAATTTGCTCACCCTGTTGACATTGCTGCTGAGATTGAGAATCACGGTGTCACACTATCCCCCTCATTAAATATTCATTTTTTTAGGGAGTCATGGAAAAGGGATTCACACTATATCCTGTGTGTGTATGTGTGCATGCGTGTGCAGGAGTGGGGAGCTTGATTTGTCTGACAGTTAGTAGAGGTTAATGGGATCAGCTGGCTTAGGGAGGCATCTTTTCAAGTGTTGATAATCTCTTAGTCCACATGGAGAGAAAACCCTCGCTCTGGGAAGGACATATTTTACAAGCAGCACTTGACACCGAAGGAACCTTGATTTGAATAATAATGCAAATAAAGAGACATCTAGATTCAGACTTTATTTAATTAGTTTCTGGTAAAATACATAGGTTTGACAGAATGATCAAATTAATCAAAAGCAAAAGAAATGCATTATCCATGCGGGTGAGATTTAAATGAACAGATCCTGAGTGTTTTAATAACATATTGTTAAAAAAACCAAAGGTGGTGACTCGTACATTGTTGTGTTGTACAAAGAGATTAGTGCTGTAACGATTTATTGAGTATTTCAAATAATTCGATTGTAAAAGAAAAGTTTTCGACAGAAATTCTTTGCGTTGGTGTTTCATTTAGCACAAGGCTCTGTAGCACACTACTGTCACCATGGACAGACAAACACAAGGGTTTAACCCACATTTGCGACTAAAAACAGACTTTAAACAAAAACACTGATAACACAACAACAGCAGATGGTGAGCTCAGGTTGAGTGAAAGAAAACATGTTTCTACCGTCCAGAACTGCAGCGCTGTTCCTGTCCTCTCTGTTAAAACCTTTACTGGGGAAAAGGTAGCAGGTTTCCTTCATCAAAGCACCTGATCAACAAAGTCCCAAAGCCAGCTGTCTTGCTTAAGGAGTTTCTTAATAAGGTGAAGGACGTTTTGCCACAGAGAGTGGTATTTAGAGATTTGTCTCACATATCTAATTCTATTGCCACAAGCTCACCTGAATTTGATTCAGGTTGTGAGAAAAGTTAGTCAAAATAAGGATGTTACACAACCACTATACAAAGACAGTTTGTTCTTTTTGTGTTGTGTATTCTTTCAGTAAGTTCAGTCTAAAATGTACTGGTCTTTAAAGGGAAGTTTGATTTACAGATAAGGTTCCAAAAAGCACAGAGCACAAACACATACTGCCAGTTATCATGGTAAATATTTCACAATACTGTTTAGTTGATCTGTCCTGTCAAATCTCCGCAATAGATTAAAAAACAAACAAAACAACACATTCAGTAGAAATGAGAAATTTCAGGAATCCATCCCGTCTGAAACTTACATTAACTTTATAAAGTATAAAATAACAGTTCACAGACACCCCCCCAAGAATAAATTAGTACCAGGCATAGATGTCTCTTTAACACTGTCTTCAGTGCCACTTCAAGCTGTGGCAGGAGGAAATACAACCTGATGTGGGAAACAATGATTTATTTCTTGAACGGTAATAAAAATAATAATAGAATTGGTTCTATAACCAAACACCATCCAGACATCACAAAATACTTTTGTGGTGTCTGCATGGTGTTCCTGCATCTTTTGGGATCTTACAAAGCTTCAAACGACGCGTCGACTATTAAATTAGTCGTCGACGATTTTAATAGTTGACTAATCGTGGCAGCCCTAATACACGCACATACACAGTCGTAGCCAGACGTTTTGGTAGTGGCACAGATTTTGCATCATGTATTTTGCCACATCAGTTTTTTTTTCTTTCACATTTCAGTGATATAATGAATTAAAAAACATGTCAAATAAATAAATCAAAATATGGTCAGAGAAGTTGACTGATGGAATAAGGTCTCAGCAAGGCTTTGTATGTCACTAAATATTTAAAATAGTCTTCAACGGAATTTTAAAATCCAGTTGAAGACAATGCAGCGAAGCAAGAATAAGGATGAATGTGATCACCTGTTAGTTTTTCTTAGATGCCTAGCTTCTACTGCCTAGACGAGCAGAAGCTAGGCTGGTTGCAGAGGACTGCAAGAACGAGTGGGGTGCGTTTAACCTCCTAAGACCCGAGCTCTTCCATGGCATGCATTTTTTTTATATCTCTTTGATATTTGGGCATATTAGGACCTCATGAATGTAAAAACAAAGAATTGACAGATATTTTTTTTTTTTTTTTTTAAAATTTTTTTTTTTTTTTTTTTTTTTTACCTGATTTTTGTTTCTGACAAGTATAAGATCCACATATAAGGACATTCGTTTTAAATTTTGATAGAACAGTGGCAGTAGAATGTCCTCGTAAGTGGATATCAGGCCCTTGTAGAGAAAAATTTAGTGTTTTTAGGTCTAGACAACCCAAAATGTGATGTCCACGTATGTGAACGCCAGGTCCTAGGAGGTTAAAAATGACTTGCAGAATCTAGATGGGAGATGTTTTGATTATGTACTAAAGGCTTCCTTGGTATCGACTGATGGGGTTGGTTTGTTAGATTTCTTAGGTGAAATCAAAAAGACTGGATGAGCTTAAAGATGCAAGATTGAAAATTTTAATACTATGCTCACCAAAATAATACCAGGATGCTTGGCAAGTTATTTGATATTATCCAGTGAGGAGGCAGAGTGACATCCCTAGTGAAATAACAACAAACACTTCGATTGAAAGGGGCGAAAAATGTTGGTGTCTGTATCGGGTTTTGGACATTTAGTTATTTTAAAAGCCTGTGTGGTGTACCTCTCTGTGTGTAGATAAATGTTTGTGGTGTGTAACTCTGGGTACTGGTACTGTTACCAAATGCAGCCTAAAAGTGATATGGAGTTCTCTTGTAAACAAGTAATGTTTTTCACTGTTACTCAGAATGTGTTGTGGTTTCCAAGGTCTGATGAGCCAACTAAATGCATTTCCGTGAAAATATCTGGTTTTGTGTGTTTACTGGCATGAACTCTTCCTGATTAAGCGGAATATTGCGAAAGCAGTAGCTGGACTGAGCATGTCCCGCTTGACCCTCTCAGATAAAAATGTTTCCATTAGCAGAACTGGAAAAATGCCACAGCTTACCATTCAGCTTGTTTCTTACTGCATAATTGAATTACAATGATTTTGGTGTGGTTTAAAGCTGCGTGCCAAAGATTAGGTAAATTTTCTGACTCCTAACTTTATTTAGATTTCTAAAAACATGGCGATGGGTTCATTGAAAATTGGCAAAAACAATATGGTTTTTTTGGGGGGGGGTTTTCTTTTCCTTTTCCTGCCCTGGCTTTTGAGGCTGACTACAAGTTCACTATTCTGTTGGGAGGACAGGCAAACAAGCTACTACTGATGAGATTCCTGGATAGATTGTGTACTGCTCTTTTTGTGTTGATGCACAACTGTGGTAAAGCTGTGTAGTGTAGGGACCTACAGGAACCATTATCATATCCAAGAAAAGGTTATTTTTAAAAAAATAAACTCCTGAACCATGGAAAAGAACTGGAAAACAGAGCACTTATGAGCAAGGCTTCTTCTGGGTGTAGTCACTAGAGGTGGAAACTGAGAGCAGGCTCCAAAATGTCCAGTCTATTGAATTGCTTTGCCTCCAAGCTTTTCAGTTTCTTTCATCAGTGCGTCAAAGCGTGCTAAGGTTGCACTTTGCAAAACAATGATGTGAAACTGATTGGAATTTTTGCACACCTGAGTCATATGCTTGCCTTTTTCTGCTCTGGTCCTATATGCTGTTCAGACTCAGATAATAAAACTGTTGTATTGATGCTAAAATGTCTCCTTTTTGCCTAAAAATATTGATCAGCATTGAAGTAGAGAAGCAAAATGAATGAAAGCTTCCATAGATTCCATTTTAGGGTTGAAGCCAAGCTTGACAAAGCTGCTTAAGTAGTTCAGTGCCCCAAATTGGTTATTAACATTCAAATATAGAAAAATGAAAGCAGCATTGTACAAATGTCCTTATTTTGAATAAGTGAACTAGTAGTTATCCATGTTGTCTGGCGACTGCATTGTGTTGCTGTGCATTTCATGCCACAAGACGCAAGTGGTTTCCTTTGTCACGGTTTTCAGCTTCTTTAATCTGCATGAAAAACTTGAAGTCAAAGGCTAAGTGCTGTAATACTCCCACTCTGTCAGTCTAATCTCTTCTGATGTCTGCCTGCATACACTGACTCTTCCTGCTTGTCACTTTCCAGTTGAATCTACCACACCCTTCGCTACAGACGCTTATATAACTACCAGGTCAAGGCAGCCCCCCCAATCCAACTGCTGACTGCTGTTGTTGTTTGCAAGACTGTCACGTTGATCTTGTTAGGTGTGTGCTAATGGGCTGCCATTAGTTTACCTGCTTCTCGCGATTTAATCAGCTTCCCAACAAATGATTTAACACAATTTCAATGGAGCTATTATATTTCAGGCATTACCATTAGAGTTTGCCCCCAGCTCTCTCCATCGACATCCTAAAACTCTTATGAATGCTATTTTGTAGCAGCTAAGCAGCTGATTAGACAGTAACATTTGTACGTGTAAACACCAGAAACCGGTGATTTTTCTCATCCTGTTGCTATTCTGTTGTTTTTGTGTCATTTTTACATCTTTAGACACCGTGGGCTAGTAACACAGCCACTTGGCTTTCAGTCAAGTTGAAGCAGTGAGCCTTAAACTCGTCCTACACCGGGATGAAAGACTAATATTGGACGGATTTTCTTTAACCCTTACAGCAGCTCAGTGTAATATCTCTGTGATTTAATCTTTGAAGAATTCACTTTATTTAAAAGCTCCTAAAATCAGTTTTTCTTTTATTGGTCTCTTTCCTATGTGATTCTCTGTTTTTTTTAAGTGCACTGATAATTAAAAATGAGAGATCCCTTTGTTCTTATGTGAATATTGTTAGAAAGGATGCAGTGGATGACAAAAGATGAACTAGATTTTTAATTACCACAGTAAAACTCAAGCAGTTCTGCTGTTTACATATGTTGCCAGGGGGACACCAGTGTAATCCACACCACTCCCAAACCATTCCCGGTCTTGCTACAATAACAACCGTATCATCTGTAATAAACTGCTTCAGTTTGTATCAGTTGCCTCCTGTCTCACTGCCGCATCTCTGTGCTTTGTTTTACAGTTACTAGGAGCTGCATTCTTGGGTATAGGCTTGTGGGCATGGGCGGAGAAGGTATGTATAAACACATGCACACAAACACGCTGGCTACGGGTTACCACATAGCTAAAATTCTTCCAGATATCCTAGCTGTAATAAGCTGGAAGTATAATTCATCGGATGGAGTTTGGATGTAAACAGAGCTTTTGAGAAGAGTGGCGTGGAAAATAGAAGCTCTATTCCTGTAACACTTTGTAGCACTTAAAGGCATATAACCTCATAATGTTCCTGGTAAACACGTCTCAGGATATGAATTATGCTCACTGCTGCAGCTCCAGTGTGATGTGTAACTAAGTTTTGTTGAACCAATATCGAGCTAATGGTTAAATTGTTTTTCCGGTGATTGGAGCTTTAAATGGCTGTGGCTGCAAATAAGGAGCCATAGGGTCCAAATGACACACTCATTTGACTTACAGCTACCAGGATTTGAATGCCTTGTGCTTCGTCTCGTATGAAAGCCTGTTGCACGATAAATTGGATCGTATATTTGCGCAGAAACTGGTTCGCTGTTTATTGTCAACGCTGGACAGGCTACAAAGATCAGGTGTTGCCATTAACCTCTCGTGTGCAGTGAGTCATGGCTACGTTCAAAACTTCTTTCAGAGGAGTTACCAGTCAATTTGTTCATTAATTAGCAAGAAATCGCTGCACAAGCGTGGAACCATGTACTGATTAGTAACGTCTGGTCATGAACTCTGTGCAAATCGGCCTGCGCTGGAGTACCTTTGTGGAGCAGCGTGAATAATTTAAAGGGATTAGGGTAAATGATGAATAGTGGTTGCTGGAAAGTCGTAATGGTGAGTTTGGGTCTCAGTGACTAAGATGATTAGTTTCAAGCCTGCTGTGCACAGCCAGACTACATTATTGTTTCAGGGCCTCCTGCTAAAATTTAAATGCGTGCAGTTTATTCTGCAGCAGTGCCATAAAAACATGAGCATCCAGCATTGCCTTCATCCTACAGTTTTGTCCTTGCTCAATGCAGAGGGAGATTAACTCAGTACGAGAGCTGTCTCGACTTTAGCTGCAAGTGTTGGGCATGTTCACTACAATATATGACAAGCAAACAGGATGTCAGACTGAGAGTGGATACACATAGTGGTTTCCTTTTTCAAAATAACTGAAAAATATAGCAGGGATCAGGGTTGTACAAAAATATGTTAATAAAACAAGCTTGAACTCGTTTTTATGGAGCTTTCGCAAAGTACCTTCTTTAGTGTGCTATCCAGAAACAATAACGACGCCCACTGTTACTGCGGAAGAAATACTAATTTCATTTCCTGCTGGATTTGTGTGATGTTTGCTCACTTCCAAAGAAATAAACTGTCTCTATTTTTCATTTTAATAATAATAATAATAATGGATTGCATTTATATAGCGCTTTTCGGGACCCCTCAAAGCGCTTGACAATACCACTATTCGTTCACTCTCACATTCATACACTGGTGAAGGCAAGCTACAGTTGTAGCCACAGCAGCCCTGGGGCAGACTGATGGCTGCCATATCGCGCCATCGGCCCCTCTGGCCAACACCAGTAGGCGGTAGGTGAAGTGTCTTGCCTAAGGACACAACGACCGAGACTGGGCTCGAACCGGCAACCTTCCGATTACAAGACGAACACCCAACTCTTGAGCCACGATCGATTTTAATAAAGACAGCCAGAATATAAACCAAAAATGTAGGGGAAAAAACCCACATTTACAGTTATAAATTGATTTGCAAGGCTTTGAGTGAGATAGGTATTTGATCTCCAAGCAAAACTTGACATATAGTACTTGGTGGAGAAACCTCAGTTGGCAAGCACAGTGGTAAGATTTTTCTCATTGCACTGAGCCCCAGACTGAGGGCGATTTATGTTCATTTTCTATTTCTTTCATTTCGGAATAATCGCACCAACAGTTGTTACATTCTCACCAAGTTTCTTGGTGATGGTGTCGTAGCCCATTCCAGCCTTGTGCAGGTCTATACTTTGTCCCTGACAGATTTTGACAGCTCTTTGGTCTCGCCCTTGGTGGTGGAGAGGCTGGACAGGTGTGCTTTGTACGCTTTTTACGCTTAACAGGCTGAGATCAAGACTATCCTTGACTGATTGATTGATTGGCTCTGTGCCAACACACACTCGTGGGAGCCAGAATTCTGGCTGCTTTGCAGAGGATGAAATACTTGTTTCACTCAATGACGTGAATAATTTCATATGTAATGCAAACTTTATGTAATGTGTTTTTTCTCGAATTTTGGATAATATTCTATCTACCTCCATTAAAATGAAACTATCATAAAGATTAGACACTAATCATTTAATTGAAAATTTTGGAAAATTCAGCCCAAGATCAAATTTATTGCATCAAAGTTGCAATATACAGTATAGTTAAGAATTGGGAATGATTACATGTGAAGTCTGTCTTGTTGTAAATAATTCTAAGAACGCAGAGGCTGACAAAATAAGATGGTGGTCACACTGTGGCTTTCAGAGAGGAGAGTGGAAGGACAAATGTCTCTGTGTTTTCAGGAGGCTTTGAAGTTTGCCTCTTGTGAGAAGTTACTTGTTTTATAATTTTGTCACAAAAATGCCATAGAGTGAGTGCATGTTGCATTTAAACTGATAACAAAACCTCAGCGAGGTTCTTTATTTTATTTTGAAAACATCACATTGATATATAAGAATGTAATGGAATAACAGTATTTCAGTTTATTAAATTTCCCTGCTACAAGTCTGCATCTGTGAACGGGGCCCAGCAGGCTGTGACATTAGTTAAATCTCACTTTTTCTCTTTGACATCACAGGCTCTTCTCAAGGTTAACTGTGTTTTTGTAAAAGGAGAATTTTTACTGAGACCTTGTCATGGGGATGGTAAGGATTGATTTTGGAAATATTATGGTCTGAATTTTAACCACTCTTTTGTCTTCCCCCTCAGGGCGTGCTGTCCAATCTGTCATCCATCACAGATTTAGGGGGCTTTGACCCTGTATGGCTCTTCATCGTCGTCGGAGGGGTCATGTTCATTCTGGGCTTTGCTGGATGTATCGGAGCGCTCAGAGAGAACACCTTGCTGCTTAAATTTGTAAGCCACCTCTAGGCTTTATGTGCACAGACACTGTTTTAATTATTTCACACCCCTTAGATCTGCACTTCACACCAGGGCTGAAGGTATCTGTGTAGCAGGTGTCACTTTGACTCGTCTGAGCCAAATGCTATGAATGATGGTGTGGCACATCATACCTCATCAGTAAACCAAATCCTGTTTAATGATCAGAAAGGTATACTGATCCACTGAAGCCTATTTTTTTTTGTATGCGTATTAGGCAGTTCTTTCTTCAGCCACAACACCACCAGGATTTATTTGGGTTCAGCTTTATTGATAAAAACCTGTGACTGACAGAGACAAACTCGCCTTGTTGCTGCCTGTGATTCTGAGTAGCTATTAACTCCAGCAGATGTCCATTAGCAGCAGTAAATCAGGCATCAGCGTGAGGAGCTAATGCGGCTTTTGTGCATTTATCATCAGCATCTTCTCCTACATTTACTGTAAAGGGATTATTCAATAGGACCTGTGGGAGTGCAGTTTTTATTGCCACACTCTCACTTAGCAAATCAGGGCAGGCCCTACAAACTGACCTGCACAGGAACATTACATTAAAGTTGTTCTTACACTCATTTTTAAGCAGAAGCGGGGAAAGTCACAGGATTTTCTTTGGTGCTCCTTGTTCCCTGCTTGAAGTGACAGGTGTATTGTTTTCTGTTTGCATGTGTTTACTTGTACTTTTCAGTTTTCTGTGTTCCTGGGTTTGATCTTCTTCCTGGAGCTGACTGCAGGGATCCTTGCCTTCGTCTTTAAGGACTGGATCAAAGACCAGCTTAACTTTTTCATTAACAATAATGTCAAGGCATACCGCGATGACATCGACTTGCAGAATCTCATCGACTTTGCCCAGGAATATGTGAGTTCACCCCCACCGATGGTATCTCTTATCTTAAAATCGTTCATGTCTCTTTGCTGGAAGAAGTTACTCCCTTTCTTAGAAATGCGGCTGTACATGTGAGCTCAGAAAATGATGAGTCAGCCTTGTTATGGTAAGAATGAAGAGACTCAGCTGCTGCAAATGTGGAGTGGTTTTTCTGATTAATGTGATTGTATTTCGGTCAAATGGCTATCCAACTATGTGGAGGAAGCAGTTGAGATAATTTGCTCCTGTGTGTAAACGCTAGGTTCTGTCATGAGGCACCCTAAAGGCAATTAGATTGGCTTTTGTGTTCATACTTGAATCTCACTGTTTGTAGTCATTACCTGCCATAGTAAGCTAACAACCTAGGCTGACCTGAGCCAGCCTGTTAAGGGCTCAGATGGCAAGATCAAAGAAGGTACATCTGTGTGTTTACTAGAGTTAGCTGTTTAATCTCTGCTTGTTGTTGTTGTTTGTCCCAGTGGTCATGCTGTGGAGCGCACGGGCCTGACGACTGGAACATGAACATCTACTTCAACTGCACTGACAGGAATCCCAGTAGGGAGCGCTGTGGTGTTCCCTTTTCATGCTGCATCAAAGACCCTGCAGTGAGTCGCGTTTCAGCAGCACAAACAACTGTCCATAATCAGCTTTTTGTTTCGTGTAATATTCTGTAGCCATGCATCATGTGTGTCAACATAAGAAGTTTCTCTCATGCAAAGAGTCATTATTTCAAACCTTCTGACCTTAGGTAAAATTGTAACGGATGAATGTGGTCGAGGATCCCATTTTAATCTCCGTTTGGTTTGGTTTTTTTGCAGGAGGATGTCATCAACACACAGTGTGGTTATGATGTTCGGCAGCAAATGGTTGGTATCTCTTCTATTTCTGTAGATCTCTTTAGACAAGGAAATCAAGGAAATCTGTAATTTAGAGTCCCAACAAATTGCAACGCTTAACCAGTTCTCATATGATAGAGTCAGCTGCAAATGTGGAGTTCTGCAGGAAGAAAGAAATCTTGGTTAAAATGATGCAATGCTGCTGGAGAGAAATACTCCCGAGGGCGAATTGACTGACAGCTTGCAAACCCGTTTGACTGAAACGGTCTAAGTTGTCGAACGCAGAGTGACAGTTGGGTTCATTTGTATTGGACTTGATTGTCAGTCGATCAAAAAGTGAATTTGTGTTTGAAATGCAAAGGAAAACCAATTAAATGTGAGATTTTATGGCATTCTCTGCATTCTCTCTTTAAAACTACTATAGGTAAAACCAGATGGCTGGTGTTAGATATAGAGAACGTAGAGGGTTAAGTAGCTTACACAGACTAGTCTGTATGCTTCTTGCCTTAATAACAGATTGTTCTTCTAACAGGGATAATTAGGCTCCAGTTATAGCCTCAAGAGCAGCCTTACTACACTCTGTAATTGGCGACTCAGTGGGTTATGCCAGTCCGTTCCCTTTTCCTCTGTGTGTGTGTGTGTGTGTGTGTGTGGGTGTGGTGGTTACAACTCACTGCACTGCAGTCAGAAAGATTGCTGTTGCTAGGCGAGCTGCAGTACAGTGAACCACCTGCCATTGAGTTGCTATGAATTCATTTTCTGTGCGCTAACGCCCTGGCCATTGACATTTTGCTGAAACTATCAGGGATGTGCAGAGAGTTCCTGTGCAGCACCTGAGCGGGGAGCAGGGTGGGAAAGAGGAAGAGCAGGAAGTATGGCAAGGACAGGAGCACAACAAAGGCAAAGGGCTGAAATAGCTTTAGAGGAAGTCCACAGCTATAACAACATTGCATTTCCTGCTATTTTTTTTGGCTGCAAAGTGGCGCTCTCTACCTCATTGGTCTAAAACTAGATTTCAAGTTCTAGGAGAGAACAAAAGATTTTCCTGGTTGACTTGTCTGAAGGATAACAAAGAATGAATTGTACAGCGGCACCGATTCTTATCCCCTTTTTAGTTTCGTTGCAGCGTTAATTAAACCTGTTTTTGTTTTTTTTGTAAAAATGTTCGTGTCTGAGTAAAGCACATACATCATCAGCTGGATCCAAAAGCAGAAATGGCCATCTGTCAGGCAACAGGAAACAGCTTTTGTCTGTTCAGTCCACCAGTGTCCTTGGTGGAAAAGAATACACTGCATTGATAGTCAGCGTAATTGAGAACACTGACATGTTGCAATCTTAGGCTGTGACTCAGCTTATCGTGAGGTCTTCATGCCCTCATCAACTGTGATGGAGTCAGTGGGCAAAACACTATCTTGTGTTTGTGTCCAGCATTAGTCATAGGGCAGAGTACCAGTTTTTGTTTAAATAATGAGCAATGCCAGCTTCCTCTCAGAGAGCAGATCATTCAATATGCTGTAAATTAAACACGTTTTCTCGCTCAAAACTTTAATGCACTTGAATTATGCTCATCTTTGTGAAAAAGGAGTTGGACCGGCAGAAGTTTATCTATACGAAGGGCTGCGTGGGACAGTTTGAGAAGTGGCTTCAAGACAACCTGATTATTGTAGCCGGCGTCTTTGTTGGAATTGCACTTTTACAGGTAATGAGCTGTTGTTTGGAGATTTCTCACGCTAAGCAACCTGCTGTATCGCAAATGAGGCCTTTAATTAAAACTAACAATAGTTCTAGTTTTTTGATTTTATGTCTTCGCTTCCATCTAGTGTTGAGAACATGTAACTGTAGTTTGGTTTTTTTGTTTGTTTGTTTTTTGCCTTAATCCGGTGACTTAAAATCCTGTGTGGCCTTTTTAAAAAATGTTTTTATTTTCTTCTAGATTTTTGGTATCTGCCTTGCTCAAAACCTCGTGAGTGACATCAGAGCTGTCAAAGCCAACTGGTGACAGGAGAATTGAAGTGGGGCGGCCCCAGCACCGAACTCGCATAGCACACCGTCCGGCTGAGGCGGACAGCCGGCAACTTTTGCCACTGAGCTAAGCAACACACACACATGCTCTCACACACTGATATGTGTGTGAGTGACGCTTGAAAAAGAAAATATATTTCACAGACAAACCAAACAGTCAGAACTTTGTTTACCACTCAGCTGGGATTTTAACCCAAATATACAGAAGAGAGTCCTGCCTACTTTTTTCCCCCCTTTATTATTTTTTTTCTTTCGACAAATTTATTTAAGGCACGCAGTTGCACAAGGACACCAGAAAACTCGGAGATCAGAAGCCATGGATAAAAGACAACAACAGCAAAAAAACAAAACAAAATGAGGAAAAACGTTTTTTTTCAAAAAAAAGAAAGAAAAAAAACCTCAAGCAACATGTTGTCACAGAGCCTTTGTCCTGCTCCGCAAGGGGGCTGAAGATCTTCCCTTAAAGTCAGCTCGCACCCACCTCCACACTTCCTTCTCCTCCAGAGGACGATGACTGGCTGGCCGCATGGATTCGTCTGCGTGTCATTTTTCTCCTTTGTGACCTTTTTTATGACCACTAAAAAAACAAAACAAAAGAGAGACAAAAAACTGAACACTGGTCGGTCATATCTGCAAATTTAAGTCACTTCAAGAGTTTTCTGTTCAAGTTCAAATGTAAAAAGTGCCATTAATTTCCAGTTTTGTGTCCTTCCTGTTCTGTACATGGAACTTGTGCACCTCGACCGCCCCCTTCCCTTATACCTCAGGGCCTGGCTAAAAATGTGTTTCCTTCCGCCAGTTAAAAGCATATCTTATTTTTCCATCAGTGTCTGTTGAATTTAGATTAACGCCAAAAGTTACCCCATTCGCCCTATGGTGATTGCATCATCTGTTGATTGAGTGTATTGTATGACATGAAATAGTAAGGATTGTAAGTGTGTGCTATACAGAGAAAGAGGGTTTAATGATAGAGGTTGTTGTTTATCTCCGAGCATCCCTCAGGCACATGGGATTGCTAGTTTGGGGCCTTTTTATCTTCTTTTTTCTTTTTACTTGACTTCTGTGTACCATATTTGTCTTATATTTTTCTCTTTGCAAAAGAACATATGTCTGTTGTTAAAGATGTTCTTTTAATTCTTCATTCATTTCCTGTCATTTATAGATAAATCTGTTCTCGGGTTCATTGTTAAGCTTTACAGGCACCTGTTTTACTTCCAGCTCATCAGTCAGCTGCAAATTAGCTTCGTATTGTGAATGTTAGCGGTCCTAATGGAGACCAAATAATATCATTAGCTAACTGCCAAGGTTTTGTCTGGCCACAATTCTGTTGTTATTAGGAATGCCAAACGATAACAAATGGCATTTCCACGGCCAAAATGTGAATTCATTGTCCCTCCATGTGGGAAGTGCCAGTTGAACCTAGAAATCAAATGACAATTAAACAATGTTACAGTAACGCTTTTATCTTTTAATTCAGTGTTGTCTTTTTTTTTTCCTTTTGGATTGTTTTTTTTTTTTTAAAATAGAACAGCAAATACACGCTGTACCGTTTTAATATTAGCGACAGTCTCAATATAACATGAATGCTGCTTTTAACTTTGACTAGATTATTGATGGTGTATTACAATAGTCGAGCTAACAATCTATCTCACGTGGCGGCATTTGTAGAAAACGGTCTGGCCGCTACGGTTTCCATCTGAGGAAATAGTCACATTGTTTTTCATGTTAAAGTTTACACATTATACGTCACCGCCTTTTTAATTATTATGGGGTCCCCCCCATTTATTCAGTCATTCAGAACACTCTTGGAGTGAGTTCAGTTCTGCTATAACTGGCTTCACTCAGTAATTCTGTATATTATTCAAAGCATTTAACCACAACAGCTGTTTCTGGCTGTCACAATGTCATTCGGATACATTGCACAAGCTAGATTAGGAACGGATTTACTTGACTGCACACACAGGTCCATATATACACACTTTAGATATATACACACACACTCTCAAAAATGAGAAAACATGTTTGGAATTGCAATGCAGACTAGCTGAAAGATGAGTAGCATTAATATTCTGTGAACAGTGCAGGAAAACTTTCCCTGCTTCTCTCTCAGAGTCGGTCTGCAGAATACATATACATAGGAGTTCTTTCAGCGACGCCACCTTAAGATCGTCTGTCGTGTGCACATGTCACATGTTGCTTTTCACCCACGCCCCCTCCCTTTTGAAAAAAAATCAAGAATCTACCTGATCATAGTGCACCTGTTTCAGAGCCTCTACCATTCTGATGTATTTTTAAACATCGGGCTCTTTTGACAAAAGAGGAACACACGACAAAGTGGGATTCATTTGAGTTTAGGCGCCGCGAATGCACAAGTAGAAATATCGCCAGCGGAGAACAATGCATCTGCACAAGAGCGACAGAGCCTTAATGACTTCTCCCCGGTTCAGGTAGATGTGTGTGTATAGGAGAGGCTCATTTATATCAGCACTTTAGGTCTAATCAGTGAGTAACAGCTTCCAGTAATCTCCAAAAACAGATTTCATTTAGAATAAATATGGAGTCGTTTTACAGGATGTACTTGCAGTTAATTCTCACCTGGAGTTATATTTTCGTGACGTGCCGCGAAAGTTGTTTGTCACGCTTTGTGTGTGGGCTTCTTTGATTTCACTTACTGTTCAGTCTGTTAGATGAATCTGGATGAAACCTGTGTGTGTGTGTGTGTGTGTGTGTGTGTGTGTTTTGTTGTTTTCTTTTTTCTCTTCCCTCCATACATCTGTGGGTTGAAACGAATGTGTGCCACTAATTAACAAATGAGAAAGTTTAACAAATCTGTGAAGCATTTTCTTTTTTTTTTTTCTTTTTTTTCTCTCTCTTCTAAAAATCTTAATTGGAAAGTCTTTGCTCAGGGTCTTTAACACACCGTTCCCTCCAAAGACCAAAGAGAAATAACAGAAGAGTGCATTTGCATAGGATGAGATCCTGTGTTATGTTTGATGAAGTGAAGAGCTGCAGCCGTTTGAGTTATGCTGAGGATCTGGCTGAACGCAGGCGGAGGCCGTGAGTGTCAATTCTCCTGGACTACAGTTCTGCAGCTCTTAAATAAAAACCGCTCTGCAGCCAACATCATGCTTGAATGGATGTGCCAAGACAGTCACCTTGGTAATAAGGATAATGATGCCATAATAATTCGCAGTAGCCGCCTGGCAGGATTTAAATATGCAGACTCCACAGAGGTGAACTTGCTCGAGTATGTTTGTTTTTAACGGCTTTGGCTAATTCTGCTTTTGTATTCCTGTAATGCAGGGTAAAGCAGGAGGGAGAGAACGATGCTAATTACGCTTTGTCCTTTATCATAATGGCCTTGCATCAAGAAACACCTTCTTAATTTTCTCTGCTTCCCCCCTGTGGGTGCTTGAATCATTCCCGAGAAGGAGCCTTATACATACCATGAATGTACAAGTCTGTTATCAGCGTGGACCTACTGCTCCACATTCAGTTTGAACTTCCCTTTATCCTGATGCAGTGCAATGCATAACATGAATCGAGATAAGGAATGTGAATCAAGAGTATGCGGAGATGTTTTAATGTTCTTTTCTTGAAGATTTCTACATTTTTAAATATGTTGTAGCGAGCATGAAAGCGGATGAGCATTCCTTTTCCTCAGTCTCCAGGTGTGTGTGTGTGTGTGTGTGTGTGTGTGTGTGTGTGCAGACCTACATTTATATGCAATCACAAAACCTTTTTAATTAGCAGATACAACCAGTTAACATCGTCCTGGTTTCTCTGTGTAGCTGAATATGTGGATCTTTTTCTTTAAATACACAAACTTGTCTGTTCAGGTTGGAATAAACCATTATCGATTATTCATTTGTACTGATTGAATTATCTGAATGAGCCTTTTAAAAATTGCTTTACAGGTATAATTCAGAGTGGCTGCCAAGTGCGTCGGATGACATGTCCTGCGAGCATGTTTAACAGAAATGAGCAGCACATCAGACATTTGTACGTCTTACCTCATCGTGTGCACGTGCTCATGTCACACAGAATGCAGCTTAACTGGCTCGTTTGCTAGCATATGAACAGCAATACCACACGTGTTAGTACCGACGTTCCCAAATCGAACACATTTGTGGTTTGAGCTGGTATGAAAACGCATTTGTGTTGATTTGGCGGGTTTTACAGAGATGACATTTATGAAGACAACTTGTTTGTCAGTCTGATATAAACCACCACAAAAATTTCTGAAGATCCCCTGTTTTCTTTGTTTGTTTGTTTTTAATGTTTAAAGCTTTGTGGATAACAGCAGAATAATACCACAACCGGCCGTATTTTTCCGATCTGCCTACTCCGAGGGGTAACCTCGTGAAGAAGTGTTGTAAATGAAAACTGTGGGACTTGGTCTGTTACACTGTATATTCTGTTAATACATGCCTCTTTCATATATTAAAGGATTATTGATAAAAGTGTTCTTTTTTTCCTTTGTGGTTTATGAAAATAATCATGAACGCTGGGCCTTATGTATTTATTTCTTTTGTCCGAAATCCTTATTCATCATTAATGACACATGAAAAAGGAATGAATGGCCAGTACATGAATACGTGGCCTTATGATGAAGCCTAAGTAGCAGTAATAACATTTTTTTCTCTTTTTTTATTTATTTATTTTTTTTTATGTAATAGGTCTTTCAGCAATCCTGACCCGTATTTGAGATTAAGTTATTTCTACTTGTACATGAAGTCTAATGTTACAGAATATTGTTTATGGGGAAGCAGGCCTACCTAAAGGGCAAAAGATGAATGCTAAACCTACTCATTTACTTACTCTGGGGGTGTTGTTAATGTGTCCTATGTTTACAAAGTCCTTTTAATTCATCATATTTGGATACATTTAGCCAATAGAGGGAGACAAATAGTGATTCAGAGCTCCGATGCTGACACAGTGCTGCTGTGACCTCCTCTGCTAATCCTGAAAGTCAGAGAAAACGCCGTGCAAAAAGCTGTGCGTTTCTGTATTGTATTCTTGATGTTATTAGCTTTTGTAGAACAGCTCAGATCTATACAAACCCATCCCGTCGACCTGCTGTTGCAGCTCTGCCTTACGATAACAAGATCAAAGAGAAAAATTAATCAACTAGTTTAATCCGTGAACTTCAGAGACATTTTCTTACGCATCTTAGAGATGAAACACTTCATAGTTATGCACGCACTGCTGTTCTTTCCCTGGCAGTAAACAAATAACTTAACAGACAAATGTCACTGGTCTTTTCCATCTTTGTTACCGTTTCTGGCCACGGGGGAAAACGAATACACCGAAAGTCTTAACTTATTACCAAAAAAAAAAAGCATGCAGCTTCATGGACAGACCAGCCAGTACAGCTCCCTCTTTTCTGATTTGATTTAGAGCAGCTGCTACCATCATCTGTCCAATAGATTTGACTGACCTTGTGTTTTTATAGGCGCAGGAAGCATCTTAGGCACCAACAATTCGCTTTCATACCATACTGTAGTTCATCACTGAAAACCAGACCAATTGATATCATTTAAAAGACACAGTTCAGAGAGATCACTGCTCGATGCATGCTCCATTTCCTTTATGAGAGACGTTTAAAGATTTAATCTCCAGATTGTATCTCACATCTGGAAGGCTACATCAGACTCTGCTGCTTCTGCAGTCCCTATTGTTACTGCCTTTCATCTTTGAGAGGAAAGCAGAGCGCCTGACCTTCTCACCTTAAATAATATTAATCACAAGTGTTATGCTTGTAATCTTTTAAATTTGTTTTGATGTTATTTTCCCCCCAAGTTCAGTGGAAAAAGTACGGGACGGGCATGATAACAGAACAATAGGGATAGATTTAATAACTTGCATAAGTAAAGCCTCTTGTTATATCCTTATCCCCCTTGTCCAATAACACCGCTCACTACATCAAACCTTTCCTTCAATTCCCGTGATAAAATGAACAGATATTGAGCATTTAGTCTCTGGCAAAATAACTCAACAATAAAGGTTAAACAATAAATGACAATCAGATTTTTCAATAATAGAAATAAAGCAAAGCTGCAGTGTGAAAAGTGACCAGGACTACCAGCTTTATAATACTAGTAGTATTGATCTGAACCCACCCTTTTTTTTTTGGTCTCACATCAACTCACTGAAAGCTGCCTGCTTGAAGTCTGGAAAAGATCAGGGTCTGAGATTCATGCTACATGTGAATCATACTGCTGAGTCAGATCTACGTCGTAACTCACGCCATAACTGCAACCCAATTTTAACCCTGGACCGCAACCTCCTACGTAACCTGACGTGCACCTCCCGAGAAATCTAGCTACATGTCGGGCTGATGCATACCACAACGCCTTAAAAAGCATGGAAGGTTACGCTGTAGGAATAGTAGGAGTTTCCGGTCATCTAAAGCATTTTTAGAAGGCTCTATTTCATGTTCTTGCACAGTGCCAATTCCAAATCTAAAGATGCCAGCACCAACACCCATCGTACATACACTTCTTCAGACACATACATTAAACTGATAACAGCCTGACAGACCTATAAGGTCTCTTTTTGGGAGAGGACATCTCTGTATCCACGTAACATGAACAGCGCTTCTCCAGAGGGCTGTACAACAAAGCAGGGTTTGGGTTAGTGGGTTAACTGCAGCTTTTGAATGAAAGCTCTGAATGGTTTAGGACCAAAATACATCAGTGACCTCCTGACCCAGTATGAACCTTCCCTCAGGTCATCTGGATCCGGTTTTTTATCAGTTCCCAGAACCAGACACGGAGAAGCTGCATTCAGCTTTTATGCTCCATATATCTGGAACAAACTCCCAGAAAGCCTCAGATCCGCTGAAACACTGTTTATTTAAATCCAGGTTGAAGACTCACCTGTTCTCAGCTGCATTTGAATAAAGCACCAAATCCGCACTGTTTTACTTTTAAGCTTAAATTTCAAAACTTACATTTTAACTACTGATTTTATCTACTGTTTCTTTCTTTTTTCCCATTTTAAATCATGCTTTTTATTTGCTTTTGTTTTTTAGTGTCTCTGTAACGCACTTTGAATGACCTCGCTGGTGAATTGTGCTATATAAATAAACTTGCCTTGCCTTTTTCTGTATTGTAAAGGTAGCTCACTTTTTACTGGGGTGCATCCCCACTAGGGTTTGCAGCATGGGTAACAGCGCTCTTATGCTCAGAAGCACTTTCTTCTTATGAAAAGAGTACCACCATTTGTCCCGCAGACCTCAGCACGGAGCATGGCGAGTAAGTGGTTTTCTAGGTTTCTGAGACTTTCTAAACCCTCTGGCACTCCGTGGGAGATATAGATTCTCAGTAGAGATAACTTTACTTCTTGCTTCATTT
>NW_005187402.1:7640173-7702959 GCF_000239375.1 Pundamilia nyererei | reverse complement strand
CCCCCCCCCCAGCTGCTAGCTAGGAATTTAATCTTTTTTCATTACTAATTGTTACCCACTTGCTGGTCATATATAAGATTTGTCAGTTCAACACAGCCAGTGTTGCATCTAAAAGGGTAATAACTCTAGTCATTAAAGTCATTATAGCTATTATAGCCCACGGGTGGGCCCTGGAAGGTTAAAGAGTAGCACGGAAGTTATGGGGTTAAACTATCAAAATAACCCCATAACAAAAGTAGCTGGTACAGTTATTCTGCTGAGCACTGGGAAAAATGGAAACTTTATTCTGTTTTTGGCTTCTTTTTGTTTTCTCTATAAATCTAGCTTTTTATGTTAAAGTTAAAAAAGTTTAAAAAAAACTGTATTACTAAGTATACGTTTGACTTTTTTTTGCTGCTTTCTTTTTTAGAACTATAGGAGAATAAAAGCGGTAGCTATTAAAACCAGCAGCAGTACCACTCATTGCCTTCAGGTGGCACAATAGTTTTAAAAACTATTAGCTTTACCTGTAGGTGGCACACTGTAGCTTTTAGTAGCTGGTCACTGCCTAGATCCATGAGAAGCTTGAAATCTAAAAAAAGTTTTTGTCTGAATTCATAAACATATGTAATGATAACCTGTTGCTGAATACTGCAGTTGGATCTTATTTACATAAAACTACAGGGCAGTTAAATCTGATTAGACACTCTTGTTGTTTGTGTTTAGGCTTGCAAAAAGTTGTGCTGAGTTATTTCATGAAGTGCAGTGCAGTAAGATTTCCCTCACTGCAGCCTGACTCACACCATAGCCCCCCTAAAAAACATCATCAACAACAACAACATATATTTGTGTTCAGGTTGTCTAAATATGCAGTTAAGCAGCTAAATTGGATGCACACAGTTAGTAATTAGCTAATTAAATGGCACGGTGGGGCCTCTGTTTACCATCTTAAAGAAGCCGAATGGCCCCGATGTGACACTCAAGAACAAAAGCATCTTGTTCCTGAAGGCGTGACACCCTATAGCCCAGCCTGGATTTCTTCTATCTGAAATTGGATGAGTCAAAAACTCATGAGCAGCAACTAAGCTCCTAGCACAGATGAATGAAAAACACAGAGGTTTCATAGTCTTGGCCTAGCACAGCATTTCCTTCCTATGGTTCACATGGGAATGAAAGGCATAACTTTCCAGTGAAAGGTGTAAAAGTTTAAGCCCCCTGCATCCACTCTGATTGATCTGAACAAGCATCGAGGAACAACAATATCATTACGAGGCAGTGGGAAACCTCCTTGCGGTTCTCCACAAGGGGAGGGATCATGTCAGCCTGCAGAAAGAGATGATATTGCCTCTGGCATGGACAGAACTTGATTTCATTGATGTGTTCTATAGAAAAAAGCTTTCCCCACCAAACTGTCAAAGGCGCCCATTAAATAGCTGGTGACGTCAAATGTGTGTAAGCTAACTTAGAGAAACAGACATCACATGGCAGCACTCTCGCTTTTTCATGTGGTATCTTCATGGAGGGGGGACAAGGGAGTCATTGACACATACTGCAGTTAAATAAAAATCTTTGAAGTTTTCAAGTAAAAGCTTTTATTTTTTTTTCTTTTGGGATTAAATGAAACATGCTGCTTTTGATTTGTTTTCTTATCTAGTGCGTGTGAAGAAAATGAACATCATTATTTTATCTTTTATCCTATAATCAGAAACTCCGCATTATTAGACAGCAATGGCCTCCACTTAGTCGAGACAAACACAGACATCAAATGATGTCATGATGTCTGCCCTTTGTTGTGATCTAACAGATCTGATTGGTTGTAATTGAATGAGTATGTTTCTCTTATTACCACACAAACTGAGATTGAAGCAGGGGCCAGTTGAAGTAACGGCAAGAGGGATTACAATGGCCCAAGCAGCAAAATCGCAGAATTGCTCTTTAGCTGCTGCCTCCTCAGTCTGAGGAATGTGCCGTAGGGTTAAGTTGAAGGAGAGAGCTTCTCAGGCCAACCATAAGTCACCCAAGTGGCTCTACTTTAAAGGCAGAATCCCACAAGAGCTAATTGCATGTCACCCATTTTTAGCCAGAATATTTATCTGAGCTATATATATTGATAGTGCTTCAAGGTGCTCGAAAAGAAGAGCAGGATGTGCGTGTGTGTCTATGAAAAAGACCACTTGTGCCGATGTATTTTTACCACTGCCAGCATTCAGCTCCTTTAATGAAGCAATAGTATTAATACTGTGCTGTAGAAATGCTCTGTTAAAAGCAAATGTTCTGCATTTACTTTACAAAAATGAACTCAAAATACTAAAATTAAAAATAGTAAATACATAAACTAGCATTAGTGGGTACAGTATGTTGAAAAAAGCAATACAGTTACCCGCTGTTAATTGTTAACATTATTAAAATTATATATATATTAAAGTAATTAAATAAATAAGAGGAAAAAGAGAAATATCATTTTGTGAAGCTGCAGCCAGGAAATACTTTCAGAGTGACTTAAATTGATTAACAAAATAGTCTGCAATTAATCTTCTGCCAGTCAGCATAATTGATTTTTAAACTGTTTGTTAAAAACAAAAAATGTCTTTTTAAGATCTTCTTTTGTGTACAAAAATATACAAATTGGTAACTGAAGTTGTATCTTACTAACATTATTACTGTTAAACTGTTTTTTGTTTTTATTAAAGCAAGAAAATGGCATTATGGTTATTGTCAGCCTTTAAAATCTCCAAGTCTAACCATATCCCAAAATGCTCTATTGGATTGGGATCTGGTGAATGTAGAGGCCATTTGAGTACAGTGAACTCACTGTCATGTCCATGAAAGCAGTTTGAGATGATTTAAGATTTGTGACATAGTGAGTTATCCTCTTGGAAGCAGCCATCAGAAGATGGGTAAACTGCGGGCTGAAAGACATGGATATCGTAACCAACAATACTTAGGCAGGCTGCGGAGTGTAAACATGCTCAGTTGATTCTAAGCGACTCAAAGTGTGCTAATAAAATACCCACCATAAATTTATACAACAACAGGGTGGATCCAGGCTTTCAGGTTGTTTACACTAAATTCTGACCTACCATCTGAACGTTGCAGCAAAAATCGAGACTCATCAGACCAGGCAACGTTTTTCAAACTAAAGGTTGTCTGATTTGTGGGAGGCTGTGTGGACTGGAGACTCTTTTTTCCTGTTCTTAGCTGTGCGGAGTGGCACTCAGTTTGGTCTTCTGCTGCTGCAGCCCATCTGATAGAAGATTCGATGTGTTGTGTATTCAGATATGCTCTTCTGCATACCTTGCTTACAGCGAGTGGTTATTTAAGTTACCGTTGCCTGCCTATCAACTCAAAGAATCCCTGATGTCACCAAGGCATTTTTGCCCAGATAATTGCCATTCACTGGACACTTTCTCTTTTTCATAGCATCCTCTTTGAACCATACAGATGGCTGTTTGGAAAATCCCAGCAGCAGATCAGCAGCTTACGAAATACTCTGACCAGCCCATCTGACACCAACAGCCACATGTTCCTCATGCACCTTTCTTCCTCATTTTCATGCTAAGTCCAAATGTTAGCAGCTCTTCTTGACCATGTCTTCATGCTTAGATGCGTCTTGTGATTGTGAAACAGTTGAACAGGTGTACCTAATAAAGTGGCTGGTAAGTGTCTTTATGAAATACCTCTGTATTTTGAATATACCACACAGTACTGCTTACCTAGTAGACATTAGCATGCTAGCACTGTTTAGCATGCTAACATTAGCATTTTGTTCAAACTGTGCCTTCTGTCCTGGCAGGCTCTCAGACTTTGCTTTAGGACAACACATTGATGTCATCAGTGAGCTCATCTAACTCAGAAAAAGCAAGTACCACACCAAAAAGTCTATCTGTTGGTTTCAAAATAACTAAAGGAACCAGCCTTAGCAAAGAGGCTGATGTATCAAACTGGCATTCAGTACTTTGTCTGTGAAGGTTCTCAGTCATCCAGGTCATCGTAGTCAAAGGAGCTTGCAAAGAAAAACGTCTGGACTTCTTTAAGTTGCTTTAAGATGTTTCACCTCTCATCCGAGAAGCTTCTCCAGTTCTAAGGTCAAATGGTGGGGAGTCCCAGATTTAAACCTAGTGGGAGTAACCCCCCGCAGAGGGACAAAAGGACCCCCCGATGATCCTCTAATCCCCTGAGCCAAGGTGTGAAACTGGGTGTGGGTCCCAATCAGCCAGGGTTTCGGGTGAGCTCATTGTGAAACCTGGCCCCACCTTATCATGCGAATTCCTGAGATCAGATGGCCCAGGATGTGAGTGGGCGTTAAGGCGTCTGGGGAGGGAACTCAAAACTGGATTATAGATGGCAGACAGTTGGAGTCGTAACCACTGCCTCTGTTCAAAGATGGTCGCTCACAGTGGACATAGATGGCTTCTTTCACTCCTCTTTCAAACCATCTGTCCTCTCTGTCCAAAATGTGGACATTGGCATCCTCGAAAGAGTGTCTTTTGTCCTTAAGATGCAGATGGACTGCTGAGTCTTGTCCTGTGGAGGTGGCTCTTCTGTGTTGTGCCATGCGCTTGTGAAGTGGCTGTTTGGTCTCTCCAATGTAGAGGTCTGGGCATTCCTCGCTACACTGTACAGCATACACCACATTGTTAAGTCTGTGTTTTGGAGTTTTGTCTTTCGGGTGAACCAGTTTTTGTCTGAGCGTGTTGCTGGGTCTGAAATGCACCGGGATGTCATGCTTGGAGAAAACTCTCCTGAGTTTTTCTGATACACCGGCTACATAGGGGATGACAATGTTGTTGCGTCTGTCCTTCTTATCCTCCCTCGCTGGTGTCTGATCTTCTTTTCTGTGCTTCTTTGCTGACTTTAAGAATGCCCATTTAGGATAACCGCATGTTTTAAGTGCTTCCTTTACATGCGTGTGTTCCTTCTTTTTCCCTTCAGGCTTAGAGGGAACATGTTCTGCCTGGTGGTGTAGGGTCCTAATTACTCCAAGTTTGTGTTCCAGAGGGTGATGGGAGTCAAAGGGGAGGTACTGGTCCGTGTGTGTGGGCTTCTGGTAAATTTCGATGTTGAGGTTGCCATTCTCTTCAATGTGCACAGCGCAGTCCAGGAAAGGCAAACAGTTATCCTTTGTGTCTTCCCTGGTGAACTTGATGTTTTTATCCACAGTGTTAATGTGCGCAGTGAAGGATTCCACTTCTTGTGTCTTGATTTTGACCCAGGTGTCGTCTACAACACATATCTGTACCAGTGGCTGGGTACTCTTCCTTTGAAAGAGCCAAGAGCCTTCCTTTCCACTTCCTCCATGTAAAGGTTGGCTACAATAGGTGACACGGGGGAGCCCATGGCACAGCCATGTTGTTGTCTGTAGAAGCCTTCGTTGTATCTGAAGTATGTTGTGGTAAGGCAGAGGCCTAACAGTGTGCAAATCTGATCGGGTGTGAAGTTGGTCCTGTTTTCCAAGGAGCTGTCTTCTTGTAGTCGTTTTCTGACAGTCTCCACTGCCTCCGTGGTGGGTATGCAAGTGAAGAGAGAGACTACATCAAAGGACACCATGGTTTCATCTGGATCCAGGGTAAGTTTCTGGACCTTGTCAGTGAAGTCGGTGGAGTTCTTGATGTGGTGTGGGGTCTTCCCCACGAGAGGAGCAAGGATGGTAGCAAGGTGTTTTGCAATATAAGTGGCTGAGTTTATGCTACTGACTATGGGTCTGAGTGGGACAGTTTACTTAGTACTTTTTAGTACTTTACACTTTATTCAATGTTAAAATGCAATTCTGTTTCTGCTTTTCATTCTGGTGCCGATTAAATTTTAATGTCACAGTGTTAGTTGCTCTCTGATCACTGTGTGCCAAGTATCCAAGTATCATCAGAGGAAAGGTTTAATCGCTGTATGCCAAGTAGCATAATCTATGCTGGTGAACATCTGCAGTCTTTTTCCAGCTTTCTTCTATGCTAAGCCCATTACTCTCCTCAAAATACAAATTGAGATGTTTCCCTTGAGTGTTCAAAAGTCATATTTACCATTTTTTGCACTGTAAAAATAAAACTTTCTAAATGCTTTGAATGATGTTAATTAAAAATTTAATTTCCAGGATATTAATAATGTTAAGCTCCACCATGAACACATCAGCCAGTGGCACTTTCAATGCAGCTAAAAGTGCAGCGAAAAGACTTCCTTACACACTTTATGCACTTCACGTTTAAGCTTTTTTTGGCATGAAATACAGAATCCCATCTTTGCAGCAGTGCAGTCATAATCACATCATTTTTCCACATATCATCAAGGCTAGCTTATATAATGCACACACCTGCCAACAAGTCCCACTTAATCATATTAGTGAGAAAGCGAGGGTTGTGTGTGTCTGACTACTTCCTCGCATTCCTTAGTTCTGCAGATTTGTTTATCTCCCACCTTAGTATATGTTACTACAAGGCAATTTAATCACACTCCTTTTGTGTTGGTTTTTTAGCAAAGTCATGGTATGATGGCTGCTGTAGCTAAGAGCGAATTGAACCGAGTCACTCCTCCTTGTGTGGGACAGATGCCCAAACACTGTGGCAGCCTTGTTGAAAGGGACCTTTGTAGCTGTCAGGAGCGGTGGAGGGGGCTGAAGAAGCACATGCAGCGCTGCGAAAACACTCACATGAACATGTTCAGACACTGACAATGTGCTTCATTTACATGTCAGGATACAACTTATTTATCAATTTGCTGTTCTGGAGCTTTCAGTGACATCATGTAATCTTCAGCTGCCGATTGAGCGCGCCCAGATGTGAACCAGAAATCCCTGAGCTCCTTTAGGAAAAAATGGATGTTAAGAAAGCTGCATTTCCACGACAACTCGGGCCAACTCTGTCTGCTGATAAAGATCATGTGATGCAATCCAAAGCTCCAGAATGGCTTTTAATGGACCTCGGGGCAGGGTTTTCTGAAGCGCTTTATTCAAGGTAAAAAAAAAACAAAGTTGTAATATTATTACTGCATGTTTGAATGTAGGCTATAAAGTCAAATTACATGCTTTTGTGGGGTCTTTTCATAGGCTGTATGTGCTGCTTATAATAATAAATAAACTGTTTAATTTGCCTGGATATTTTTAAGCAATGAGAGACAGCCCAGTAACAATTAATACTGCGGCAATGAAAAAACATTAATTTTCAAATCACGAGTATCGGCAATACCAGTTCAACAAAACAAAATTGTTTGTTTTTTAAAGCTGATCGAATAGTAAAATGTATGATCAAACTTGACAGTCATCCTAAAAGGCCACTGGACACTTACTTAAGATGTTGTTTTGAATAATTTTACAAATTAAATGAAGAAAATGCTTAAAAACTTTGCCGACTTTCCTTCTAAAACAAACTGTTTTCCTCTGAGCTGAATCCTCACAATCCTTTACTTACCATAATACACAAAATCCGTCCAACAACTGCTCCTACGCAATCAGCATTTGAGCAACCCAACTTGACACGTTGGTACATCTTAGGCCCCCGAAGGTTCTCGTCAGATGCTATGAAGTCACCACGTTGCCTAGCAACCGCCTACCAATGGACTGAAATGACCCATTTGTTGCATTTATGCACATTCAACACTTTTTTAAAGCATTGTGTCGTGTCAGTAACTTCTTACTGATGTTCACAAAACTTGAAAAATACATGAAGTCAAGTATGTATTATGACGCCATCACCTTGCCTGACAACCACCTAACAACGGACTAAAATCGCAGACCAAGCAATACGGTACTGCATGGGCTTTTACTAGCAGACTATGTCTCTCTCTTATAATGTTTCTGATATGATATCTTTTCATCATCTAACATATAACTCTAGGCGCCGGGGCGAGATTAAGTACAGAATCTCTATATGCTGCCAGATCTCTATTCACCCAGAGTCTCATTAAACTGTCATTCAAAACTATTTAACACAGTACAATGGCCTGTCTGCTACATATCTGTTTTTTAAATGAGTCCACAGACAGGTACTGTCTCATTTGCATTGATTATTATCAGAAGCTTGTCACTGATGTCTGTGTGTTACCAATGAAAATGATGATACTGTGCAAATACTATTCAAGCATAATAAAACTAACTTAAAGTTCAATTGTTTGACTTTTGTTTGAGAGCAGCGCTTGAACTAAAGTCTGATGAACATATCAAAGTCAGGTGGCTGTGATTCACTTGGTAAAGCAGGTTTTGCTTTTCACATGGCACCCCCACTATATTGGTAAAGAGCTGAATCACAACCCCTTAAAGACTTAAATTGCTTGTAAGAAGCACAACTTGCTTAACATTTGGCATCTTTTTCTAGTTTTAGGGCCCATTTTGATCTCTATGTCTAGACTCTGAAGCTAGTTTTGAGAATTATAGTCCATTAAAACTGGCGTGCCCTATTGGCAGATTTCTTTTGTCATTTTTCTTGATACGGGACAATTTGACTATATTTAAGAATATTTGGCTTCTTTCTGTGGGGCTGGTGCCATCCTGCCAAGATCTATCGAGCTCTCTGAGGCCTTCAGAAAAGGCTATCAGTGGGTGTCTATCAGTCTGGCTGTGGGTTTAAAAAGATCTCCAAATTATTTTAAATAAACTATTCTGCTGTAAGGAAAGTCTTCTTCAAATGGCTCAGATTTCAAATGAATGCCAGTTTTTCCAGGCTAAGGGCAGACTGGTGATGGATGCATAATCGGAAAAATATTACATAGATAAAACATAGAGAATGAACATTAAGATGATGAGCAGGTGTTTTTGGAATAATGTGCTGAAAGACAGAGTTGTCTGGCCATGGTAAAAGCAGAAATATTAGGCCCTGACCCCCAGACTTCAGGAGAAACTATGAGAATATTAGGTGGTGGGAATATTAAGGGTTGAGGTTGTTTGGCGCCTCGGGGACTGGGTAGCTCACAGTCAGTTATTCAATTATTAATCCTGCATCGCGCCAAAGAGTGCTTGATGATATTGTGAAGGCATCTGTCTGTTTGCAATTTTCAGTGAAAATGTAAATGGGTTTATCAGGAGAATAATTATTCTAAAGCACACAGAGAAACATATCAAGAAAAGGCTCAGGAAGGAAGAGATAGAGCCAAAGCCCTGATTTCAATCCCTTTGAAATGCTGTTGGGAGATTTGAAACACATGGTATATAAAAACACTCCTGAAGGACACGAAAGTGGGGTCAAAATGTAACAATTGTGCGAAATAGCTACAGTAATTTTTTGTTGTTGTTGTTTGCCACAGAGGGCAATACCGGCTTTCGAGGCTTTATCTTTACTTCAGACTCTCTGGATGTTTTTGATAATCAATAATTGTTTAAGTCAGCGCTGCTTCAACGAGGACTGTCCAAATTTATACATAAACATCACAATTTCTTGGGCTGTTCTTACTTTTTTTTAATATTGTGCGTATTATATTGTGCATGAGCACACCCCGCCTTGGTTGTGTCACTGGTGCATTTATTCTTTAAGCCTCGTAGCAGATTTGTGCACAGAGTGTCTGCACCTATTAAACTGGTCTGCTGGTTTCTGCTGCCAAACCTCTCGTCTTCTGGCTTTTTTTTTATTGCCTCCTCTAGTCTGAGCCAATTGCTGAAACCATATTGCCTCCTTTAAGCATCCCGACTCAAACAGTATGTTCTCTGGCAAGTAAACCGCAGCACGACGAGCTCTGTGTGGATGGATTTGCACATTATTACAGTTACGAATTAAAGATGCGAGTCACCAGAGCCTCAGCTTCTATGAGGACAAACAACAAAAAAACGCCGACCTTTTTATTGTCGCACTCTAGAAAGGCCACGCTTTAAAGCTATTTATGACCTTCTGTGGGGGCCAGGTGGGGTAGGGTTTAATAGAAAACACTGCACAAGGAACAGCAAGAAACTTTGTGAAAGTGACAGTGGGCGTCCGCTTCCGGCGTGCTCTGTGCAAGGCCCACAGCAGGAGTCCCTCTTAGCAAGACAAACACCCTTGCGTCTGCCTGCGTGTATGAAAGCGGAAAAGTGTTTTTCAGCGTTTAAATTGAATGTCAAAATCAATGTCCAGATTTCGTTTTGATATGGCTGAGGGTTGTCATATCACATTAAGATGGATGCCCTGTGGGGAGGTGTTGCCAGGAAGTGCGATGAGGAGGATCCTTTCCTCCAGGAGGAGCTAATCAATATGCCTCTCAGACACTCTCTTTTCCAGTCTAAGCACCGCTTTTTTTAACACTGCTGACACAGTTCAATTAAACTTGTGCTGCAGATAAAGAAAAGTCCGATTCAGTGGATGGAGCCGAGTCTAACTCATTTCAATTTCAGAACACTCAATCATTTCCTAGCTATTTAATCTCCATTCCACACCTTTTTTAATATAGATGATCAAAACAATTAAGTTACGATGCATCTGGATCAGCACTTGAATGTAACCCGATCGCTCTTTCATAACCTGCGCGTGCATGCTAGTGTGTGTGTGTATGTGTGCGCTGAGATATGACAGATAACACCTTGCACAGCGTGGTTGCATCCTCTGTCATCACTCCATCAGGTGTGCCCCGACGGAGGCAGAACAAGTGTGGAAATGATTATATTGAGGTGCCTCGGGGCTGTACAGAGACACCTGATCAATATTCAATCTCAGTTATTTCACCCCGCATTACCATCTCACGCGGCGCTGCTCGATGACTGGAAGGGCCGTCTCTGCTCGTTGAGACTGAGAATCGCTTAATCAGAGAAAGTAACTAGATTTAGTGGCGTCAATAGGAACATGTTAGCCAGTGTGTTTGAAGCAGGTCGGGATATTCTGTTCAGTCTTTGATGCAGGAAGACAAATTGAGGAGGATTCTTCCAGCACCTTGAGACAGAAATCGTTTCAGTAGTTGTGCCAGTGAGTGGGAGAGATATGAGGTGCATTAGTGAGCTGTTAGTAGTGTTTGTTTATTTTGTGGGTAGCAATATTAGCTTGATGACAAAAGTAAAACAATAGAAGAGCGCTTAGAAAGTGTACTGAACACCGAGGCCAGAGGATATCTTTTATGGTGGATTTGCTTCATAGTACTTGTGGTAATTATCCAAATACAGTTACTGAAGAGTTTTTGGATGTGTTACAACCCTCTGGCATCAGGAGACAACTTCCTTCCAAAGCAAAGATGAATCACAAAAGCGCAGCACTAAGATGTTTGCCCATTTCTGGTTTCTGGTGGCACCAGGAGAATCTATTTATTGGAGAACCTTAGCCAACTGGTTTTCATGACAGCAATAACTTAAAACAGTCGCTTTCTTTATGAATTATCGGTCCCTCATTGCTGTGAAACTCTCTGGCGCTTTTCTACTCTGTTTCAAAAAATCTGTTGTAGAGTTGCTGCTGTGCTTGGGATCACTGTCCTGTGGCTCATTTGTGGCCAAGCTGTTGAACAGATAGCCTCACATTTGACTCTAGAGTATTTTGGTAAACAGAAGTGATCACTGATGGTCGACTGAATGACTGCAAGGTGGCCAGGTGTGGTGGTTACAAAAAACAGTCCAAATCATGCTGTGCTTGACAGTTTGTATGAGGTGTTTGTGCTCATATCCTGTGTTTGGTATTTGTCAAGCGTGGAGCTGTGCATTATGTAAACACCTCTACTTTTATCTCGCCTGTCTTGTGGTTTGTTTAGATGGGACTTTGTAAACTACACCGTGCTGTCATGCTCTTTTTAGAGAGAAGAGGTGTTCCCCTGCAAACTCTGCCGTACAAGCCAAACTTGTTCACTCTTTTTCTAATTGTGCTGTCATGAACATTTCACATGCTAACCGAGGCCCGTAGAGCCTGAGATGTAGCTCTTGGTCTTTTTTGCACTTTCTCCATGCAGTGCACAGTCTGACTTTCGGGTGAATTTGTGGGGATGTCTACGGTGGCCCTGAGAGGCCAAACGGACTGATCTTAAGAAAACACCAGCAATAAGAAAAACGCTGCAAAAGCACACAGAACACAACGGAAATAGGAAAAACGACAACGGAAATAGGAAAAAACAGATTTCCAATAGCACAAGGGAAGTGTTTCTGGGGAGACAATAACCAGACGAACTAGTTGCTGGAACCCAAAACATGCTAGGTGTGCTTTATCATGATTCATATAATACTGATGACAGATTTTTAGGCTAACACACTTACCTCTCATCTTTTCTTTCCTCATAAAACCGATAGATCCTCCACTTCTTTTAAGCGCAACTCTTAACATATTTTGGTTCCTGCAACTGGTCCGTCAGGTTATTGTCTCCCCAGAAACACTTCCCTTGTGCGTTCGGAAATCTGTTTTTTTCATATTTCTGTTTTCTTTTTTCCTATTTCCATTGTGTTTTGTGTGCTTTTGCAGCGTTTTTCTTATTGCTGGTGTTTTCTTAAGCTGCAGTTCGTTTGGCCTCTCAGGGCCACCGTAGATGTCCAATGTTGGGAAGATTGTGAGATTATGTAAAGACATACCGAAAAGCTTGAGACCAGCAAACTGCCAAAACTTCTACTTTTTTAGAGGTGCTCACACTCACTGATGAATATTTAATCAAATGTATTTGCTTAGCAGCACCTAGCTGCTATTTGTCCTTTCCTATGGAGGGAGTATGGGTGTACTTATACATAGATATGAAGAGCCGATCCCGATTCAGACCAAATTTTAACTGGGTTCCACTTTCCCCCATCTCTTCCCCAAGTTTCATTTGGCTCAGGAGCTTTAGTCTTATCTTGCTGACAGAGTAGAGTGACAGAAAAACAACAGACAGGCAGACAAACGGTGCTGAAAATCTGCCACTGCCTCAGTAGCTGCGCTGGCTGTTTCAGCTTTTTTCAAGGAAAATACTCCTGTGAGCAGAGCAGTTGAGAAGAAAGATGGCTGAAAAGGGGTTTAAGTTTGCTTCTTAATGGGGAACAATAGGCCTGGTATCACAGCTCTGCATATCTACGTCTATGAGACTGGACATTACACTGAGTAATGTGCTCATAAAATTTGTTACAGCAACTGTACTGAAACAGAAAGTCTCTTTATGTTATGAGAAAAAAGTGTAATTGTGAAGTTACCAAGTCATTTGTATTAAAAATTGCTTGGGGAGTTGATTATGTTCAGCCTGTTAGAACAGAGTAGGAAAAAGAGCCAGAACACAATGAACCAGTGCCCTAGCACGGACACGAGAAGTACCTGATAATAGTTGGAAAATATTACCCCATCTTCCCCACAGGCAGTGAAGGAGACAAAGCAAAGAGGTACAAAAGGTAACACTTGAATTGGTAAGCATGGAAGAAATAGTACGCCATCATTTTCTGTTACACCCATGACTCTTTAAAATTAAATCCACAAAATACTCAAATTTGTTGTAATTTAAATTAGAAACGCTCATCTTGCACATTTTGACCAATGTTCTTATTAAAAATCAAGAATTAAAATAAGCTTTGTGCCTTTCTGATAGTTTAGATAATAACAGTTTTCCTCCAAGATCCGGTGGACAAAGAAAAGAAGACATGGAAGAAATGCTCTTATGAAGCCTCAGATAAGTCCCCTCCGTCACTATAAAGCATTCAACCTTGTGACTCAAATGACTCAAATTAAAACTCAAAATAATTTGAAAGTTTTCTTCTTTTGATTAAATAACTGTTATTACATAATAATAGAATATATTAATTATACTATTTATTAATATTTAAAATGATAATTTATATTAATAATTCTTTTGAAATGTTACAATTGTAATATAATACCACATTTTTACTAAGGTTATGTCGGGTTGGGTATGTTACACTAAAACACCAACAGCAGGAAACGGCACAGTGTTCTCATGTTGCCTCGCTTGCTGTTTATAGCGTTCGGCCAAGATGTATCTAAGAAATTTGTTTACTTGACCTGGCACGACAACGCTGCCGAGGAGTTTGCTGTTGAGTAAGAAGCAGGGACTGAGGGTTTACGCTGTTTGGAGTGTGTTTTTCTTGAACGCCTTCATGAGAAAACACTGAATCTTTAGCTCAAGCAGGAATTGCACAAAACCTTCATTCAACACAGTGTCCTATATGATTTTTGTTCTTGCAAATATGCATTCTTTTCTGTAGCTGAAAAGTCATGTTAGGCGAGGCCTGAAGACCAAGCTTTGTCAGTACAAGGCTCCTCTTTATGTCAACGGAACAGAGGCCATGACTTATACTTTCAAGCTTATGAGCCTAGATGACTGCACAAAGAGCTTCCAGCGTGGATCACTGATGTGCACAACTGACTACATTCGAGCTTTCTGCTTTAAGCCCAGAGTAATGTTCTCTAAAAAAAACAACCCAACAACAACAAAGGAACAGTCACACATTTACTCTGAGAGGTTTTTAATTTAGAAAACCATAAAGAAGCTTTCTGTCACTTTAATGTTGGCACTTGAGTGTCAGCTTGCTGTCACACATAAAGAGGTTTATATTGTGCTTTAGTGCAAATTGCTTTGCATACTACAGTATGTGTGCAGCAGTACAGCATAGTCTCATTTGTTGATGATTTAGGTTTGTCTGTCAGTCAAGTTTTTTCCTTTATCAGGCTTTAAAAATCTCATTAATTCAGTTTATTAAAAAGAAAAGCTTTAAGTCAAAGGTCTTGCCTCACTGGAAGAGTTGGTGGAGGATCTGTAGTGGAGTTTGTTTCGTGTTTGGTGCTTTTAGCAGTTTGAAAAGTTGCTGCATGGAAAATTAGTTCAATAATTTACATAATATTTACGTAATATACAGTCATGTGAAAAAGAAATTACAGTATACCCCTGCAAAGTTGTGGTTCAGAGTTTGCAGTCTCAGTCGTTTTCTAATTTTTCCTTAGAACTAAGAATTGTTTGTGGAAACCCCTGGAATTTCACAGAAACTGCGCATGTCCTTTGCAGCTTGGCATGGTGAAGCTTGAATGTAGCCAATTTGAGTGCATCAGTCATGTCTCCTTATTATTATCTCTGGCAGATGTCCAGTCCAGCATTCCCAAAATTTGCTGTTTTTCCACAATTAGCGGGTGCTTTAAGAGCGTAACACCCTCCAAATTTCAACTACATATCTGTAATTTCTTTCAGTTCATGTTTTTTCATGTTAGGATATAATGAACACATGACACATCCCACTGTGTCGCTATTCTTTGGAACAAAGACTAAGCCAAAATAAGCACATCCCATGATTCAGTAGCTTATAGAACCACCTTTGGTGAAATAATCATTTTCAGTCTCTCACATCGTTGTGGAGGAATTTTGCCCCAATGTTTTCCTTACAATATTGCTTTAGTTCATTGATGTTGCTCTTAACGTCTCTCAGCTGTCAGACAGATGGCTTCACATCTGAATAATCTGGTATTCATGGTCGATCCAGTGGTTGCAAAACAAGCCCAAATCATCACCGCTCCACCACCGTGCTTGACACTTGGTGTGAGATGTTTGTTCTGATATGTTGTGTTTGGTTTGCTCCAAATGGGATACTGTGTATTATGACTAAACCTGTTCACTTTGGTCTCATCCATCCAAAGGTCATTGTTCCAGACATTTTGTGGTTTGTTCAGATACAATTTTGCAAATCTTTGAGAGAAGAAGCTTTCTCCAGGCATCCCTTCCAAACAAGCCATACTTGCTTGGTCTTCTTATAATTGTAATGTGATGAACTTAAACACTTAACATGCTAACTGCAGCCTTTAGAGCCTGAAATGTAGCTCTTGGGTTGTTTGCAATTTCTCTGAGCATTGCACGGTTTGATCTTGGGGTGAACTGACTGGGACAACAATACATTCGCTGCTGGTACGATTGTGGATTCACACCTGAATGTTCCAGAGCAGCTGCTTTTATAAAGGTGATCATCAGTTAATCGTTTACATTTCATTAGCAGCACCCAGCAGCCACTTACCATCCTTCTATGGAAGCAGTGAGGATGCACTTAGTTTTTCCTCACACTGCTTCTGCATTTAGGCTTAATCTTTGTCAAATGCATAATGATATAATATCGTGTTGTTCATCTCAGGTTATATTTACCTAAATTTAAGATCTGATTAGGACCTGATTACTTGTATTGTCTCCTTAAATGTACTTTCCTTTTTACATGGCTGTATGAGACATGTGATATATATATATTGTCTTATCATATATTAGTTGCCTTTAATACTGCTCTAAAGCCACCTTAATGTGCTCTCAGATTAGTTTTTTTAACTATCTGCTGGGACCAATCTGACCTTTGTAGTTTTTACTATTTGCCACAAAGCGTCTTAAACTTATAAGGATTAATGAAGTAATGCAATCTAGTATGTGCAGTATATGCAAATGCAAGAAATGAAGAACTGAAGCTAAGCAGGGGAAGAGGAGATAAAACATAATTGGTAAAGTGCCTGAGCTTGATCGGGGACTTCCACTGCAACTGTACTGCTGGGTTCATATTGTTCTCCTGAGTGTTAAAAAGCACCAATCATTTTAAAGGGCTTTACTTTGTGCACGTTTTTTCCAACTAATCACAACTTTGTTTTTACCCAGAGAAAGTCATGACGAGCTTACTTACTGCTTCCTAGCAGAGAAATGTCAAGATGACGATATACAGAGAAAATGGCATAGTTTCTGAATGTCACCCTCTCTTTCCCCTGTGATTTTCACCTTTTCTCCAGGGTTTCGATGTGTCTTCAGTTTTCCTTTGTCACAGGGTGCTAAACCATGCTTCTTCATCCCCCTAAATTGCGCTCTTTCTGATAACGTAAAAAGATGTCTTAGTTGCACTCAAGTAGAAAGGAGAAGGATTCTGGAGGAGCTGAATCGTGAACAAAAACTGTAGAGGCTTTGTTTATTTTCACAGAGCTTACTTTTCTGTGTCATATATATTCATCAACAGATAATATAGCTGATTAAAGTACACTGTCACACCTTATTCAGATTAATCTCACACAGTGCAGTGTTTCTACCCTTGTGCAAGTTGATCCACTCCACAACAGTCTCCCCACCCATCTAAGCCCAGCTCTGCCTTCAGCATCCGCCTCCTTCTATTATTATTAAATTTCCCAAAGGCAGTATTGTTGATTTGACTGTAGCGTACTGCTTTCGGGTGAACTGCTCCATGAAAGTAAACCTCCTCCTGTGACAGCATGCTGGTTTAATATTAAGAATTAGGTTCAATAAAGTTATTAGTCTCTCTGAAAAAAAATTTAAACCCTAATTTCAAAGAATGCATTTAATGATCCAAACTCAAAGCTAACTTGAAGATGTTGCACACTTATAGTCTGTAATTTGATACACATTCATCAACATATGTATTTGCAAAGCACTTTACAGTGGTAATACACACAGACGCACGCTGGACCAGAGGCACGTTGGACAAATTACTAACCCTTAAAAACTGACCGAATTAGTGGTCACTTTTTTATTGGATCTAGAGGTTATATTCTAATTTAATTTGGTACTGTGTTTTACACATAAGTTGTGATTTCAGTCTCTCTCATTTGGTGTTTAGACTTCAAAACTACTTAGTTAAGATGCATTCTTCTAAAATGACATGCATTAGATTTCAAATTGTGATAAATGGCACCACTGTACACGAAGGGAAAGAAAGCGATCCTATTCTTAACTACTCTGTGAAATGGAGGCGAACTAGTGAGCCGTACTGTCGATTCCTCTGACGGGGTTCATATTCATACATTTTATTTACACATGTTCAATAAGTATGTGGATGTTGACGCAGCCTTAGAATATGCAATAATAATGTGAGCGAAAATAATAAATGTGGCAAACAGGGAAGTCTTAGAATAACTTGTGAACTGACAATAATAACTTTTTACCTTGAAAATGACTGAAAAAGAGACAAAAACCTTCAGGAAGCCTGGAGAACTGTTGCTGAAGACCACTTCTGTCACGGTCCTGAGTCTGTGGACTGTGTTTTTCTGTTATTCTCTATTAGTTCTCCTTGAATTCATGATGTGTTTTTGCTAGCCTCTTGGTTTTGATTTCTGTCTCTAGTATTCCGAGCTCCTTAGTTCCTTAGCATTTCTTGTGTTCTAGTTCTTAGGTTGTGGTTCTGTGCTACTTCTGTTTAGTGTAGAGTCATTTTTGCCAGTGTGTTCATTTGTTCTCTGTCAGCTGTATCCCCTAGTCAAGTCCTCGTCTGTTATGTTTCCTGTTTTACTTTGAAAGTCTGTGTATTATTATTCAATGTGTTGATTTTTGCTTCACCTTTGTCTTGTCATGTCAGATTACTCTCAGCTGTGCTCTCCTCCTGTTTCACATTCCCTAATCACCTCAGTTTGTATTCAAGCCCTGTGTTTTTTCCCTGCCAGTTGTTGCGTCCTCCACGTTAGTTGTGTGTGTGAGTCTCTTGTCTTGTATCGTCAGCTCATATCAAGTCACCAAGTATTCTTGGTTTACTTAACCTTCCTAGTTGGAGTTTTATTTTTGTGTGGCCAAGTTTCTTATGCCAGCAAATAAGGCTGCCACTTTTGAGTTAACTATTCTGTCTCGGAGTCCTGCACTTGGGTCCAGCCATTGCCAGCCACACAGCTCACCGTGACAGTTTCTGACTCCTTGGAAAAATATAAAGAAACGAGGAGTGAAAACTTTTGCACAGCACTTCTTCTTCTTGTGGCTGCTCCCTTTAGGGGTTGTTACAGCAGATCATCTTCTTCCATCTCCTGCTATCCCTAGCATCCTCCTCTGTCACATTGACTCTATGCATGTCCTCCCTCATTACATCCATGAATCTTCTCTGAGGTCTTCCTCTTTTCCTCCTGTCTGGACGCTCTAGCTTCAAGTTTCCATCATTTTTCCTCAATCTGCACATGTCCAAACCATCTCGAACTTGCCTCTCTAACCTTATCTGTGTCGATCCTCGCCGCCCCCAATGAAAACCTCCTCATTCTCTTCATAGTTGCCCTCACTCTCTTCTTACTAATCCTCTGAACTTCCCGATTCACTAACCGTCCTCCACACCATCCCTTCTCCTATCTCGCATTGTATTGATTCATAAGTGTTAGTTAATTTCCATCTCTATCCTTAATCATCCTAACCTACTGTACATCCTTTCCAGTTTAATCTCTCTGCCTAACCAATCAGTACAACTCCTGCTCTCTTTCCTTAGTGTTCAGTCTCACATACATGCATACCTTTTCCTTTGAATACTACTACACTTCCTCATTTTACCACCAGGTCTCCTTGCCTTCTTTCCTCTGCCTTGAGACTACACCCAACACCTTCCTGGCAGTTTCCCTCACCACTTCAGCTCTACGTTCCCAGCCATCTGGTATCGCTTCACTACCACCTAGAGCCTGCCTCAACCCCTCCCTGAACTCTGCACAGAATTCTTTCATCAAAATCCACCATTTAACCCCTGCTTCTCACTTTACTTGCTTCGTCTTCTTAGTTTCTAAAGTCATTCTGCATACCGTCATCCAATGCTGCCTAGCTACTTTCTCCCCTGACGCCACTTTTCAGTCTATCTATTTCAGATTGCACCCTCTGCATAAGATGTAATCTACCCGTGTGCACCTTCCCCCTATTCTTATACATCACCCCATTTTTCCACCCTCTTCTTCAAGTACATGTTCACCACAGCCATTTCCATCCTCTTCACAAAATCCACTACCATCTGTCGTTACAGGTTTCTCTCCTCAACACCATACCTACCTAACACCTCACCTCCTCGTTACCTCTGTTCCCTTCACCCATATGTCGCTGCAGCCTGCTCCAATCACTACTCTCTTCCCCTGGAAACACTCTCCACCTCTTCATCCAACTTACCATACAATTCTGCTTTTACTTCTACCTGGCATCCAATTTGTGGGCATACAACATGACTACATTTCAGCTTCCAACTTCATGATTCTCATTCTCATGATTCTGCCTGACGCTCTTCACCTCCACAAAACTATTCAGATACTCTTCCTTCAAGATTACTCCTGCTCCATTTCTCTTCCCATCTAAACCATGGTGGAACAGCTTGAATCCACCTCCGATGCTCCTGGCTTTGCTTCCCCTTTTGCACCATATTTTCAAGACACCCTGAGTTAAGATTTTGTGATTAGATATAAGATTGCAATCCTGGTTAGGTGGGAGTTTTTCCTCAGTGAAGAATGTTTTTTGTTTTTTGTTTTTCAACTTATGAAACAAAGTTCAAACCTAAGTGCATCCGTGTGTGTGTGAGGAATGAAAAAAAAAAGTGCTCATAATCAGAGATGGGCAGTAACGCGTTACTGTAATCTGATTACTTTTTTCAAGTAACGAGTAAAGTAAGGGATTACTATTGCAAAAACGGTAATTAGATTACCGTTACTTTCCCGTAGGAACGCTGCATTATTGCGTTACTAAAACCGTGATTTTCTTTGCGAGAATGTCTCATGACATTGACGTACGCGAGTGCGACGTTCGTGACAACAGCTGTGTGCAGATCAACAATGGATCACATATCAAGTGCGGGAGAGAGTATGAGCGTGCAGCGTTTAAAGCGTGGAAGTACTGACCTTACTTTAAGTTTGATTCCATAAAAAGTGACAAAAACATTAGCGTCCGTTGTGCGTGGGAAGAAAACTTCTTTTTACAGCGAAAAAAACCCCTAAACTTCCGAGCAAGCACCGAGTGCGCTACGTCGTAATGGGAAACTCACAGAGAATTTCCCATTGTTCAACTGACGGCTGTGGCACACCTGCACCAGGGTAAACCTCCGCCTACCCCACTACTGCTTTACAGGTGAAAATAGAGCAACAGGACCGCTAGTCTTTGATTTTATTTATTTTCTGCTGTGTTTTACTTGCATCTATTTGAAAGAGTGAGTGTAAACACAAAAAAATATTTTATTTTATGTGCTGGAATGTGTAGAAAATAGGTTTAAATGTTAAATAAATTTCTTCCAGTCAGAGAATGTTGTATATAATTACATTTAAAGTTAAAAGATTAAAACTAATAAAACAAGATTTAAAAAGAGACTTTTCCATTTGATTAGATTTTATATGATATATATCAGTAACTAATTATATGTAATTAGTTACTGATTACATATAATTAGTCAGTAACTAATTATATGTCATTAGTTACTGATTACTTTTTTCAAGTAATTTGACCAACACTGCTCGTAATACATAATCAGATTCCACCATGGAGTGTGTTTTGCATATTTAGGTCTGGTAATTTTTTATGGATCATCTCCCTGCAGTGCAAATAGAAGTGGGCTCTATCCCGGGGAAGCTTGCTGTAAAATCCCTCGTGCCACAACCTCCTGGTGTTGCATTAAGATTTAATTTCCAGTAAAACAATGAGTCTTAACATGCATCAGAGCTATTTAAAGTCCAAGGGAGAGCAACAAGTGTTGCTCGCATGGCTCTCCATCAGCAGTCACAAGACCTCAACCCCAGTGAATATTTGGCATCATTTGAGGAAGAAAATTTTCAAACAACATCACAAGACATGCTCTGGGATGCTCTAAAAGCGAGCTGGAATTTTGTGTTTTGTGTGGTAGAAGGAAATAAATAGTTACGTGAGGTGTGAGTTCTGATGAAAGCAAACAGTGAACAAAACCAGACTTTTAAGAGGGTTTCAAACACTGAGAGCAGTATCGCTGTGGCAGAGGCGGAGTGGAAAATCTGATTAGTGACCAATTGCATGTAATCTGGGGTTTTAGGCTGTATCCACACTGATAAACCTGAAAACACATTTTTCTCTCCTGCTGGGCTTTGTATCCGTGCCAGAACTGCTCTTTGCAGTTTCGAAATTGAGCTTTTTGGGACTGCTGACTATATTAGGTGAATCTGACAGCGCACGTTTCTTACATAACTTAGGAACGAGCCTCATGGTCTTTTATAGATGCTCCAACCATGCTCTGATCATAATTATTCATCCCTTGTCAATCTTCACGTTCATTAAATATATTTCTGACCTTGACACACACCAGTTTTAAACTATGATTAACTTTATTCACTTCCACTGAGGTTGGTTTTGGTCAGTGGTTTTGCTTCACAGACATAGCAGATCAACACAAAGTCAGCTTATTTTGCCTCCACATCTCTCCGCCTCTGTTTAATTCTCTAATAGCTGATCACATGAGAGAGTAACGCAGGGAAGCTGCTATAACCGTAAAGTTGATGATGTCCGTGAAGATGTCAGAGCCTCGGAGTGGAAAATTCAAGACAAATACACATCTGTGTAACGCTTGGCAGTAACATGTTTGATAGGTGATCTCATCGCTGGTACGGGTTTGAATGCAGCTCCACTGGGGAAACAGACGCACAGAACCAGCATCAGCACGTGTATGCACAAGCGTCACAATGAAGGATGATTCACTCATTTACATCCTCTGTGTACACAAAAGTACGTACTAATGCACAGCCTATAGTGATGTGTTACAGTGGACTCAAAAATCCTGGGAAACTTGCCTGGATGACGACGAAAAATCTAAGATGTTTTGATCTAGTTTTCTTTGAATTTTCAACCTCAGGCTGCAACCCATGTTTATTTGCACAAGAGACATGACATGATGTCCCTTTAAACCAATGTAGAGATGCATGTTAATGCCAGATGTGAACAGGGTGAATGTAAGGCTCCTTGTAATTCAGCACACTCTGTCATCTGTTATGACTTTGCAGACTTGCTACATTTTAAAGGTAACAGCTATGCATGTCACCTTCAGTCTACTGCTTAATTATGTTGTCTATGTGCTCGTCTTCAAGCCACCGTAACATCTTAATGTGTTCTGAATTTTGATTGATTCGACTGCACATGTCACATCCACATTTTAAACTTTCTCTTAATCATCTGATTTATTTCATGCAGGCAGGCAGAGAAGAGCTCTCTCTGCGGATGGCTCTCTAAAGCACCGCATTCAAAGCGGCTTCCCTCTTATTAGTTCTGGTGCTCATCAAATTTTTACACTGTGGTGCTCGAGGGTTTAAAGTCAATACTCTTAAAGTCACTGAGTGCCATCGTGTTTAATTTGTACGTGAGCGGTCACAGTTGTTGGAGATCAGCTCCAAATCACCCAACAATCTGCTTCCCATTCACTCGCCAGCTAATAAACCCGCGAGGCATGTTTAAGACTGCTGCAGTGCACGCTCGTGTCACATCCACATCCAGCGCTCTCCTGCGATCACCGCGGTGCATGTAAACGTTCGCTCCACCACGAGTTCTGCCACACTGCTCATCTGAAAATTATGCTGACGTGCGCTGCTGTCGCTGGCGTTCGTACAGCATTCATACGCCTTCCTGCACCACGAATCCAGTCGCATTTTAATACTTTCAAATGTCTTACATCAACACTGTGCACACACGTTCCCATAATCATCTTTTTCATTTGAGTCGACGTCCTGAAAGCTAAGCCTTCTGATTGTGACAAGTTCTGACTGTGCTTCCTGCGTGACTGAATATGTTTATGGTTGTCTACAAATTCCGCATTAAGAACAAAACCAGTTTTGTGTTAGAATTTGTGCTCCGGTTTAAAAAAATAAGCCAAAAGTAAACAGTGCGGCTCATTTATGTGTTCAAACAGTTTGAGCAATGACAGAAAGTTAAATTAAAGCAGATTGTGGCTCCACAGATGATCCCTGTTAATGCTTTTGGTCTTCAACATTATTACTGAATGAATTCAGGCTGAGTTTGAGTTTGAGCAGAGCTCCAAACACAAACAGTATTTTTTTTTACTGTTAGAGAGATAGATTTTCAGGTAGCATCAGCATTACTGTGAGAGAGCTGTGCTACTGCAACATTTTAATATTCAGTGAAGTTTTTACAGTCAGTGCCGGCCTGTCAGGTTTAACTCCAGCAACTCCTGAGGAGCATCAGCTCACGTTTTCTGCATTCTCTGTAATGTTTCAGCAGCAGAGTGGAAAATGTGTCAGATGTGCAGCTTTTCTGATATCATCATAATGCTGGTTTCTTCTGTAATGCAGGCAAATAAAAAAGAAAGAAAGATTTTGGCTTCCTTTCTCCCAGCAGAGACCGGAGTGTATGGAATCCATAATTGAATTCATGTTGTCTCCGATGGGAAAATATTAAGTGAAGCTGGGCTGGAAGGGCTCTGCTTCACTGAGATAGGAGGGAGAAGTCAGTGCAGATGAGAGGTGAGGAGGAAAATGTGATTTATATGTTAGCCTGAATCATAAAAAGGACTCCTGTCAAACCTTTGATTGAATCACAGCTGGAACGCATTCAGGTTTAAGCGCTGAACAGGTGCTGCTTGTAGCAAGGATTGCGGAGAGGAAGGCAGGATGACCCGTCTACCTCGACCGGCTTCAGTAACGAAATGTGAACACAAGAGTGAGATCTCCCTTTGAAAGGAGCTGAAAATCACATTTTAAAAGGGCGAGCGGGGCAAACCCTTACGAATAAGAAAAGTAAAGGTGGACTGAAAGTTATTTTCATTTCAAATTAAAGTCTACTTCAGAAACATAATCATATAAATACAAACACAGTTGATGGACCTGTTCTCTAAAACTGCTACTTGTTCATTTCGTACTTGGTTAATCATTGCTTGATTGCGAGTTTGCTTACTAACTAATTTCTTTCAGGACTCTAAGAAAATACCTGACATTTTTTAATCACTTTTTTCCTGAGCTTTGGATGAAAAGGTGGACAACACTTCATTCAATGGAGGATATAGTGATTTGATCCCCTGCTGGATTTGTAAGTTTGCTCACTTACAAAGAAATGAACAGTCTGTGGTTTTTATATTAGTTTAATATTAATGAAGAGAGAACAAATATCAACCCATAATCCAGAAAAACAAATGACATAAAAGTTATACATTGATTTGCATGTTACTGAGTGGACTAAGCATTTGATCCCCAAGCAAAGCACAACTTAGTACTTGGTGCAGAAAACCTTGTTGGCAAGCACAGCAGTAAGATGTTTCTTGTGGTTGATCACCAGGTTTGCACACATCTAAGGGGCCACTTTTCTTTATAGAAACTCTCTAAATCCTTTAGATTTCACCCTCCACAGATTTTCTACATGATTCAGTTTGGAGACTGCCCAGTCCATGACCTTAATGTGCTTTAGCCACTCCTTTGTTGCCTTGATGATATGTTTTGGGTCAGTATTATGCTGGAAGGCCCAGCCATGACCCATCTTCAGTGTTCTGACTGAGGGAGGATGAAGTCTTCCTGGACTCTCAGCAGAAAAAAGGGCACAAAGTAAAATGTTTCGATCTCTGTGCGTACCGTTTCTGAGCGCACAGAGTCGGCACCTTCTCACCAAGCTGATGATCCACTGACAGCGCTTTGGACTTACTCATGGGGGTTTTTAGCAGATCGAATGCTTATTTCACGGCATGCAAATTAGTTTTTCAATTTTATGTAATTTTGGGGGGTTTTTCCCCCATTTTTGGTTGATTTTCTGCCCCTATTCATTAAAACGAAACTACCATAAAAATTAGAGACTATTCATTTCTTTGTAAGTGGGCAAACGTATGAATTCAGCAGGGGATCAAAAAATTATTTCCCCTGTTGGATCAGCGCAGCTGGAGTGAGCAGACAGTTAGACAGACCAGAAACAGCCAGCCAGGCTTTTAAAAGTTCGCCTACTAGTACTTACAATGCTCACTAATTAATTCTGTTAAAATCCCTATAAGCAGTTTCCAGCTGTCATATTAAACTAAACTAGCAGTCTTATCCTGTCTAAAGATTAAGAATTTTACTTTCTCCTTTAATAGGAAAAAAAATCTGTAAAACTCCTGTTTTAGCTTTCAGGAAGATTTTGTTCAACTGTGTTCCCAACTTTTAAATCAAAGATCCAAAGAAAAGAGGAGTGGGGGTGGTGGTTGTTGATGAAATCCTCTGCAACTTCACTTCACTTAACTAAAGCAAAGACAGAGGTCGATATATAATTCAGGGTCATTTCAGTGCACTGGTGTGACTTTGAAGCTGTTTTGGCTGCTGACGCTCTGACTCTTGCTTCGAAGAAGGCACGCAGGCATGTCCCAAAACACTAGACTAACCTGGGCCAAGCACACTTCCCCAGTACCTCCTTTTTTAAGCTGGCACTTTCAACTGTTCCTTTGGCATTGCTGGCATGTTGCTGGAGTGCTAAATAACACAAGAGCTACTGTACGAGCGTCACCGTAAATAGCAGAGGCAAGTGTTTTCGCTTGATGCGTCTGAAGATAATCAAAGATAAATCTGAAATATTACCACTGCACCATCTACTGATTAAAAGTCTGACTCTCCATGGATACTCTTTATGGTTGCTAAAGTGAGAATCGAGAGCACCGATGTATTAAATGAAATGCTGCTTGAATTACTGGGAAATGGTTTGGAAGGATGCAGTTATACTGTACAATATGCTGCAGGTCTGAGCATTTACAAGAAATTCACAAAGAACTCACAGAGTTCATATATATGATTGACATGTAAGCCATACCAAAAGCTAGAGAAGCCACAGAAGCTTTAAAGAGGCTTTTAAAGCTTTCATTGGCTGAGTAATTCAGCATAAAGAAATGAAAGAAAATAAAGAAAAAACACTTTACAATACAGACAGTGAGGAGACCACAGCAAAGCAAGGTCAGGGCTGGATTAACCCAATGTTGAGGTCCCTGGGCAAAAATCAGTTTTATTTATTTTTATTTAGATTATTTGATTTCACTTAAACTTGTTTGTTCTGGATGTAAGCTCAATAGCAACAGAAACAATAAAGGGAAATGCCACCAGTTTCACACATTAAACGCAGGTAGTGAGCTCTAGTCTGGTTCAACCTGTGAAATTGAGACTCCCAGCAGAAACAACAGCAGCGCTTCTTCCAGCAAATTTCCCAAAACAAATATTTTTACAACAAGCTAGTGGTTTATAACTAGTGTCACTATTATAGAGTCAAGTACCAAAGAGGAAGAGAGGATCGGGGAGGATGAGCAAACTAACAAGATGTGAGAGACGGCAGACGGTCTCCCATTTCCTGTGTCAACAAAGTGTCTTTTATGCACCATTCTGGTCATTTCTGGTAGAAGGATTTTACTGTAACCATGGTTATGAAGATTTGTTTACCTTAATAAAGCAGCAAATTTTAATCCAAATCATAGTCTGTCCCTAAGACGAATCAAGCTGCTTAAAGCCAATTTCTTTTAGCTTTCACTTGAAAAAAAAACCCTTTATTGTTATGAACAATTGTTGAGTTCAGAGGTTGTAAAATGAGGGAAGTGTTGCTTACATTGAAAGTTACACAAGGTTTGTCCCATCAAGTCTGAGAAAACGGTTCTCCTTCAGCATTGGGGGAGAGTTGCTATCCCAAGGGAAGGAGTTTGACCATCCCCGAGTGATGCTAACACCGAGTTTGAGATGGATGGGTGGATTGATTAATTCCACTGTGGTGAAAACAGACCCGAGCTAGATGACAAAGCTTTCCATTTACCAGTCCATCAGTTTTCCAACCTTCTACGACAGTCACAAGCACTGAGTAGTTCATTTTCCATTCGGTTCACGTTTATTTACATAGCACTGAATGACAACAACAGTCACCTCGAGGTTCTTCATACTGTACAGTAAAGACATTACAGTATTCTGGAGAAAACCTCGAGATAACACTTTGAACTAATGGGAAGGAAAAACTCCCTTTTAACAGGAAGAAACCTCCGGCACAACCAGGCTCAGGGAGGAGCAGCCATCTGCTACAACCAGTTGGGAGTGAAGGGAAAGAGAAAAAAAAGGAAAGAAAGAGAAGACAAAAGAAAGAGAGGAGCAGGAAACCAGACTAACACGGAGTAACGAAGAGAAAAGAGAAAAATGTAACGACATCCTGCAGGGGTTCATAAACGCCTAGGGAGTGAACAGAGGTGAGTGGAGATGTGCTAAGTGCATCGCATGAGGTCCTCCAGCAGTCTGAGCATATAGCAGCATTACTAAGAAAGGATTTAGGGTCACCTGATCCAACCCAAACTATAAGTCTTATCAAAAAGGAAAGTTTTAAGTCTATTATTAAAAGCAGAGAGGGAGTCTATCTCCCAAATTCATACTGGGAGCTGGTTCCACAGATACAGGCTCTGCTTCCCGCTCTACTTTTATAAACTTTGGGAACCACAACAGAGCCTCAGTAAGTCTGAAAGCAAAATACTCTGTTGGGATAATATTATACTATAAGATCTTTAAGCTATGATGGGGCCTGATCAGTCAAGACTTTGCATGCAAACACAAGGTTTTTAAAATCAATTCTAGGTTTAACAGGGAGCCAATGAAGAGAAAGAGGTCCCCGTTGGTGCTCTCACCGCAGCGTTTTGGATCAACTGGAGAATTTTTAGAAGAACCTGATAATAATGCATTGCATATCCTCCATTGGGTGGCTGTGCTGAGCTTTCGTGATAAAGTGACAAATCTGGACATGTAGAGGTAAATCTGCATGTTCAAACTCTATTGAAATAAGCTACATGTGGTAGTTCAGACATCTACTAATGATCTCTTCCAGGGCACATTCCCTTTGAAGGTAACTACGGTGGCCCTGACAGGTCAAATGCACAGTAATTTAAGAAAACATCAGCATGCAGAAAAATGCTGCAAAAACACACGAAGCACAGCAGAAGTAAAAATATAACACAATGGAAATGGAAAAAAAATGTCACAAAACACAATAGAAGTGTTTTTGGGGAGTCATTAGTGCAGATATGACAGAAGCCAAAATATAAGAAGGACTCCACTGACACACGCTTTAAAAGAAGAAGAGGAGGATGCATCGGTATCGGTGACACAGATGCCTGTTTACTGTTCACTCCACGACTGTTCCTTCACGTTATCGTCTCCCCCAAAAACACTTGTGTCGTGTTTAGTGAGATTTTAAGCTGCTGCCGCCATGAAAAAAAATGGACAGAAACTGGGATATTCCCGTTTTTCTCTTGTGAGTTTGTATTGAAATGCAACAAGGAATCACTTGAGGGCCGTTGACAAAGATAATGTGAGCTTACTCATTGACAAAGGCTCCCTTTCACAATACAGGGCCTCGATATGAAGTCAGACTCTGAGAGCCACTTCAACACTTCGAGCTCGGTTTGTATTTTGAGTTTCCAAACGAATTTACATGTCGTTAAATTACCACAAACTAATTTTCCAACTTGTATGCATCCAGGGCCCAGTCGCCTAATTAAGCACAGCTGGTAATCCACAGCGCAGAGAGAAACACACTGAAACACACTGTGATTATTTACTGAGGAGCAAGTGTGCGAGGACTCAGGAATGACCTGTAATTAATGAATGTGCGTTCCTCTTTAAAAACTCACTAGGCTCCTTCACCTCAGTTGGCACACAATGAATAAACAACACTCAAAATTAAAAGAATTCATCTTAAAAACTTATGAAAGAAACCAGTGATGATCATCTACTGTGCAGTCATAGCTGTTTCCAAACTATACAGTGACAGTTTATTCCTCTGTGTTTATGCTGCGTCACAGATCTAAAAGGAAGCGTTATACTTATAAAACGTTCTCACTTTTCATTGTGCATTTTAACGTTACACTGAAGGGAAATAAGTTTGCTGTCTCTGTAATATCACTCTGAGCCCTTTATGAGAAAAAACAACAACTTCTTATCACAAAATTACATGTCAGAGGCACAATCTGAAGCACATATCAAATATACATTACATGGGAGGAGAGAAGAACACCAATATTAAATCAACTATCTCAACTCAATATACAGTATCAACACTGTTTCTCCTAATCTGACACTCAACAAGAAAAAAAACCCCCAAAACAATAAAAAAACATGCCAGTTTTCAGACGTCCGCTTCTGCGTCCACGGCCTTTCTTTGAAGCTTTCTTTCAGGAAAAGCAGGACAGTGTTTGTGAGCTGTTTGGCAATAAATAAAGAAATAAAACACAGAATGCCTGATGATTTGGGAAACCATTCATTAAGGCGGAAACCACAACACTTCTTGGTCTTACTTTTTGGGTTTAAATCCGTCACTGGTGTTTTATGCTGAATTTACCAGAAATCTGAGGGTAAAACAAACAGGCTGTTCACTGGGGGCGTCGGAAGTAGCACAATAACAGACTTTGACTTTGTGTTTGTGATTTTTGAAAAAGTCTTGCTCTTTAAATACTACATTCATTACAAACACATTTCATAAATAGTGCGCGAACCACACCGCGAACCACACCGCGAACCACACCGCACGAACAAATACTTATGATTTACAGTACTTTGTACAACAATCCGGTAGTTTGTAACAGGCCGCCTGAGCTGCTGTAGGATTTACATGACTGAGAAAATCATCTCTGCTGTTGTTCTAAAGTTTGTCTGCCGTAAAGTCGTCTTAAATTTTTTTTCTTATTCTGTTTCCTTCAAATATAAAACAACCACATATTGGATTATTGGGTCCCACGATTAAGAAGTGTGTACATTTAGTAGTTGTAACTAATGCTTTTCAATATTTACATTTTATATGGTGAATATATAATTTGATCTTGCTCTACACACCATTAAAAATTGATTGTGGGTTGGCAGGATGTTAGGTACGGAAGAGGATTAGGGCCACTGGAAAAAAAAAAAGTGGGCACATCTTTTTTTCTTCTTCTTTTCCTGAATTCTGAGAAAAAAGTCAGAATTCTGACTTTTTTCTCAGAATTCTGAAAAAAAATAATTTTGATGAAAAAGTCAGAATTCTTACTTTAATCTCAGAATTCTGACTTTTTTCTCTGATTTTTTTTTTCCAGTGGCCCTAATCCTCTTGGTTATGAAGATTTGTTTACCTTCCCTGGACTTAAACCAGGGAAGTTCTGCCTGTCTTTAAGCTTGAATTAAAGAAATATTAATTAGAAGGTCGGCTGGATGATGATTAACTCATGGATTTGTGTCCTGTTTGGAGTTTTTTTGTCTTCCCTTATTTTTTTTACCCCTGATTAATCTCCTTTTCGTATGCTTTTTACTTTCACTTTCTCCCTGGTTAGGCTTAGGCATCCAAAACTACTCGGTAAGGTTTAAGATCAGGATTAGCGACTTGAGGTAACTGTTGTTCTGATTTGGCTATATAGAGAAAAATGAATGATTTACAGATCAAAATAACACTCTACTGTTGTAACATTACCCATGATGAAAACAGACTTATTTTGATTTCCCTATTACTACTCCTAATTAACCCCTTATAGTCTGAAATGTGAAGTAATTGCCATATATGACTTTTTCTATATCTGACTTTTTTCAATTTTTTCATTGCTTAAAAATGTATTGTGATTTTTTTTCAGTGTTTCGGGGGGAACAAATCACACGGGTGATGTAGATGTTTAAAAAAAAAACTGTATGTGTCAATTGTGATACAGTAGGGGTTGATGACCTATTTCTTTGGTAACGTCTGAGCTGCTGGTGGAAGAACCATGAGAAATTATTAGTAGATCGCCAACCAAGGCCTCATATAAGGTGGAAAGTAAATGGATGGATATGCAAAATAATGATGTAAATTATGTATTCACCATTAGTAAAGCCATCGGTTCCAACACAGGAGCCCTTATAAATAGTTCCTTCTTGGAAAATGGTGCTGATAGCTGTCACATACGCTCAGAATGAACATGCCACCATGTGTGTTAACATTATCCGTCAAACACATAATAAAGCTGACTCCTTCTATCACCCTCCCATAGAAAGAGTCCTGAACATCACATCATTTCACACACTCAGCATGTGAACGCTTATCCAGCAAGCTGCACTTCAGTGTTGCAACTGACCAGCAAGAGACTGGAAGTACAGTTTATGAAGGCTAATGGAAACACTGAGGCTAAAAGAGAAAAAAACAGTACTTCCACTTTCCTGTTTTTTTCAGCTGCGGTTGCTTTTGCTGCTCGTGCTTCAGCTGCTCGTGCCATTACGTTAGGTGGCATGAGTTTATGGTGATTCCATCCATCCGAGCTCCTTTCTTCTGTGTTAAGCAGCAATATATTTACATGTACATATGTGTATATATAGAAAAAAAGTTAGATGACCGTACAGCGGTAGTTGGGGTCGTTTGTCGTGCTGGAGCCATCTGTTTTGACCACCGTCGCCTTGGAGGAGTGCTGGGAGCTGTGCAGCGCGTTCTTTCGGCACAGACGCTCACGGTAATTCTGGGCGAAGATGAGCAACATGAGCGGATTGATGCAGCTGTGAGAGTAGCTGAGGCAGATGCTGATGTTGTAGGCATAGACAAAAGCGACGGTTGGCTTGTTGTTGCTCAGGTTGATCACCTGGATGACGTGGTAGGGCGACCAGCAGATCAGGAACAGGGCGATGACCATGAGGACCATCTTAGTGGCTCTTTTAGCCCAAACAGACTGCTTACGCTTGACCCGACGTATGGAGCTGAACACGTGGTAGAGGGTGAGCGAGTAGAAGGTGCTGATGATGATGAGGGGGATGATGAAGCCCAGGATAGACTGGTAGAGAGTGTACCAGTACATATCTTCAGGCCCGTCCAGGTACATCATACACACCTCCAAATGCTGCCTGCTCACAACCTTGGCGTACATCATGACGGGGACGGAGAGGAGGAAGCTGCCCAGCCACACCAGAATATTGATGATGATGGTCCACTGCACGGTCCTCTTTTCTGAGGTGGGATGGACAATAGCTATGTACCTGTGAGGGAGAATGCACTGTGTAAAGAGTATGACCACTCTCTTGAACACAAATGGTAAAAGCAGCTTTGCCAGAGTGCATGCAAGTGCAGGATTTTGCTTGGATGGTCATTTTCATACTGGATGAGCTCAGGCTACCCAATGAGATACAAGGTACTATGTCAGAGATACACAATCATTAAAGTGATGATTGCACTGATAAATCAGCATAATTTAATAAGAGTCATTTAGCAAGAGGACGTAAACACATTTCCATATGGATTGTGCTTCAGTTTGAAGAGCCAGAAAAATCATTTTGCCATTACATGCAATCATTGCCATTTAAGTAGAGCCAGGGACCGTCTGCATGTTTGCGCCTGACCTTTCTGTTGCGATTTAGCAGGCGTGGACACAAAAACACTCCTGTAATTTCCTCCATGATATGCTGCTAAATTGCCATTGCTCTCTTATCATTAATTTAGTATACTGATCATTCAGAGCCATTCGTGTCCTGAGCTCAGGTTGAATATGTTTGCTATATGCCCAAATACCCCCACTTCAGACTGTCAAAACACTATAGCCCTGCACTATATTATGTGCAAAAAAGGTGTCCCTAGATGATTTTTAGGTTTGCATAGAGGAAGAATACTACAGTTTATCTCTATGCAAAGAACCAACAGCCCTTCGGGTATTGTGTTTCAAATAAACAAACACTTGTACGTATCTAAAACCTATAAATCCAACAGCATTGGGGCATTAAAACATGAGTCACTCATCTGTAAATGTTTTTACAATTATTTAGGTCTTCTGTTAATTGGGAACACGATCATGTTGGTATCCACAAACCTCCCATGAAATGAAATTACACAGCAGCCCGAGATAAAGTGGCCTTTGTTGGGATAAACAGCAGCGAATTCAAAGAAAAGCACCGTAATGGCAGTTTGGACTTTACCTAATAAGAAATTAAGGGGAAAATAATTATGCAATTACAGTATGAACAGATGTTGAGCAGATAATGTATGCTTTCTTTGAAAGGTAACATTGATATCAGAAATAAGGGGCAACTCAAATAAACTCAGATAATCAGATATCAAAAATGTGATTTGGAAACTCGGGAAAATCAGCTGCTTTTTGTTTTAGGTTTCCATGAGTTTCACTGCCATTTGACTCAAGACTACAGACTAAAATTATTTGCCTTGAAAGGGAAGAAGTTTTGATTTTTTTAAAAAGGATTGTTTGATCTTTTCCTCAGTGTTTGCTACAGTTAAGCCTTTGTCTTGGTTTTCCCCGTTAAAGAAGTGATTTAAAATGATGAAGCTGAATTGATGTGATATAAAGCTCCGATGATTCACAACCTAAATGGCAAAGCAAATAAGAAACCTGTGAGGAATTCTTCCTGTGGAGGTGGTGCCGCTAAATCGGAGCACATTTATCCGGTCCAGTGACCCCCCTCGCAGAAATGTATTATGTGTATTATTCTGAAGATGTGTGCAATCATACCTCTGTCAAAGCCACCTGATCCAGATTATGTCTAAATGGAGATGTTTATCACTTCAGCTCTTTGGCGTGAGGGCTCATTTAATGTCCTGAATGTGTTCAGCTCACAGACCCGACACATTTATATAGGGAAGATTGTGTTTTCATGGGTTGTTACTCGCATGAAAAAACCCACTCAGTGGTACATTTTTAGAAGGAGTGCCTTTCAAAAGAAATGAAAGCTTCACTTGCACCCACTGAGGCTGGCTATGTATCAGGCTGAACAAATGAGCATGAGCATGGATTTCTGTTTTCAAACAGAAAACTCTGGAAATGAGATTTAAAAACACCTACTGTGGAATAAAATAAAGACAGTGAGTACAAAGTGGATACCAGACAACTACTTTTACTTATTTTCAGCTAATATTGGGTTGTTATTATCTTAATTTTTTGCACAGATAAATACATTTATTTGTTGTTAGCATGCTTTGGAGGATATCTTTTGTTTTGTTTTTTCCTAAAAGATAAAATATTAAAATATCTTCATGGATTGGGAACAACTCTGTGAGATGTTTGGATTTCAACGCTTACCGGTCAATGCACAACACAGTGACAATCCCCACTGTGGTGAACTGGTTGCTGACATCCACCACAACGACCGCTTTGCACATGAAGTTTCCGAAAACCCACTGCCTGTCTCTGACCAGCTGGTGAATGTTGAAGGGCATCACAAGCAAGAAGAGCATATCTGCTATTGCCAGGTTAAGCACGTAGATGTCTGATACCATTTTCTTCTTGCACGCTGCCACCGCGTAGATAACCAGCCCGTTGGCAACAACTCCAACTGAGCACAGGATGCCATAAATGGAAGGGAATATGTGCATGAAAGTGGTGATGTCGATCTGACTGTAAGGCGAGGGAGTTGAATTCTGACATGACTGATCAGCGAAGCTGTCTGTTTGGTTGTTTTTGCACAATATGCCAGTGTCATTCATCTTCAGCTCGTCCTCACAGTCACCTCGGCGTGGTCAGTAATTAAGTGGCGCACCGTGCGCTCCGGGATCCCCTCAAGCCCGAGCTTCAAACTTAGGGCGGCAAACTTTGGCTCTCTCTACAAAAGCGCGTATCCGCTTCTCTGCCCTGGCTTTCACTTACAAGGATTACAAGAGGAGGGAAAAAAAGCAGTGTCCAATCCAGGCTGACTCCACTAGCAAAGATATCGTTCCGAAGATGTTTATATGTGGGAGCAAATTAGGATCCAAATGTTTACTGTGCGCTTCTGCCGCGAGCTTCAACGGACACCAGTGTTCCCTCCTTGTAGAGGATCACGCCCCGCGTTGTGTAATGAGAGGAGCAAATCACAAATCGGCACTTTAACCTCATGACAAGAATTGTTTTGTTTTTTTGTTTTTTTTGGGGGGGGGGGGAGTAAAAAAACATTTAGTGAGACATTTTTGATCATAGGGGCGTTTCCAGGATTTTTTCCCATTTAAACGAGGCGACACACCCACAGTTTGTGCGCCTTTACGTTTCTACTTCTTTCTGGGTGTAGGTTAAGATTCAAGCTTCGTGGATCAAAGAGGACTTCCTGCTTAAACTTTAAGACGGCAAACTGAAAGAATCTCTCTTCAAGTTCTTTCAAATCGTTTAAGGCGTTAAAAAAAAGTTGGAAACAAATCTGAGGTTCAGACTGCAGACAGCTGTAGCGTGCCCCCCTTCCACCCTTCTCTTGTTTCACTTAATTTTTTTACATAAAACAAAAGATCTGTCTCCCTTTGGGGGGTTTACCTAGATTTCCAGACGATCTTTAAACATTCTTCTCTTTTGCTTTCTCTAAATTATGATTAGCTTCAACTTCAGCAAATTAAGGCTGGCAATTAAGTTTTCCGGTGGTGAATAAGCCCTAAAGGCTCCTGTCTAACCCTGCTATCAAAGATGTGATTTTCTTTGGAGCTTTGTTCTGACATCGCTGGGAGCAGCTCTAAAGGACAGGAGCTGATCCAGAATCTGAAGCAGCTCAAAGTAGAGAGGGCTCTGCTGGGATCTCATCACAGGTCATCCGGCAGGAATATATATTGGAGGTTTCCTCGTGCCGGTTTCAGGGGCTGTTTGTTCATTCCCCGTAGTGCTTTCTTTCTGTTCCACCAACCATTCAAAGACGCATATAATATAATTATTTTTCACACAGGTCCTCACATAAAATATACATTATACTTTTGCCAGTTCTCTCTTGTCCAAAACACACAGCCCACCTGCCTCAGCGAGCTCTTTAAACTCAGCTCTGAAATGAGTTTTGCATTTAATTATCTTGATCCTCCACACCAGCCCTCCTTCGTGCAGAGATAGACGGGTAATTGCTGTGATCTAGAGTACCTGTACAGATTCTATCTACAAGTCAAAAACATGCAGAGTGACTAAAAGCAAGGCCGTTCGCTGCGTTTTGACTGAGGCCCCTCCACTTTGATATCAGCAATTCAAGGACAGGAGATGTGACTACGTTTCAAATAGAGGATTTGCATAATAATGTCCCCCCGCAGTATCAGAAGTCATTTGCTTTGCTTAAATGTTTTTGAGCAAATCCTTGAGATCAAGGACTAATCCATTGTTTGCATTTATTTCATTTAGTGTTGCATAACTTCATACTCTCTACATGGGCTCCTGTGGAATATTATATAAGAAGTGCGAGTCCCTGAGAAGGTCCTGATTTCTTTTCGATATATTTCTTCGTTGTATATCTCACTGGGTGGATGCTCCCCTACACAAGTTACCCCTAGAATGAATTCTAAGGACTTTTATTGTCCTCTGATAGTTTACAGATATCAGCATCAGTGACGTCATGAGTCATCATTGGACAGCTTCTTTTTTGCCTTTTCCTGCGTGGGTTTCTTCTGGGTTTCTTCCACAGTCCAAAGGCAGAGTTTGTTGGTTTAATTTTCTAAACTGGCATACCGGCTGTAGGTGTGGGTGTGAGATGAATCAAGCTCTCGAAGCACAGAGAATCAATGTATGTGTGAATGGATCAGTTTGGCTTGTTGTGAAAGATGGCTTTAGGCGGTTAGTGTGACTACAAAAGCTGTCCATTTCCATTCTTTTCAAAATTTCCATTTGTGCCCTGCACATTGTGTTTAGTGCAGATTTGCTAATGTTAGCGGGCCCACTTGGCAGGTAGTTTGTTCCAAGCTTGCCACGGTTCTTCTGTGGATTTGGGCAGTCTCGCTGTCTTTTGTCTCCTTGTGTAATCCTAGACTGACTGCAAGATGTTGAAATCAAAGGTCCACGGGCGCAGTGCCATCTGTTTTAGGACTCATTGTTCCTCTTGTAACAGAGGATAGTTCAGCTGCAGACTGAATTTGGGACCAGTCAGGCAACATCCTGATGGCTCTGCATCATTGATAACAACCAAATACATTTACACAACACTGTGTGGCTCTGTGTGTGTGTGTGTGTAGGTGTGTGTGTACATGTGTGTGTGTTTTAATAGCTTGTTTAGAGAATAACAGAGTTTCTCATGTGACTATCTGTTTCTTAGAAGGCTAGTAGAAAATAGTACAAAAAAGACACAGATCTCATTGTTTGCAGCAGCACGCTTCTTGTGCTATAAATGATAGACTACTGTGGGCTGAACGTACCCAAAGCTCTAAGAGCTGGGCTTGTGGCTGATACAAATCTCCAAAGGCGCGCAGTGTTTGAGTCTCTCTTTCGGCACCTGCCACTGTGAGCGCTGATGCGCGACAGGGTTAGTAGGGTCTTGCCTCACACCTGCTCAAGTGGTCGAGCGCGGAGGACGGCGCTCGCCCTGGTCTAGCCCATGGATTGTGAAAGTGTGTTACTGTAAAAAGTACACTGCAGAAAAAAAGAGAGTGACAGACCAAGCCTGGATCAAGTTAGGATTAGCTGACAGCTTGTTAAAGTTTGGAGTGTGCCGACAAGTTTCTGGGTACAGATTAAACCAGAAGGGTTAGGTGTATTAAAACCACAGGAAGATAATGCTTTACCATGCATTACCCTCTTGGGAAACTTTGCATCAAGGCATTCATGCAGAACACCCACATGAACATTGTCTTAGATCAAGAATCCCACCAATATATCCAAACTTGCCAGATCCCAATCCATGCAAGCCCCTGGTCTTGCATGGATTGTCAGTTCATTTAGGATGAACTGACACAAACTGTTGAATGTTTTTTTTTTTTGGTGACAGCATGAATTGGAAACTCACTCACATGTATCATGCCTGCCCCACAGACTAACAGTGAGCAAAAAAAGAAGTGAACAAAACAAAAATATTGTCTTTAGTGTGACTCAGTCTGTAGTATATTAGGTAATGATCATGTGACCTATGCCACCAGTGTCCTCAAAGGCTTCATTATGGTCTCATGTTGTTGTCTACTTCTCCAGCCTGGATTATGGGAATTGAGCCAATGTGAATGCTTTGGAGGTTCACTCGGGTGCAGTCTTTGAGCACGCAAACAGCAGGTCTCCTCTGGCCAGTGACACTTTGCACACTTTGCAGACAATGCCCAGACGCCATAGGTCAGGTAGGCTGCCTTGAAGTGGAAATAGAACAGCAACAGCAGAGTCTAGTGACAACAGGAGGGAAAACAAACAAAGAATCAAGAACAAAGAGTCGGAGATGAGACGCGGCTTCAGCGGACAGCTTTAATCATTTTTATGTTGGGTTTCATTCCTTTACAAAGAAGTTCTTTGTACACGGCTTCTGTCGGGGACAAACAGAAGCAACACATTCAGAAACAGAACGTTCTGATATTGATCTACACACGGACATTATTTTTTAACCTGATAAAAGCAAATTACCATTTGCCTGTCAATCGCAATTTCCCTTTTTGCTCTTCAATGAATTAGTAAAATAAAGTAATCCAAATGCCATCCATGTGACAAACACCATTTACAGCATTCAGTGAAATTACCCATGCTTCTTAGAAAGTTCCTCAATGCAAACAGAAGTGGTTTCAAGTCTTCTCCAGACAGTTTAAAGACATTACATATTAGATGCTACCCTGTCCTATTTTTTGACATTTCATGCCCTCCAGAATTTTCTCACATCAGTACAGATGAGCACTCATTATGGTGAAGTGTATAATTGCTGTGACATTGAATCGTTTCAAAAGAGCATCGGGGAGCTGGCACTGAGCTGCGCACAGCAGGTTTTTACCTGTGTTTTCATGGTATCGCAGTCAGTATCAAATGCGCATGTAAAACACATGCAGGTTGATTTATATCCATGCAGATAGGCACTAGATTATCGCCTGACATCATAAGTGTGTCAAAAGTGTGGCCGCAACTGCACTGCAGCAAAATACACAGATTGAGCATAAATCTGTATTAGTAGAGTACATCTACAGAGATTTATACTAAGAAACATTTCGACAAGCATGCACTGTAAACCTGTTTTGACATCCCATTCCTCCTTTCACTTGGATTATTTTACAAAATCCAAAAACAGACACTAAAACCAATCAATACCTTTCCACAGCAAACCATGCTCCATCACATCAAAGGACACAAACCTGAGTACATCCTGTGCTCTGTGCCCGTGGTACACTCTGTGGACATGGAACTGAAAGCAGTGAGTGGCAAGTGTAGCAAAACATAATGTAGTGTCTGAGTAACTTATCTAGGAACATCTTTTATGCAATATAGTGCTATGCCTTAGGCCGATAATTAAATTCTGAAAATGTGAAACGCCACAGAGAAACTGCCACTGTATCTATATGTCAAGCTGAATGTATAGTATAGAAGGAGACTTCAAATTAAATTAATTTCGAAGGATCATGTTTCATTTCCTGCACATTCTGAGCAGGCTGCAATTTACTGAGCAGATACAGTAACGTATGGGCTGTACGTATAATGTGCTCAACGCTAAACTAAACCAGGGTAGAAGTGTCTGTTTGCAATTCAATTGCAAAACATGAACCAAAGAAAATGAAACTCCAGCCTGTCCACTGTGCAGTTAACAGTATCACATGCCTGAGAGGTCGCATGATACTCTGCAATGATAAGATGCATAAATGCATATATATATATATATATATACTATCATGATCATCATCATTATTATCAGTAGTAGTAGCATAAGTAAAAGTAATTACTTAAGAATAAAGACAAGACAGAACATGGTTGACTTGGCAAGGTTAAGGCAAAAGGGCAAAATGTGCATTGATTATTTAAAGTTGCCAACAAAGTTGAAGCTGGAGTGGGTGTGCTGGGTTTATTTATTGGTGTGTAAATGTAGAGAAGCAGCCAAGAGTGTGTTTAGGAAAAAAATACATCAAATGGTTTTAAAAGTACAGGCACAGATTTGTTGGTACCCGAAGCAGCTTACATTGTGAGGTTTTTTTAATATGATTTTTAATATGATTTTTAGTCTTATCCTGTATTTTTGAATTGCAGCTAGTTTACCGCAAAGCCATGATGCAATCTTTTACTTTAACGTATTACAGTGGAGTTATCTGTTTATTTGTTTGCCTTAACAGAGTTTGCATGTTTTCCCTGTGCCTATGTGGTTTTCCTGCGGGCAAAACACCAGAATGGTGTTTTGTAGTATAAAATGATCATTAGCAAATATATGACGATCAGTCCTACAGTGGTTTTTCTCCGAGTGGGGTTGCCACGCCGCGGCAGAGCTGTAAGACTGTTGGATGCAATCAAATGTCAGATACTGTACTGTCTGTCCTTTTCATTACTTTCAAATGCAGTAAAAGTCCCTGGAAACTAAATTTAGTCCCCTCTACAGTTCAAACCCTCACTTTCTACAGCCATGGCTGGCTTTCATTCTACTTCCAAAACATATAGAATTGAAATACATCCAACTACTGGTTCTACTGAATTTTCATTGGCCGCAAGTAATAAAAAGAAACTTGTGAGCTGTGAAAAAAAAACAAAAAACAAACGCTGACAGGCAGAGCTAAGAGGTAAGTACTCCACATTGCTACCACCATAATTAAATGTGGCAGTAGGGTATGACTGAAGCTTATAATGATTTTATTGCCCCTTGTGACATTTCTGATAACAGATCTTTGCCAGCTTTCGAAGGCAAAACTTCAGCTTAGCACAAATTTCCCTCTGATAGTCCTTCCTTAATAGTGGATGTTTACTCAGAGTTCTCACAGATGGATGCTATATCTTACTAAAGGCAAAATCCCCTCATTATGGAAGACTACCCAGCTTCACAAAGGTTGTGACTTTTGTGACAGAAGCAACTGTGGATCTACAGTTTCTCAAAGCTTCCCAGTCTGTTTTTGACTTCCTCGATGATCAAAGCTTCCTTCAGTGACAGTATTCATACTTTAGACCTTAAACCAGCAAGAACTCAGCTCATAAAAAGTAACACTGTGCTGCAATCCTTGTAGATTTGTCCAAAGTTACAATATCATTACGTTTTGTTAAATAATCTGCTTTCAGCGGGCATTGAAGCCGCTCGTTATTCCAGATTAGATATACGAAACACACAAGATAAAGTAACATTCAAACATCCCTCAGATGAAAATGAGCCCCTTGTTATACTGTGGTCACTGGGTTAAAAGGCATCCACCACAGCCCCCTGACCTTATTTATAGAGCTGCCTCTCCTATTGATCAAATGCTATGAAAATTCCTAGAATGGGACCTTTAGTAACAATTTGCCCTCACAGTTGAGACTAGATGCTGGAACAGATAAAAGCTATTCACAAAGCATCTTTGCCATTAAGAGCTGATAAAGGGAAAGAGTGTAAGGAGCGGTGTAGGGAAGAGGATTTATAAGAGATTATTCAGTCCTCTAGTGCAGCACTGTGGCCATGCATCACAGTCTGATCAGGATGACAGCAATATTTCAAATAGTGATGGAAAAAGGACTCGGTCTGCATTTGATTATGGCATTAGTGTGTAAATAGATGCAAGAGGACTACCAGCCAAAGGTAGTTTCAGGTCACAGTTTGAACAGTCCCTAAGAGTTTTTGTTGTGGTTCACGGGGAGCTGGAACAAACACATGGGAAACACTTGACCCGCTTGGCCACATTCAGACTCATTAAGCTTAATAAGAGAAGTATTTATCTCATTAAGCTTGAATTTGGAGGCGGCTAGTTTGTACATTCTTGACTGCGGTGTGTAAAAGCTAACCTCATTTTAGACCCGTGTGTGATTTCCTCTGAGCCACAAATCCCATGATTCAAGGAAATGTGCCTTTTATATTTTCAGCTTCTTTGTTTTATGTTTATTAAATGAAATTGTAGTTTGCGGTGTAGCTACCCTGCCGTGGATTACCACAGACTCGTGGAATTTTGATACCATTTTGTGACTGATAACAATCAGTTAATACCTACCTACCTAAAAGCTACATTTCTAGGTCTAGGGTTTCTGCATTGTTACATATTTGGTTGTCTTTGTGGGAAACCAGGTTTAAATTGAGGTGATTAATAATTCAATCTTTCATATGGAAGTGGTTCAGGGTCTTGACATCAACACTGGATGAAAGTGCGCTGCATGGCAGGCAGACTATGCTGGATTTGGATGAGAGAGTGAAGTACTGAGGTATCAGCTAATGCTTGCAGCCTCTGGCTCACATCTGCCAATTAGTAATTAGTAATATTAAAAAAGCCACTTTTGCAAAACAAAATCTGAGAATTCTGTTAGTGAAATTAACAGTAGAGGATAGTGAAATAAAATAAAAAACTTATAATTTTATTAAAACACCAAGACCATCTTGCATCTGAACCTAATCATTGTAGCCTTACATACAGCATGTGACAGATTTGCTAAAGTATTTGGAAATTCAGTGCAAATCTACAGGTGCTACAAGGTTTTGTTTACTGAGGCTGTCAATATCTATTCAGCTGGACTTTAGATCCACCGGCGTGGCTCACATCAAGAAATCTATGGTTTCAGGGTTTTTAAAAAAGACTTTATTACATGCCTGTCCACGTCTGTATGTTTTTTATGGGACAGTGATGGCCGAGTTTGCACAGGTTTCTACAGAGACCCATGAGTCTTAAAACTGGTCGTAAAAAAGTAAAATCCTTTTATGGTACATATAGATTATTCTTTTTTCAGTGAGGACAGTGTTTAATGTCTGCAATGGTTATCTATATATTGTAAATCTCAGCAACTTGAGAATTTTCTTGCTACTTTGACTTTCCGTTAAATATATTTAAATCATCATGGCTGTTTTCATGCTTCGGGGAAAGCAGGATGTGCAGGAAATGTTGTAGAAATGTAAAAGTACACTTTTGCTGCTCTCTGAAACATAAATTAAGGCTTAATCATTCATGTATTAATGTCAGGTTGGCTATTTATACATTCTAAATACATCTGTAGTTCGAAACTTGGCACAGAGACTTATTATGAGGGAGTTCTTGGCCGTCTAATGTGAGGGCATGAAATATGAACAGTATGCACGGTTTGAGGTTGACTAAGGAACCGTGAACACATTTATAATGTGTTGGATATGAAAGCAATGTTTATCAAAGCTGTTCTGTCTAAATGGAGAAATACTGCGTGACTGTATAACGAGAGTGCACAAAACTTTTTTTCAGTGTTTTTTTTTTATTTTAGCACAAAAAATGAAGAAATTATACATAAAAGCGAGAGGTCAATCTGACCTTGGTAGGATTCATATCATGCATCCCCACATGTTTTTATCTCTTATTATTTTGGGGGATTCCCAGTGGTGCACCACCTCACATACATGTCTCCTCTGGCTATTCAGTATGAATTTGTGTTTCTTCCTTATGTGCTGTTTTCAGCTGTGTAACACTGCTGGCCACAAGGAAGCTTTTTGTTCGGCTTCTTCTTCTCCGACTAAGCCTGATGAAATATTCATGGAAATTTCACCCAGAACAAAGAAAAGATCTGAATGTAAATTACATGTATCCAAAGCATGAATCCAGAACAATACTGTGGCTTTAGGGTTTTTTCTCTTTACATATAGCAACGACGCTCCCTGTATGTTTCTTCCCACGCGAGTTGTCATTTTAATGTGCGATTCATTCGGATTAGGCAATGACTCACTCCAGGCAAGAAGAACGAACGATAGGTCAGCAAAAACTTATCAGTCTGTGTCTGTGTTTGGATCACAGAATGAATGACGCGCATGTCTTTTAAGAAACTCCGATTGTACCACTTGTCCTTCCATGCTTGTTTTGTTCTTCCCTGGTTGTTGGATGACACAGATCTTGTGAAGGTTCTTTAGACCATCATATGATCTCCTTCAGGGGAATGAGCAAGATGAATTCACATACTGTATGCAGGGAAAGCATCCACTTATAAAATACCCACACATCTATTCTGGTGTTACAAATAACTCACTTTACTAGCATCTCATTTTCCAAGAATTAACAATCAAAACATTGTATTTTCCTACGAACTCGGGACAAAGTTTAGATTTGTGGACATTTTAAATAGGCTGCCATTTAAGTTATATATGCTGGTAATTTGGGTAATAACGACCAGAAGAAAAGTGGCATGAAAATTTTATTTTCTTAAGAAAAACATACAGCAAGTGAAGTGAAAACATGCAGACAGGTGCTGAGCTCCAGGAAAATGTCACCACTTTCCAAGAACAGTTTTAATGCACATTGGCATTTACTGTGCAAGTGTGCTAATAAATAAAAAACCAGCAGTTTTTTCAGTATGCCTGACTGGAGTATGTTTGCGACATACGGTTGCTGAGTACTGTAGAAAGCAGCACTGATGTTTGAGGTCATTTTTAAAAGGTAAGATGTTTTTTTGTTTGTTGAATGAGCAAGCCTGCATGTTATCAGCACATAAATCAAATTAATCTGTGTATTGAAACACAAAACTGTGGCTTACCTAGCAACAAATTACTACACTGTGGACATATTAGGCCAGCAAACTCGTAAAAGCAATGAGGAACATTCATTTATCAATTAACCAAATATTTTATCCTAATGTTATTTCATTCATTGACATCATGACATGTTTAAAAAAAGACTTTGAGTTTTTGCAGGGTTGCTGGATTGAAATATTAGCTAAATATAACATTAATAAAACATTATGTCCTACGGTTGTCTGCTCTGTTTATCCTCAAATAATGTTTTCAATGTTTTCAAGCTTTGTCGTCCTGTTTACCGTTACTGTCTGTATTACAGCTGAGCTGACTGCTGAAGGAGAGCCAGTGAGACTGAAAACACAAGGTAAGTTTATAATATGCTGCAGGTCTGAAACAAATACTCAAGACTAAATGGATGAATTAGACAAAATACGTAAAACTTATATAACTCTAATCCTGTATTACAGTATTAGTATTTATTGAATATGTATTGAATTACACAAATTCATAATAAGTGATGACACTCGTCACAAAGTTCTATCATTAGAGTTTTCCAATGAAAACCATACTCACCTCCTGATGCATTTACCTGTCCAGGTAACGTGTTTGTGATGCCATCACCGACAACCACCCCTCAGTCTCTTTCTGTCCCACCTGCAAGTCTTGGAGATTACTTTCACTCTGAGATGTGAATCATGAAGATTACTGAAAACACAATGAAGAAAAAGTGGTAGGTAGACAATAATTCATTGTGAAATATAAATTTTATTGCATAAAAATATAACAATTAGTTATATCACAGTTAATTGTTATTGATTAGCAATATATTAACAATAAAAATGACCACCAGCAGTGTGCTGCAACATATGCTTCACTGTGAGGTAACAATTATTATAGATTGATTAATTTATTGACTATTAATTGCCGTTACTATTACGCTCTTCCACAGTGTCTTGTCTGTCTGCCTTCTGCCTGTGCCTGGTTCTTCCTGTTAAATGGGAGTTTTAGTTTCCCGCTGTTGCCAAGTGCTTGCTCACTTGATTGTTGGGGGTTTCTCTGCCTTATAATATAAAGCTTGAGTCAACTGCTGTTGTGATTTGAGGGTCTATAAATATAATTGAATCTTATAAATTGAATATTCCAGCTGCCTGTTAAGCACTTCCAGGAACTATCTGAATCACACGATGACCCCACATTCACCATTCGAGGGCTCTGACTGAAGCCAAACCATGTCTGCAAATTTCCTCTTGCAGCATAACAGTGCCACTAGATCTTGGGATCAAGAGTTTTTGACACATGTTGGAGGAGGACTTATCTGGTTTTATCACTTTCTCCCATCTCTGCAGACCAGTGCTATGGTTTCTCTCAAATGTGTATTCATCCGGGATGTGCTCTGCTCTGCCACCAGTGTCATCCAGAGCTTCCTACCTTATTTACTTATTTATTTATAACGTTTTAGTCACCCTACTCATCTCGGCGACCGATGCTCCATCCACGACAGCAGTGACCCTCCCCCACCCCCAAATCACAATACTGAATCAGACTCCGCTGGGCCTCCTCAGCGCTTTCATACACCACAGAGCACAGCTGGATGTTAACTGCTTAATTGTACCACGCAGTGCAGCTGTGTGGTACCGTTTGCGTTCGTAGCGTTTCTCCCTTCATTTAATTTGCCATTTTTCCTTTAATTTGTCACCCATCTGCAGTTATGTCGTGCGCCTCTGTTTACCCTCAAACTGCGGGGTTTTGACAGCAGTCTGATGCGGTTCCTGTTTGATTCGTAATGCCTTTCAAAACAGTGGTTTAGAAAGCACAGAGTTCTCTTTCTGCAGCTTATCTGATTATAGATTTGATGTAAAACAAGAATCAGCCACACTTGCCAAGTTATGATTTCTTTTAAAAAAAAGCTCCTTCCTTTCCTTCCTTCATTCCTTACTTCCTCCTGGCAGTTCTCAGGAGTCTCTCAGCAGTTTCTAATCTTTCCTTTTCTTTGTTTGTTTGTTTGGAAATACAAATATTTTCATATTCCTGATGTCTTCTTATGGCAGCGGGGTGTAGGTTGAAGAAATTACAAAGAAAAATAAAGGACAATAACCCAGCTTGATAACATTTAGCATCAGCTTAAGGAACTGTTTATATAATCACATCTACTGTTGAATGCCAGTATTTAATGGAAGTGTTTTGCATGAACCTTGATGTGACATGTAACTCATCACAGCTCCCCGATGCCACCCTGATGCTTTATTTGATTTCATATTCTAAGATAAAAGAAGACGAAGGAGGGGTAATAGTTCTTTGTTCATAATGAAGGCTTCAAGCAATCCTGAGAATGTTTAATTACTAATAGCAGACAATAGCATCAGAAATGCAGTGCCAAAAAACAGACTACAAAATGCCGATAAAACGTTTCTAAAATGATAACTAAATAAAACGCAGCATAAGTGGTTTTAGTTTCAGTGACGGAGGCTGAGGACGCCGGCAGCTGCAGGCATGCCTTTCATTTAAAGTGGTAACTTTAAGACATAACAAAGCCCTGATGCGTTAGTTATAAAGGCTTCTTTTTAAAAAAAATTAGATTAAAAACAAACAACCAGGCTGTAAACATGGTTTTTTCATGGTTGAATTTGGGCATTTTAAAACGAGTCTATGGGGAATGTCTCACTTCGAGTGGCCTCGAGGGAAACAACAATTTTCCCTGCTTTTTTTTTTTTTTAACCCTAAAACAGCTCTGAGTGAAGCACCAAAAGCCGGCATGATCTTTTCACAATACACCTTTTTCGTGAAGACATTTTACCAAACCATATACTCTGGGAAGAGAGCACAGAGGTCATTCTTTAGATCCTCACTTAGCTCTGTGTGTTACCTCCAAACTTCCGTTCTCAGCCAGCGTTTTAAAGAAACTAGCGTGCATGCAACTGTTAACTATTAGGAAATATTGCAGATTGTAATTTGTTTTTCCACAGATTGCACTCCACAGGGGCAGCTCTCCCTTGTTGTCACTAATTGCATTACTGGATGGCTCGAGCTGTAACTGGAGTGGGTTTCTTTATGTCTCGTTTTGTCTCTGAATATTCTGCATTTGCACAAATGATTTTTTTTTTTGTTTTGTTATTTGTGTGCTCATTATACAGCGAACCGCAAGAGCCGATTCTCGGTCCATACTGAGAGCAGGCTCAGTGACTCTAACCCTTGCTCATAGGAGGTCGCTCTATTAGTGTGGGGTCTTTACCTAGCATTGTTAAGTGTCTGTCCCATTTAAATCAGATAAAATGAACGAATTTGCTCCTCTGTTCATTGTGTTTACTGCTTATCCGGTTTAAGGTCACAGGGGAGCCTCCACCAGCAGACACCAGTTACAAGGCAGGGTACGCTCTGGTCAACACAAACCATAACCCCTCCCCTTGTGCTGCCCCCTGCAGGCAAAATGTTTAATTAAATTATATTTAACTAGATATTTTTAAAAAAGGGAGCTTGGTACTTTCCCATTCTTCTGCATGTCTTCTCTATCAACCCATATGGAAAAGAAATAGTAAAAACTTGCATAAGATTTGGCCTACTTCATATAGTGAATCATATAAGGCTTATATGATTTACTCATGAAAGCGGCCACTTTCTCATTACTTTCATATATTGTTTTAGTAAGTATCCAAAACATACAAGTTTCATTTATATAATTTTTCAAGGGATCTTATATCTGTTTTCACTCTTGTATGCTTTTCATACAAGTTTCGCACAAGACAGATGCAAACTTTATAAGATTTATATATATCTTTTCCATATGGGAATACTTGAGCTTTAATCCAGTTTAGATTGTCTTCACGGGTAAAGCTATTGGTTTAAAAGGGGTCAAATGTGATCGAAATACATCACCAGCACCGTCAGCAAACACCGTCAGTTAGACATTTCTAAGTTGACGGAGACTTGCGGCAGTCTCCGAGCAAACACGGAGGGATTACACCTCGAACATAGCCTGGAAACACCTCTGTGCGATTCAAGAAGGGCTGTGGGATGTGACTGGACAGTGGGGGGAAAAAGAAAGCATTCACACACACATATGAAGTGGCACATTTCCATAATGGCAGTATTTGATTTACCCAAAATTGTGTATTGATTTATTTGATTACTTGCCTCACAGACTCACAGAAAACCATGGCAAATAGTGAGTCATACCCGACCAATTTCATGTGCAGACAAGCATAATGTTTTGTGTGGTCTAATGGTGGGTGCTCAAGATTTAATCAAGGATCCACACTGGATCTTGCTTGCATAATCACAGCTTTGATATCGTGAGTCACTCAAAAATAGGAACTGCAGAGGAGAAGAAAATCCTCCATTGTCACATGGCTGCATGGGGAGGATGGATGCCTGACCACATTGTGGTAGCATAGGAGAGCAGTGACACCCAATGAAGGCTTTATTCAGTCATGGGCACAATTCTTCCCTCGCTTTCTTTAAACCAAGACAATAAAGGTACCCTAGCTGTAATTTCAACGTTTAATTTAAAAAATGAACTGAGGTATTTCTGTGCCTGAAACTTGACAAGTCTAAACTGTAGCATTTCTGTTTCATAAAACAGATGAAGCTTTAATATTTTGGGAGAAAGCAGGGATTGTGTGCTGCAACAGTGTCCTCTTAGATTTATTTGCACTGTTATCAACACCACAAGAGGGCAAGATGTTATTTTGGGAAATTGACGTTGCTTTTGTGCGGATTTGAAATGCAAATAAGAGTTTAGCGTGTAGTATCACAGCTCTTTTTAAGCATTAGAAAAATTATTTCGCCACTATTCTCACCTCAAAGTGCAGCAGCACAATAAAAACATAGTGCATCTTGCAAACTATACTTGCCAGATGCCACTAGACTAACAATGACACTGCAGTCATTTCAGGTCTTCTCCTCCTACTTCAGTGCACAGAGAGAGGAAAAAAGGAAAACAATAGCTCACTGTGAAAACATCATTTTTATTTATTTATTTTTTGCTTCATGCGCAATCATCAAATCTCTGGAATAGTTTTTGCCCATTTATGACCTGTCACAGCCACAACAAACATTGCCTCTCATAATTGGATTTTAAATAAGAGGATGAAAACCGAGCCACAAAGATGCCTTGTTTTGTGAGGGGACATCTGTATGCCAGTCTGTGTCAGAGCTCCCTCTGGAAATGGAGTCATTCCAGTAAAAGGGACGAATTAAGTAAGGTTCGGATTAGAGATTTGACGTTTTTTAGGAGCAAAGCCAGAACGAAAATGTTTGCTAAAGAAAAGTTATTGTATCAAACAACGTCTCAAAGGACCATTTTTCATGACAACTGTGTCAACAAGGCCACTGGTGGAGAACTTGAGATTGCTTTTTCCTCAATGACCGGTTCCCCTGTTCCCATCCTGGTTCCTGAACACCCACTGATAGCACAGAGAGTGAGCGATATAAATAAAAAAAATCAGATTTCTACTAAAAATGTCTGCCAAAATTTGTCGGATGTGGATAATCAGTTATGCTGCAGAGTACGCGTGCGCAACACTTGGTTACACATTTTTCTTGCAAACTGCAATCAAAGTATGAAACTGCAGTTTGTCTTCCTGCCATCCCCTTTCCCGCTTCCCCATGCTGAGCGCCAAACTGCGCCGCTGAAGTTAAGAACTTCCTTTTTGATGTGATTTTAAGTTTCTAATGGCATAATTAGTCTTTTCTCCAGGCTTAAGGGAGGGCATTTATGTTGTGTTTTCTTTCTTTTTCTCGACAGTCATGAAAGTGGCTTTATTCGAGGGTGTAAAATGCCTGTGCGCAGTTGCTCGTTTGATGACTGTTTGAAGAGAAGAGGCACGTCACTCGGCTTTACGCAAACAAACAAAAGTCTAAAAGGCTCAAAATAGTTTCGGGGGTGGCGGGAGAGAACAAAAACAATGAAAAAAGACAAACACCGTATTGATCCTTCGTCGCCCTCGGGGGGCTTTTTGAATTAGAGCTCGCCATCTCCGCAAAGAGTTGTCTCACCTCTCTGTAGCATCTTAGCATTCACACGGTGTCTGTGGGGTTCCAGCACTATCAGTATGCGGCACACATCGCCTGCAGGTCTGCAAATAACTCTGTGGCATGCCCCCCACCTACCCACCCCGCCCCTTTGTTGATCTATACTTTATTGCTATATTTATGAGTAATACACAGGCACCAACGCAGTTGTTCCAATCAACTGGGGGCTGCGCAGATTTTTTTTCCCCTTCTAGCTGTAAAACTTAATGAATAATTTGAATAGGTGCTGACGCAGATAGAGAGCATTGTCAAGTTTATTTCATTAGATTTTACATATACCGCTCTAAAGTTACACGCTAGCCCTCAAATCCTGCGAACGTCCTCTAGAAAAGCATTGATCCGAACATTCCCGTTCCTGCGTGTCAGCCCGTGGATCAAAGATGAACATATCAAACACAGTGTCATTCCAGATAACATCTCATCCCTACCTGTCTTTATAGAAGCAGAGACTGCCTTAGTGCACACGGGACTTGCAGTCACCGCTTTATACATAATCCTCTGTGGAGTTCAGTGATTTCACTGTGGAGATACGGACAAGCGCTAAGCCTGCAAAGAAGAAGGAATCAATAAAAAAAAAATTTTTTTTAACACCAGAGAGACCGGGTTTATACCCGACACGTAACTGTCTTTGTCGCCAGCCCATGATAGCAAAGCTGGCATCATTTTCACCCTGTGACTCTGTAAGGCAGGACCTGCCAACCAAAAAGGTTTTTTTTTCTTGAAGCTCATTGGCAGTTGTTTATATTCCTGCCTGTGGACAGCTTTAGATGATGTAATAATGTCAAGATACAGACGCTAAAGTTTACAGGTGTGTAAAGATCGAAGTGAAGGCCAAGTTCAAAGATGGATGAGGTCATGGGTGGCCTATGAGTGCTCAGTGAAAGATTTTGTGTGTATTTGTAACTCCCATTTAGAGTTTATGAATACGGACTATTTTCCAGGATGGGTAACTCATTGGCATTACCGCTGAAGGATGGGATCACACATGGTCCATCCATTCATGCCTTCAACCAATGATCCATTTTCTTGTCCCCTTATCCAACAAAGATCGCGGTGGAGCTGGATTCCATCCTAGCTGGCACTGGGTTCAGCTAGCGTTCAGCCGCCATAAAATACGACTCAGGACAGATTTCCTCTTCTCTGACACCCATTTTACCAGCTTAAAGATGTACACACAGGGTTCCGTGGATGAGCATTATCCACCAGAGGAAGATGGCACTGCAGCAAAACCTCTTGGCACTCACTCAGTCACTTAATATGCATGCATTTCCACCTACTGGTCAAGGGATAACACTGCACATCATGATCTCCCCGCCACCCCCATTTTTTTTCTTCTTATTTGTCAGTCTGTGATACAAATCTAAATTACTGCTGCAAAATAGAGATTCGGGCAGATAGTAGACATGCATGTAAAATTTGAGCATATTTATGTAATAGATTGCAGCCAGTGGAGCATATCACAGGCTGCCTCAGGGGTTTATAGAGGTTGTAAAAGCGGGCTGGTTCAGGCCTGAGTTGATTTGTGTCTCTGCTCTCAGGTGTTCCTGCATGTAATTTGTCCAGAACACCCCCACACCCCCTTTTTTTTTTGATATCCAAGCTGCAAATTTTCTCTCAAACAGGATGACACAGTGCGTGAGCCATTATTGCAGTGCATTTTAAATTAAGCTTGTCACCCAGACCTGCTCTGACTGTTCAGCTATTGGGAATAAAAACAGGTGGTGCCTCCCCCTCTTGTGGTTTGATGCATTATTACATTGGTTTGTGCAGTTACTGCTTTAAGCTGTGCCCAGTCATTAGCGCTTTTTTCTTTTTTCTTTTTGATAACCGCACCGAGGCTGCGTCTGAGCCGGGGCAGTGCGTAAGAATCTGCATTTCATGAGATAAATGTGCGTGCAAGGGTGGCACCGATGTTTGATCTCAGCAAAACATCCCAGACGCTCTCCTTTATGAGTGTAATGTGGAGTTATGCGACTGGCTGTGATCATGAAGACAATGTTTGAGAGAGAAGAGAAAGAAATCAATGTCAGAATTGAAGTAGATGCCTTATTTCCTTTGGAGTGCAGTGTATTGCTGATTGAGCGTTCAGACCTATTCAAAACCAAGATTGCCTCTCCTCTTTATAGGCAGCTTCAGCTTGGATTGACTCTCAGTCTCATGATGCTGGTAAAAATAGCCCTGTTCTCAACAGGCTAGATTTAATTTAGCAGTCTCTACATCGGCAGTCGATGAGAAAAAGTCGGAGTAGAACCAGGTTTAGAAAACTGAGTTCTGTGTGACTTTCATGAAAAAACAACAACAACAATAACAACAGTGACAACCAGAGTGATTACTGTAGAGCTTTGCATTGTTTGCATTTGTGTACCTATGATCACTTTCCTCTACCTTCACATCTGTCTGTGTGCGTGTGGGGTTTTATTTTTTTTTTGTGACAGCGAAGACAAGTGTTCAGCATGGCAAATGTTTCCCCATGCGTTCAGAATTTTCTTCTTTAATCTCCTCCAAGAAAGCTTCGGGGCTTGGCTGCAAAGCATGGGTGCCTGGATGAGTTATGGCATGCCAGCGCCTCAGAAGGGTTTAGAAGAACGGGTGAAAGAGGAGGTTTCACCCAAGAACATGCTAATAGTGAAAACTTACCACATAACCGTGCAGAGATCACAGATCCCTATCAGTTATTAAAAAGCTATAATATGAGACAGACGGTATTGTGTCCTGGAGAACAGGGTTCCTGCAGGTGAGGGTGAAATGCCGCATACGAAGTGGTGATGAAACTGCAAGTATAGATTCTTGGATTCATTCTGAAAGCATCAAATTTAAGTGTTTCTTTTTCTCTTTTGTGCACACATGATTGTGCATACAATACTCGTGTGTGTTTGTGCACAGGAGGCTGTTGGTGCATCAGGGGGTTCAAGTTATGTGGATTGAAATTCATCAAAATCAGCAGAGCGTTGTGATGAAGGTTTTGTGAGGGGAAATTCAGCCACGACTAGAGCCAGGCTCCATGCAAAGTTGTTCGTTTTCTGTTGCCTTTTTAATGAAAATTCTCCCCAGCTATATTGGTCCTCAGTATAGCTTTAACCTCTGCTGTTTTTACTATCCGCTGAATTGGCTGGTGCCATCCACTGGGCGGGCTGTGTGAATTAAAATCATCCAGGAGTTGTTTAGTGCGCTGAGAGTCTGGCCACGCGTCTATCTATCGCCTGAGTCCCTGGAGACAGATTCCCCATATTAAATTTGTGTTTGTTCCATCCAGTTTCCATTTGGAAACTGATTGACTCAGTGCATCCCCATCCGCCATAATCACCAAATAATTTACCTTGTTGTTATCAAGAGGCAGATAATGGGAAAGAAAATAAATCTCCAATCTCAGCTTTGTTAGGCCAGAACATTACAATAAAATGCTCGAGTTGTTTGTGAGGCACCAAGAAATGAAAACGGAAGAAAAGCCTCCTAATGTTTTACTTGTTTGCATGATTGCTTTAGCGGTTCCTCGCCTGTGTTGTGTCTTCTTAAGATCAAATGGGTTCACGTATCTATGGCCAGTCGTTCACTTCCGATAACCCAGCACATTAGTGTGAATGGCACGACTGAAGCTGCCATCATGTCCTCAACTACTTACAGGATGATCACAGCCCATTGCATATGCATTTACAACCTCCAAGTAGGAGGCATGAAGTACAGTTGACATTAGCTCGCTCTCAGTGCACCATCATAAACAAATTCAGTGGCCTTGTACAATAACCTTGCCCAAATCATGATGGATGATTCGCCATCAAGATGATTTTTGGTGAGATCTTCGCTCTAGCAGTTTTTATGATGCAGTGTTTGGAGGCAAATAAAAAAAAAAATGCAACAGTATTGCACCATGACCTGTTGTGCATTAGCTGGCAAAACTTCCATCTATCATTGGCAGTCAGAGGTAGGAAATATTTAAGTAAGTACAAATACTAGAATTTTCAGGTGTCTGTACTTTTTGAGTATTTTTTGTCAACTTTTTACTTTTATTCCCTACATTTTTAAACAAATATCTGTACTTCTACTAAAGGGTAGTAGAGATGAATTTGAAGCTAAGCTGATGATGATTGTGTAGTTTATAATATAAAGACGGGATAGGCATTGAACTGTCAGTGTAGAGGATGGAATTCAGCCAGGACAACTGATAAAAACATCTACTTACACTTCGTTGAATTAAAAAAAAAGTCTACTGATGCTTTCAATAAACAAACATTGTGAGTTGTGATTCCTTTATTAGAATTAAAAATTAGACTGAAATTAAGTTTATAGTCCTATCTACTAATAATATTTTATTATTACATTAATATAGCCCAAGGTTCGGTTAGCGTTGCATAAAATTAGGTTGTTGAAATGTTCTTCAAGGAACTACATTTACTTGTGCTGACAGTGCAGCATTGGGATGCTGTTTACAATGTAAATAAGATCAGGATGCAATGATGTGAAAATCTCATAAACCACAAAATCTTCGCAATAGAACATCAAAACCATCTCAAATGTTTAAAGTCAGAAAATCATTTTGGTAGAAAAATAATATCATGTCAAATATAATGGCAGCAACATGGGCAACAAAAGGCTGGGAAAGTAAGTGGTACTAAAAATAAAAAGCTAAAGGAACATTGTGCAACTGGTTATGTTATTTGGCATAATTGGTCATAAAAAGAGCAACTTAGAGAGGCACAGAGAGTTACTCAGAAGTAAAGATGAGCAGAGGTTCACCGATCTGCAAAACATTGTGTCTACAATTTGTGAAGTAATTTCAAAATAAAATAATTCAACATAATTATCATCTACATTACATAATGTCTTTAAATGATTACAAGAATCTGGAGAAATCTATGTGCACATGGTAGAAGTTTAAAAGTCAATGATGATCATGATCTTTGGGTCCTTGCTGCAATAAAAACAGTAAGGATTCTTTCATGGAAACCACTGTATGGGCGAGGACACAAAGCCATTGACAAATGTAGGTTAATTTTTTTATTTTTTATTTTTTTGGGGAGGGGGGGTGGAGGGGGGGGTGTCATTGATGCAGATATACGAAGAGTATCTGCCTTGTTATCAGCATTCAATGATATATGGAGGTGCATTTGTGCCTATAGAATTGTCTGCGTGCACATATGGAAAGTGAATTAATACTTTTGGCTATATAGTGTACTGTATGTATATATGCTTTAGAGCAACATTTGCTCCAATCCAAACAACATCTTTCTCAGGGAAAGCCGTGGATATTTCATTAAGAAACTGCTAACCCGCACACTGTGATTTGCAGTAGAAGCGAGGTTGATTGACAATGATTGGGAATTTTTAGCTGAGAAAAGTTTTAATATAACTTTAAATTACTCTCAGAATCAGGAGTCACAATAGCAGACGTGGTATTACTTGGTGTCCAACTACGTATGAGACAGGAAAGCTTCTTCTGTTACTCTCCACACGTACAGCAACACACACAGGAGGAGAGAGTAAAGGGAAAAAGTAGCAGTGTCTTTTCACATTCGTTGCTTTCATATAGCACATTCATGCCGGGCTCCTGACAGATTTCACAACAGACCATGTTGTGTTGATTGAAAATCCACTGATATATTATCACCTTTACATAAGCTGTGTGGTTTTCACTGTAAAAAAAAAAAAAAGTATTTTCTTTGTTGACAATAGAAAATCCACACCTCTCATACCAATCACCTAATACTTTAATCACACTCGTTTGTCCCACACTTGTGAATGTAACTGATTAGCTGAATCCACCGGCAGATCAACACGTTGTTTCAACACTGTTAGCACAAGTGCTGACAATGATATTGCTTTCTCCCACTGATACCTCTGGCTATCATATCTGCATTTGAACTCTTGGTCTTCTGCTGCTCAACATTCCTATCCACTCTGCCTTTAACAAATTTGCATCTTAGTGCAGTGCAGAGAGGAAGGTCAGAGGAAGAACACTGTGTAAGCCTATCAATGAGCAAACCTGTGTCAACGATTTGGCCCAGTCTTGTTTTCAAAATTAGTGTTGAGCATCTAAAAATATAATCTGAAATGAGAGAATGTAAAATAGATTGGTGTGTATGTAAAAAAATAAAATGTTTTTAGAAGGAAGGGGTTTTGCACTGTGAAAGTACATACATAAGGCTTAAAGGTTTATTAAAAGCCCAAAACCTCAGTTTACTCAATGGCTACTCATTTATTATTAAGTCAGAATTGTTTATCCATGGTTAATAGCACTGCACCATAATTAATACATGAATGGTTTGTGGGCAGCCACACATAGAGAAGGTGCATTTAGCTTCATTTGCACAGACATGATTAAATTGAAGTCCAGAGAAACACAACCAGAAAAGGGAAAATCAATTCCAATCAGCAAGAGCCTGACCTAATGTTAACTATGAGGCCCTGAGACACTTGTGCTAACTGCGTACTCTGACCACACTACAGTGAAAGTAAACAGCATTTCCAGCCTGGGTGTAAAGTCGATCTCAACGGAAAGAGAATGAGAATGAACATCATGACGATCCCGGCGGCGCTGATTGATAGCAATCGCCTTCCCGTATCAGAATAGAGCTCAGCGGGCTCTAATTATGAGATGATGTTAAAGTAACATGTCACATCTGCACCTTGGAATCACTCCCCAGCATGAATTCAACATGACAGGTCTGTGTGCTGTGAGAGGAAATCAAATTATATTGTGACAAACCGCTCCAACGATGATACAAACTGCACAGAAAGAATTAAGCCTGGAAACCTGCCTGACAACTTTATTCTCAAAGCTGGGGAGCGGACCATTTATGAACATCAAGCATCAGATTCAGGAGCAGCAAAGAGGCCACCGAGTGTCATAAGTGTAAAATAGTTAGTTAGCGCATTTGGTTTCTGAAAGCATCAGGCAGAGAGGTTAATTGTACTTTAAGGTCATACTCAAGAACTCCAGTGCGCGCCTGCCCAGCGTTCCTCTAACTGTTCAACTCTGTGATGCTGCAAGTAGATTATTATGTCTCTTATGTTCAACGGCCCCTTGACCCTCCCACTTCAGCTTCCCTTTACTCCATACTTATAGATTACACCCTACCATCTTCATTTTGGTCTGAACTGCATTGCTGTAACATTTCTTGTCTGCATCCTGCGTGATTGCAATGCTCATATCCTACAGTATGTTTCTCCAGAAGTGTGTTTTGCCACGATGACGCACACTGACAGACTCACAGGGTGGAAACAATACTAATGATGCTATACGTGCTGGTCATAAAACTTGGATTTGCAGCAGCTGAGGCTGATCTTGAATCACCACCCACTGATAATGTCTCTCCCTGAGAAGATAAAACTGATGTCATACTTTGAGTTTTCGAAACTATCTCAATATTTTGTTAAGTTTGAAAGTTTATACAGCATGAAAGGACAAATTTGCTGAAATAATTAAATTACTTAAGAAACTGTAGTCATTAAGGGATTAAGAAATGGCTCATTTATCTATACAGAACGACATCTGCTGACGAGCAAAGGACATTTATTATTGAAAATGCAATGAGTCAGACTATCAGCCTTCACAGCACTCCGTGCAAACTTGCACAAACATATATTAAAGGTGCTGCCATCAGAGCCGTTAAAAGTAATTGATACAATGGCAGCGTGCTTTACAAATATGAATGAATGTTAATGGAATGCAAAACACAAATTAGGCTGAAAGGACATCAAAGCCATCAATCAATTTAACAAGCATACATGATGATTTTCAGGCAGGCAGCAGAAGCATAAAAACAAGATGCTGTTTTTCTCAGTTTCTCAGTCTTTGAAAGTGGACGCGAAACACTACATGTATTAGGGCTAATTTACATCATGGAGCCGTCATAGATTTAACACTTTCTATGAAGCTGGATTTAAGCATGTGTGTAGCTTTGTCGACAGTACAAACCGGACACCTTGGATTACTAATCCAAGCGTCCTTTTCCATCTTCCACATCATTCTGTGTGTTTTGTCTTTTCATCGCCATGCCGCAGCATATCCCTGCTCGTCTTCTGCTGACATGCTGACCCTGTGAAATGTTTATTTTCTCCATGTTCACAAATAGTTGCAACTTCCTTTCGCTCGAGTTCTTTACAGACAGTTTACAGCGCTCATACTTGTGACTTAGGTCGGAAAGTGAAGTGTTGCAGAAGAGCTGTAGAGCTGAGGTCTTTAAATCGTTATGGGGATGGGGAGGCGACTCCTCCTCCTCCAAAATGACTTCTGGTTGTATAGAGGTTTATGTGGGGAAAACGCCCTAGGCTCTTTTGTTGTGTGATGGCGTAATTGGGTTCAGTCTCTCATTGAAAGAGAACATTACGTCCATTTTGCAATTTATGGTCATTCTAAGAGTCAGAAAGGAGGATTACCAAGCTCACTGGCTAATGATTTGTCAGTCACAAGTTGTTCACCAATGAGTCAGTCACATCCACCTATCACTGCTCAAATCAAGTTCAAATCACCAAACTGGCAGAGGTGAAAACACTCATGCTGAGGCTGATCCTTGATTAGATGAACTATTCTGCATGTTTTGACTCACGACACAGTGAAACTATTTAAACAGGACTGGAACTATTCAGCTGACTTAAATAGATACACAACCAATATTTGTTTAATTTGTAGATAATTGGTAGTGTGGATGTTAGTGCCATCGCCACACAGCAAGCAGGCTCTGGGTTCTAATCCATCAGCTGGATGGGACCTTTCTGTGGTAGCCATGTGATATTTTGGTGATCTGTCGGGACTGTACCCCGCCTCTGCCCTATCACAGCTACGATAGGCTCCAGCCAAGCTATGACCCTGAAGTAGATGAGCAGAAGAAGATGGATGGATGGACTTTAGATAATTGTACTCAATCTTATTTGCCTCCATTTCCTAAAACATGTATAACACAAAGCGCTCAGAGAAAGCAAACCTTCACGAAGCCTGGTCACTCTCTCAGCAATATTTACTTTAGAGAGAACAGTCTTGTATTTTTTTTGCATAGATTCATTTGGTTTTCTTTGTTCGTTGTAAACAGTGCAGTAAAAAATAACACACTCTGAGATCAACATAGAAGAAAAACTGTAGACAAGCATCACTTCTCTGAAAAATAAAATGCATTTAATTAAAGTCTGACCTTATTTGATTTTAAAAAAAGAGGTCAGAGGTCTAAATTAGCATTATTTATGTAATCCCCAATATCATTCCCTATATGCCTATATGTCATCAATACAAACAATGGAAGTAAGAAACAGAGTTTTAAATAGATCAATATAGCATTTTTATTACTTTAACCATGAGATCATTCTATTGACCTTGAAGGAGAGGTCGGAGGTCAGGTGTGATATTTAAAATCTTTATGTGTGGTACTTTCTATATGTTAACAAAACACACCACACTTGTAGGAGTCATAATTTTTTAAGTTATAAGGCTTTTGGTCCATTGCTGACCAATAAAAACTAAGCTGACTATGAAGACCTTGGTCATGTTAACATGACCCCACTCTATACACCTACAAAATTTAATCAAAACACATTCAAGGCTTTTTGAGCTGTCGTGTTTGCAGACAGAATGACATGCATGCAAAAACCATAACCATAACCTTCTAGGTGCCACTTTAGCTCAGTGGGTGAGCAGGCGATCACATGTTAGATGGCTGGGGGGCAGTGAGCTGGGTTTGAGTCTGACCTGCAGCCCCTTGTTGTGTGTCTAGTTTCCTCTTTTCACTGCTAAACAGTGAAAGGCAAAAATGCTACAAAAAAGGATCTTTTAAAAAAACACAACCTCCTTGGTGGAGGTTCTGTTTTTTTTAAAATAATGAGCAACGAGAAATGCTTTTTCTGACGCGCGCCATTACGAACAGCTTTGAAAAAGTCAACTGTCATCACCCGACAATTGAACCAAATCAACCGAGAAAAACAGACATGCAAGAAGGTACAAACCGAGGAGGCACGGTTAAGTAGTGGTCTTGATTTGGTGCAACAAATATTCCTCTTAGTTTAGTTCTGTTTATAAGCTTCATCAAGCCCTGAGAAAAATATCTGTTTCTAACTGCCCGCTGCTCAATTTTCCTCACAAGCAGAACATTTTCTTCATTCCAAACGCTATTTAAAATTGCATGTATGCATAATTCCACTCCAGTGAATGTTTTGCATACACACTGCAACACAATAAAGGGACTCAATTATATTGATGTTAATGGCTCGTTCCCAGCCGTAATTTTGTTTTTTGTCAGAGTCAGCGTATTGTTCCAATACGACCAGGTGCAAGGCAGCTTTTGATGCACTTGAGCACAGATAGCTTTACACTCAATTCTGTTGCCTGGTGAATTACATAGCAGGGGGAAGCCAGAAGTGCACATCTGTCGGGATAAATTTTTTATAAGGAAGTCCTACTTGTGGCCATATTCCCTTCAATAATGTGTGAAACATTTACCACAATCTGTGAAAATAAGTCGAGAAATCACCGAGAAATTGGTTGAAGGTGCTAACTGTAGCAGGACGCAGCTCTCTGACATACGTGCAATGTGGTTTCCTGATCCTGCAACACCGACACTGGACGAGGACTTCTTCCATATTCCTGTGCTTTGATCATTGCTTCTTCTTAACCAGGTCCATTCCCCTCCTTTCTGTTTCCCTTTTATTCTGCTCCTCCAAACCCATTCCTCACTCTCGGATTCTTTATAAAACACAGCTGGGTCATTCTTCCCGTTGCACTTGTTATTCTCATCTCTTCATGCTTCATGCCTAATGGTTTCATTATACTTAAGAGATGACACATTTTTTGGATAGGCTGCATTATATTTGTCACAGGCTTGTTGTATTTTTTTTCAGGCTTGTCTGCTGTCACTAGATAACCTTGGTATGTTAAATGGAGCAGCTACAGTTCTTCCCCAGATGAAACTGCAATGTGACGCCTTTCATTATCGCTTTGTCTTGTCTTTGTCTTTCTTCAAAGACGCGTCAGTGCAATAGTCAACAGTGGTTTAACCCTCGGATTAGTTTTCTCCGCCATGGGTTTTATCTCGCTGTTGATGTGCCGCTACAGAGTGCATTTCAGCTGTGTCACTCAAACTGACAGGGTGGGATCCTTTTCTGGACATAAGTCATTCTCTTTCTCTTAGGTTCTCACATGTACATATTAAAGTGTAATTAGAAGAATTTTCAATGAAAGCTCCATTACTGAAACATCAAGAAAAATAATAACTGTGTTAGGAATGGTGTTTAAAGTTGAAGACGTAGCATAGATTTGAAATACCACAGATGCTAGCACACGAATTAAGCTGTTCAATCTGATTGTTTCCGATCCAGTCAGAAGGCAAGGACATAGCAATAATGCTTTTGAATGTATTTGTGCTATTTTCATAGCAATGTGATCCATGGGTCCCAGTGCAACAGAGAAGTGAAGCCACTGCAAGCAAAGCACAGTTTGTGCTAATTTTTTCTTTGTGGCTTTATGAGACATTGGACAACAATACATTTTGAAAAAAGGAGAATTTTTCTTCTAACTTGTTTTCACAGCCAAGTAAACAGATATTTAAACATAAGCTAAAGGCGCACACATTAGTTCTCAAGGCTTTGGGGGTGGGGGAGTGACACTGTGTGCCATGGCATTCCAGATACACCAAGTTCTGCCAAATATCTGCTAATATCGCCAAGAAGTGAACAAACTGACCCAAAAAATTAAAGAAATAACCCAGAGTAAATATGTTAATTTCAAGCTGACACAATCACACACTGAGCTGCTTAAAATAATTATTAAATAATTAGATGAAGACTCATCCTATCCACAAGACATTTTCGTAATGCACTCTTGAAGGAAGTGTGTTTTGTGTAATGTATGTATATTCTTTTATCAGAATAATAATGAAAGTGTTTATTTCCCTTAGATTTGAGTTACTAAAATATGGATGGGACTATTATGTCACCGCATTAAAGAAATATTGGATCACATTATACTGCAATGTGCACTTTTTTATCACAAAATCAATCAGATCACTTGAACACATTCATCCAGTCACACAGCGCTTTTATCTGTGACTAAGTGCTTTTTAGCATTCTGGGGGAGTCAGGGATCGAGCCACCAACCTTCTGATTGGTGGATGACTTGCTTTACCTCTTGAGCCC
>NW_005187402.1:7625546-7640090 GCF_000239375.1 Pundamilia nyererei | reverse complement strand
AGCAAACACTTAAACTGTAGCACCAGCAAACTAATGAGATGCTGAGGTGAGTGCTGGGCCATAAAGTTAATTGTGGGTGTGGACAAGCGAGACAGCAATTACTGATGGCCCTGTGATAATGATGTCACTTTTCAGACAGCCAATTAGGGGTTCAACCCCCTGTCTGCATAAACCGTCTCTTATTAGCTACTGAAATAGCACAGACCCAAACTGAAAGTGTCTGATTTAAGCACACAGCTCTGTAAAGTAATCTAATATAAGACAGCGCGTTGATTAATCCTAAGAGGGTGTAACACATGAGCCTTTTTTATTTTCAGTGCAGACATTATAATGTATACAGTGCATGCTCAAGACGTTGGACCAGGACATACTGCACCTCTCGCTATATGAGAGCTGGGACAGTCCAGCCACCCTCCTGTGACATTACGTTTGATAAGAAGTTGTGGAAATGGATGGATAGGTGGATGTGTACTCTCTTGGCTCCTCTGATTTAAAAAAAAAAGAAAGAAATCTCTAAATGTCATGTCTATAGATAACCAATGTAAAATTTTTATTCTTTGACTGCTTAAAAAAAAAAAACACGGTACAAATAAGCACAAAATAAAACAGATCCTCAACAATTTTAAGATCACATAAAATATAGGAATGCCTCACCAAGTGTCTGACTACCTCAGTTGCTGTTTGTAGTCTTCTTAATTGGACACACCAGGGCTTCTGCATATTTCTTAAATATTTTATTTATACTACTTTTCATCTTTATCAAGCGAATGTTAATAATTTAGATCTGCAACTCTTCTTTGTGCTTGTTTTGAGGTTATCAAGCAGTTGCTTTTCACTAGTTGTTTTTTTTTTCTTTCATGGATCAGTATGATTTCTGAACTTCTCCTGACTCCAGCATCTGACACAAACTGCTACACTATGCACCCTCTATAAGGAATAAAAAGTAACAAACGTTTCTTTTGTTTATGTGATGCACAGTTCATGTTCCAAATCAGTCAATTAATACGTTCCTTCTAAGAAATTTGCACTCTGATTTCTGCTACTCCAGAATTTATTTCCTCATATATTACAGAATTTTGATAATGGACGTGCGGGATTCCCGCTTGGCAACACTGACGCGTCAAAATAGAAATCCATAAACCTCTCTTGACAGCGCATTAAATTGGACACATCCTGGTGATTGATTAGACATCCAGCTGACAGATACCCGGCGATTGTTTACTGTGGTGGACCCTGGATACGACTGGGTGTTTATTGCTGTCTGGTCCTGCAGTATTTCAACATTGTATCTCACTATTTAGAGCTATCAGCAAGCAGCTACACAGCAACCACACGCTTCCAAGTACCAGTTTGTTTCCAAACCGCAGCACATCCCTGCCGTGTTTACCTGTGCTATCACCTCTTCACACTGATGTTTTCACCTGCAGGTATTGCTTTTACAGACCGGGTAAAGAAAACTGTCATTTTGGATAATTTATGGGTAATTATCCATACGCGTTCTGACATTCAACACGTCTGCTGAATTCCCTTCAGGTTTGTAAGTACTCTTGGAGGAATGAAAACTGCTGTTTGCCATGTTAGTTTTGGCAAAACGGCAGAAATGTCAACACTAAATGCATAACCATTTCCGTTGCAGTTGTAGTTTGTGTGCTTTTTCTCTTCGTAAAAGGTTTTTGCATATCAGTAGATCAGCTCTTCAATCTTCTATTCATTATTCAAAAAACAAACAAACAAACAAGCAAACACTATCAGGTGCTTCTGAAAACTTTATCCATCATCCATTCAAACAGCACAGTGCCATATCAAGTGAAAGTGACTGACTACACATAAACGACGATTCTAGTGACAACCTCCTCCACCAGAAGTCCTCACATCGGAAAGAATCAACGTCAGAACGGCGGCGGTTCGCTTTCCTTCGCTGCTCTTTCTGCGATGTGCGAGAATTTTATGCTTTCAATGACCCGTGCTTTGCAGCACAGCAAAAACAAGTCATGGCCGACTACACAGAAAGAGCATTACTTCCCCTCTTTTCCATTGTTTCACTGCCTTAGGAAGACTTCTGTAAATCTGTGACGGTGATTACATTTCGTTATATGTGGAAGTAATTTGATTTTACAATACACTGTGTGAGGCACCTTTTAAACAGGCCATGAGCAAACAAATGTTTGAGCTTCAGTTCTGCCCGAGCTACAGCCAGAAAAAAATGACATCATCTGACTTATTATCAGCTGTGTGGAAAATGGTAGGTAGTGCCGGCTGAATTGCCACATTTCTGCTGCTGCACTGAGTGACGCTTCGAGCAGTTGGTTTGATAAATTTTTATTATAATAAATATGGCATGAGTGGAGCCGGGGAGAGCTGATATTCTCTACAGGCCTGTCTACACATCACATGGACCCAATCAGGTCCTGATGATGTCATAGCTCTCTGCATCATTAATATTGAAAGGTCATTTCCCCAGCTTGGAAGTTGTCTCTATCACAGGCCGGATTCAATTTCCAATTTGCCACACAACTCTCGAGGTCTTTCTTACTGTATATCTGAGAGAACGCCACCTCACAGTGTTGTAAAATTCTATTTCCTCTATTCTGCTTATAGAGCCATTGACTCAGAGTGGCATTTTATTATTTTCTATGAAATGAATATTTAGTGAGTAGTCATACTCATAACTATACACACACCAAATCCACATTGGATTTCAGGCTTTAATAATATGACTAAGTATCCATTTTTATTTTATTCACAAACATCTATTTATTGCTTGTTTTATTGTTTTATTTCCTACATAGACTGCTTCAGCTCTTTCAGCGCATTAGAAGTCGCAAGCAAAAACATATTCTTTCTTTTTTCTTTTGGCTGTTTTAATAAGGCCCTTAGGTTACTGTGGTACTTTTATGATTAGTTTCTGAACTTCAAAGAAGTCTTATTTTCCATCAGCCCAAATCCTTTTGTGGATTCTCTTTTTACCCATTTCTCTTCAAGTTCCACCTAAAATCACGCCTGGTTATGTGGCACATATGACTTGAATTACATTTCTACCTATACACACATATGTATAAATATATACACGCTTTGTGTATAAAATGTTCTATCAGAAGTCACAGATTATAACATAAACAGCCTGTGGCGCAGACATTTCCCGAGCGTCCCTTATTAAAAAAACAAAAAAACATCTCTTCTGTAAGGTAGAGTCTGACATTATATAAGCTGTCTTCAGTCATTTCACTGCTGGTAATGCTATGAGTGTGTATGTGTGTACACGATTAGTGCTTCAATGCAAAACAAAGCTTGCATCCTACTGTATTTTTGAAGCTCGCGAATGTGCTTAGTTCAAACACTTTGGCGGCTGCTTAAACCTGTGACTCATTATCGCTTTGAAATTCATTATGTTTCATTCTGTGGCTTCCATCACACACTTCACCTTCCTTTTAGCCTGAATCCCACTTGGAAAATGAGAAATTAGGGCAGCGGGTCTCAAGAGACTTTTGGAATAAAACAAGGTTTCTAGAATAGTTCTTTGTACTGTGAATGACAAGTGATTTCGTGGTTGGTGGCCTGGTGGTAATTGCATACCAGTCAGTAATCACTGTTTATGTGAAAGTGATTATAAACACACGATTGTCTTCTAATCAGCGAAACCCATCTGGCAATAGAGGTAACATGATGAATACAAGTAAGAGGGAGAGAGAAAAAAATAGAGATGCTTGTATAGTATAGTCTGCATCACTGTTTTCCTATTAACATCACCTATCATCAACATCACCTAATATTAACACCACCTTCGCAAGTAGAACCTCTGCAAAAAACATTTGTTTGAAATGCACTGCTTGAAAAAATTAGAGGAACACTTTGAAAACACATCAGATCTCAATGGGGGGGGGGGGGTGAATCATGCTGGATATCTACACTCGTTTGGACTGGGAAATATGTTAGACATGAAAGGATGCCAAATCATTTGTTGAAAATGAAAATGATCAATCTCCAGAAGACTGAATGCAACGAACCCCTGAAAATGCTGAAAGTGCTTACTGTGAGTGTTACTCAGTAGTATTTATGCCCCCCACATGCTTGTATACATGCCTGACAATATGCTCCTAGTGTGATAATGGATGGTGTCCTGGGGGGTCTCCTTCCTAACCCCTAACCCTGGACCAAGGTATTGCTAGGCTCTGGAACAGTCTGAGGTGCAACCTGACAGCATTGCATGGGCTGAAACATAATGTTCTAGAGGTCTTCTGTTGGTTATAGCTCAGGTGAGCACTGGGATCCAGTCAGTGGTTCCTTTATCCTCCAGGAACTGCCTGCATTTCTCATCACATGAGGCTGGGCACTGTTGTCCATCAGGAGGAACCCAGGACCCGCTGCATCAGTGTCTGACAGTGGAGCCAAGGATTTCATCCTAAGATACCTAATAGCAGGCTTGTGTGTCCCTCCATGGATATGTCTCCCCAGACCATCACTGACACACCACCAAACTGGTCATACTAAATGATGTTACAGCAAAATGTTCTCCACAGTTTCTCCAGACCATTTCAGTCTGTCACATGTGCTCAGAGTGAGTCTGCTCTCAGCGAGCCTGTTCTCAGCTCCTTGTAATCTCCTTCATGCTCTTTAGACTGCGCTGGGGGACACAGCCAGCCTTCTGGCAATGGCAAGTATTGATGTGACATCCTGGAGGAGTTGGAGTACCTGTGCAACCCTTGCTCGTGTTACCAGTAGTGACACTGACCCTAGCCAAATGCCAGACTACTGAATAAACAGTAAGAAACGTGTGAAGAGTGAAAAGGAGGCACGTTCAGATCAGTTCATAGCTATACTTGTTATACTTGACCCAGAAACAGAAAAAGGGTTATTTCGTTAGTTCCTTGCTTTTTTTGTAAGTCAAGGAGAGGTTCTGTCAAAGCAGCTCCACTGGGACAGCAGGGAAGAGTGTGATCAAAAAGCCTAAACCAGCAGGTGGAGCTCAGCAGACTGCAAAGAACAGTTTAGTAGTGTTTGAGTCATGGTCACTGTGACCTTCCGATATGTCCAATCAGACAAGCAAGGCAGACCTCTGATATTATGACATCACCGTCCTAACACCTACCTGTAGGCATGTCTGATATGTCATAAGGGCTTATTGTTTGTCCACTGGAATAATGTACGTTTCTGTTCCGCTTTGCTGGACTGTCTCGATGAATGACTGATTATCATTAGCGTCACTAGTCGGCTGACTTCTCTCTGATGCCATGCATCACCACACACTCATTTCTAATCAAGGTACAGGGTTTTGCTTAGGAAAGGGAAAGCCTGCAGATGACATCATGCAGCTCCATGGACAGCTGTCAGAATGAGTCAGGTGGTCCTAGGCAGACTGATAGTCGCTGTGTTCCTTATGTCAGGGAACAAAATTCCTCCAGCAACGAGGCAGCTTCCAGTTCAGTCACCGTCAAAGCATGAGTAACTACTTTGACAGGAAGCTGTAACATACAGTAGCATCCATGACTGAAAAAAACAATAGATAATAACACAATTGTGAAAGATGCTTACCTTTAGTAGTCACCGTGATCATTTCTTTTATCGGCGTGGAGCAGTGCCAAGGACTGTGATTCAATAAGATGCTGTGTCCCCTGAATAGAAATGTAGAGCTAATCTATAGAATCCATGAAAGCTAAGAGGAAAGATAGCATAAATACCATTTTTGTATTTTGATTTTTGTAATATTCACCTGACGTAGCACAAAATAATGTTGCCGCATTTTCTATTTTTCTAGTGCCACACTCTGAAGATTTGCATGCACTCAATTATACATTCAGTATGTGACAAACATGTGCACTTCCACATAATGAGAAGGAATTATTTATAGCATGCTGCGCTCTTATCATTTGTCGGGCCCAACAGGTACAAAAAGATGAAGTTCAAGGACACCCAAACTTGTCCTCCCAGCAAGCTGTTACTTAGACAAACATTCATCATTCAAGAACACAATTACACCACATCTAAACCGTCTTCTCTACGGAGTATTAATTGGATAAACAAATCTCTGTTACACTATGTACATGCCGGTTTTCTCTGTTCTACACTGAAATTAATAATGTACACAAGATAGTTCACTGCTGTATCTCCATCCCAAAGAATTTAATATGGAAATTGAATCCATTACTCCTTAAGTTTTAGCATGGTCAAAACTCTATGGCGAAAACAATTACTTCACAAATTATTATTGCACAAAAACCCCAAAAAACATTAAGGAGTGTCTTTCTGAAAGATAATTATATTCCGAGGCCTTCATTAAGAGCTTGATAAGTACATTTGTAAGCTCATTCTCTCCAAGACCGTAATTCATGCTGCACTGGTGGAGCTTCTTAATTAACACCTACTCAAGCCAACAAATAGAAGTGTGTTAGTTGTGCTTGGCTGCAGGACAAGACAGCATTGTTGATTGTAGTGTTCTGTGTGTCCACTGCTTTGAATTACTGATGACTGTCCTCTCTTTTTGGAACCATGACGTGAAGCACTGTAGAAAAGTCTTATCTCACCCATCAGTTCTTCATATTTTGCTTGGACAATACAGATCCATTGTGCAGAGATCTATTGAAACATGCAAACATGTATAGTTTGTGCGATTCTAACAGTTTTGAAGCTTCATTGAACCACACTGCTTCAATAATGTTGAGGTCCAGGCTCTGTGGGTGCCAGTCAACGACTGATAGTGTTCCATTGTGTGTTTTTCTATTCAGTTATGCTTTCACTGCAGTGGCAGTGTGTTTGGGATCATTGTTATGCTTGAATATGAAGCTGTTGCCAATCAGACTTGGTATTGCATGATGGATCAAAATCTCATGGTACTTTTCTGCAATCATAATTCAGTCAGTTTAGACAAGATATCCAACACCACTGGATTAAATTCAGCCCCAAACCACGACAGAGCCTCCACTGTATTTTCCACATGGCTGTGGACACTCACTGTTGTTCCTCTCTTCTGAGCTACTCCATACATTCTCATAAAAATTAAAACCCACAATGTCAAACTTGGATTAATCGCTCCAAAAGACCTGCTGCGACTCCTTTTTAGGTCTGAACTGACACCCCAGTGTTGGTTTTGTGTGTACAACATCATCATAACAATGTTGGCTCAACATTGCAACTGACCAGTCACGCTGTCTGAGCAAACCAACACAAGTAATCTAAATTTGGCTAAAAGAAATGCTAACTTGATCATATGTTTGTTAAATAAAATAACTTTTAAAAAATGAACCACTTACCATTTGTTCCATAAGAGTTTAATATAAACAAAGTAATTTGTTTTCTTTTTTCTCAATATTCCAAAGCTATCACGTCACAACAATATGACTGGTCAGTAGCAATGCTGACCAACATTAACAAGACCAGCACAGAGATAAGAGATTCTTTAGTCCAGCTCTTATCTAATATGGGATACTTCAGTCTTTTTATTCCTCTGTTTGTCCTGAACAGTAGGCCAGTTGTACCTCTCAGGTCAGGTCTTTGCTGGATTCCCCCCCCCCCCCCCCCTTTTCTCAAGTACATGATTTTCACAGGTCCATGTTATGTAGCTTAACAAACACAAAAACACATTCCTCCGAAAGTGGTCAGGTACAAGGACTGGACTAAAAATGGCTAAAAAGCAAACAATGGCAGAAGAAAAGCCTGGAGGACTTTTACTTACAAACACTTTGCAATATTGCAAGAAAGTCTGGCTCCTTGGAAGCAAAATGTTACAAAATGAGGGGTAACTCAAGACTTTTTCACAGTACTGTATTTCTTTAAGAGGTGTCTTGTGCCATAAACACACATAACATTAGGAGGATACAGATTGAACTTAATTAATAAACTATTAATTGCCAGCTCTGCAGCTAGTTCTATACAACCAAGAACCAAGCACTGAAGCTACCACTGCTATACGTGTGTGCGTGTATGTGTGAATTAGAAAAGTGAGGCTAGAGGGGTGGCACCTGGCCTCTTTAGATAATCTATTTATGTCTTTCACACTTCATCAAGCCTGAACCAAAATACCCAGCACTTGAATATGTTTATCAAATGTCTCAGTCCACGACATATGTGAGATATATTTGCTCTTGACCTTGTAAGAGTTGAATTTGCACATGTTTGCGTATCCACAAAGCATTTCTAGATATAGATGTGCTGGTTAATTTACTTGTCTTGAATGCCTGCAGTGTTTCCATATGATGTTTATTTATTAATAATAAATGAATAAATGGCGCTTCAATGTGCCCATTGTGTCTGTGCACCTGATGCCACATCAGCTGGCTTTCCCTAGGGGATTCTGTTATACAGAGTTGCTAACATGTAAAACCCATTAGCATTAACAAAAGATAAACATAATTTTAGTTTAAAACAAATCGAACTGCTCTAAATTGAGTTAAAATTAAAAATTAAATCAACTGAAAGGAAGATAATCAGCAAGTTAACAGAAGGTACAAAATGTGCAAAAGTTTTGATTCACCCCTCTAGTTTTGCATATTTATGTTTTATGAAATATGTGCTAAGATAAATAGAAGTACAGTAAATAAGGAAAAAACAGAGTTTGCACATTTCTAATGACTTTTGCACAGCACTATATAACGCAAATAGCTATTTGTGAGTCTTCGTGATACTTCACAAAAAGAAGGTTTCAGTTTGAAAAGGCTCTGTTTTACATTCTGCTAGCGACGCACACACAGAGAGACAGTAAGAAAATAAGCAACAGACAAAAGAGCCACTGCCTGTGGTAATAACCTTAAACCTTGGAGTTTGTTATCGACACCGCCTCATTGCTGTCACTGAGTGGTGCAGTGCAGAGAGGAAAGTAAAGACAGGAGACAAAGGTCCAATACATGAGTTAGCAATAATACGAGATAATGAACTGATTTGCTCACGGAGAATTTCACTGTTTTTAATGATTATTTTTTCTGTTGTGACAGACTTAAGAAGAGTAAATCTTTTTATGGCTTTCTAGTTTAGCCGTTACGATTGAATGTCGAAGAAATCCTGGCAGAAAAAACAAAACAAAAACTATTACAACAAAGTGTCACGTCTGAAAATCCCCTCAAATCAAATGTCATATTTAAAAATCAGATTTCTTCATAATAACTACTTGCAGTTTATTTTCCATCCTCTGTCAGAAGTCTGTTTTTTCGCCCAACAGTTTAAATAGCTCTTCCCTACTCCTGCCTTTATGGAAGCAGTAATTAATCCATATATGGACATACACAGCGAGCGCCACGCCTAAAACACCTCCTGGTTTTACGGACTTGCTGTGGCCCGTGTCCTCCCTTCCCCGCTGCCTGGAAGTTCAGGAACTTGGTCACCGCCCAGCGCCCCCTCCTCCTCCTTTTACCTCATCTATTGTTGGGCAATACGTTACGCCATCGAAATTCTCTTAACCGAAACTTTTCAGCTGACTTGCTGGAGCTCTTGTGATACTTTTCTGTATAGCCGTCGAGCGGAGGGAGGAAAACTTTGGTGTTTATCGTGAGTGAGCGGCGCAGTTAAACTAAGTCCGTGGGGCGAGGAAACGGGAGGAGAACTTTTGACGCAAGGAATTCCGTAATTCCCATTCCTCCATTTTGAACTTTTAAACTTCACTTTGTCTAGCGGACTGTTGTCGGTGAGTATATAACGAGTCTTTCTTACTTTACATACAATGAATACTTAAACAAAATGAGTGGACTAGTTGTTTGGGCCGTCGGTAAAGTTTCTCGCAGAAAGCAGGCTAACAGTTGTTTGTCGCTTAGCATTAGCTTTAGCTCATCGCTGTGTTTGGAGAGCTCCGTGTTACAGCAGGCAACCTGCATTACGCTAAGCTAAGCTGGTTTTAATGTTACCTGTAGCCTGCTGTTAATAAAGTATTGAAAATGACTTAAGGTGGACAGTTATTGGCTGTTAAATGTGTACACGAGTATCTTCTGCTTTGTATATTCTCGCTTAACGCTTTTTGACGGGGTAAAACCGACGTTTGTTTAGGTAGTTTTTGCAACAGGTGGAAGTTGAGCTAATGTTAGCACACCAGGTGATTGACCCACCCTAGTGCTTCTCAGCAAGTGTTAACATGTTTCTGTTTTGTTACGTAATTTTTCCTGTTTGGATACGTTATATACACTTCTTGGTACCTACACATGGCTTAGTTTGACAGTTTTAAACCGTTAATATTATTATTTTTTGCCTAAGTCGCGTACATAAACCCCCCCCCCAAACCTGCTAGACGGTTTCGATTTAATTTGCAGAGATTTGTAGATATCACTTTGCGACATGTACCACGCCCATACAGAGCAGTCGAACGCAGTTTCTCCCACGCTGGCCCAGATTAACCTTCGTCTCATGACTAGCATTTTAATGTTGCTTTCAGTGGAAATGCGTCATGTTGTCTGGACAAACAGACGTCTTCCTCAAACAACCTTTACAGAAATTGTTTTTTTGTTTTTGTTTTTTCCCCTATACACTTTTTCTTTCAATACAACATTATCAGTTTCACTGCGTGTTAACTCATGGGTAGAAACTCTGTGTATATTAGAAAGAAGAAAAGTGGTTAATAATACAGTAGAACTGAAAATAGCTCTAATATATAACGATTCACTATAAAATTAGAAAGCCATGGTTGCCATGTTCCCCTCTTAATATTTTTGTACTTTTGTTGGTAATGTAGGCTAATAGCTAGTGTTGTAATTCCTCACATAATACAGCTGACCAACTTTTCAGTTGAAGCCTCTCAGCCCTCGGGCCATCCTGATTATCCCTGCCCCTCCATGTTTGATAGCTAATCAATGGAGTCACAGCCACTGCCTGAAAAGAGAAATTGAAATTGGGCCACTGTGTTGCTGTGCTCTGCCGTTGGCATTCATTCTGAAAGCAATGGAGCACTGCTGGCTCTAACAAGGACTTTAATAATTTCTTTAATGCACCGAGTTCTAGACACTAGTCTGATAATCTGACAGAAATCTTGATTTGTGAAGAGAAATTATAACTTTTAAGTCATTCAGGGAAGCAAATATTGAATAATCAAAGGACAGAGATGTCCATTTTTTTCTGTAGTCTACATTTTCTGCTTCAGAAGAATTAATTTGTCATTTGTTTTTGTTTTTTGTTTTATTTTATTTATTTATTTATTTTTGAAACCCAGTAAACTAGACATCATGACTAGCAACACCGCACCAAACATCAACTTTAAATGGGACCCGAAGAGCCTGGAGATCCGTACTCTGGCAGTAGAAAGGCTACTGGAGCCTCTGGTCACACAGGTAATACAACGAGTATTAGTATTATTAAAATGAGGCACCTTACACATCTTATTTCACAAAACAGCAAAGTGAAAAAATGTGGTGTTTTTTCCCCCCTGTGGTTCATTCTTGCATTTCACCATTTTAGAACTGTTATTTTGCCTTACTATGTCATATGTTGTTTGTTTTGTTTTTTTTAGACTTATCACAATTTATTAACTGTAGGCAGGTATATAATATCCTAATAATCTCTGCCATAGGTCACCACTTTGGTAAACACCAGCAATAAAGGCCCATCTAACAAGAGGAAGGGACGCTCTAAGAAGGCCCATGTTTTGGCTGCATCAGTGGAGACTGCTACTGAGAACTTCCTTGAAAAAGGCGAAAAGATTGCAAAGGAAAGTCAGTTCCTCAAGGATGAGCTGACTGCTGCTGTGGAAGATGTCCGCAAGCAAGGTATATTGAAAATACGAATTGCAGCAGTGTGGCTTCATGCTTGTACAGAGTGCCTCTTAAGATGGGACGGATGAAAAATAAACCATAAGCTATGTATACATCATCTGCTCCAGCAAAAGTCCTTGAAATAAGAATATGGTTTGAGTCTGATAGATTTCTTTTAGAAATGGGTTTTTCAATGAGGCCATTAATAGACTTTCAGTTTAAGCATGCACATGGTTCAGATTCATTTCATGCTAGATGGTGTCATTCCCGTACCTTCTGTGGGGATCAAATTTAACCACTTTTCCCAGAGAAGCCTGCGTGTTCTCTTAGCGCAGTGTTAGGATACTCCCCAGTTATCTGAACTTGAGAATCAACCTCACCATATTCAGTGTTGTATTTTCTGTGCTTCCTCCCGTTTCTTGTCCTTTGTTTTTGTTATAGAAGGATACCAAGATGTGGTTATATTATAGAGGTTTGCATAACATCAAATCAGTATTATTTTACTTGTGTTTCTTAATGTTCAGAACTTATTTTTGGGTAGTGTGTGGGGTATTCTTGGCTTTTAAAAATCCTTACTGAGCAGTCTACTATAAACTATGTAGTACTCACACGAAGAACTAAATTCCAATTTAAATCTTGTGTTTGCCAGAAATCATAAAATGTATACAAATTAGGCTGTAATATGTAATTGCACGTTCTGTACTGATTGCCAAATATCAACAGTTGTGGAAAAAAAAAAAAGAGGTTTTGTATGATAGAAAATTTAGAAGATTTATGTTGTGGTTAGCATCAAAAAGATTGATGCCGATTTACAGTTTTATTATATTTCTTCTAACATTGGAGTGATATCACACACACTATCTGGGCCCTACATTATTGTGCTCATCTCTGCGGAACTGGGGTTTTATGATTAGCACAGTGGGTTGAGGAAGGTTTCTGTACCCGTTAACAGCCCACTGTTAGAACCGAGACAGGGCACAAGTTTGCACCTACACCTGGATCTGCGTACAAGTCTGTAAGGTTTATTTGTACCCAAAGTTGGCGGTATTCAAGATTTTTCCTGGCTCAGAATAGGTCTTTGGATTTGACTCTGTATACAAGTCTGATTGATTCACATAGCCAAAGAGTGTGTTAGCAGCCTTAACAGAGGTCAATACACTTCCTGTGGCTTGGACTGTTTTGATAAACAAAATGCATTTTAGCTTGGAAAAACTTCAAAATCACAGCCCCGATCATTTTCCTTTTATCTGAGGCCAAAACGTTTCTGTTTTTTTTTGTTTTTTTGTTGTTTTTTTTTAACAGAATAAACCCTGATATTGCAGATAACGTCAAAAGTGATCCGAGGAGGCTTGTGTTGGTGGAGAGATGTCTGTTATTCTGTGTAATTAGTCATCTTACTGGGGTGATTAGTGGTATACAAACTCATATGGCAGAAGTGACACATGAGCTGTGCACTGTTGTTCCCGCTTTTTAATCAGAATGCTTCCCTTCTTAGTTGTTGCCACGGAGACCAGAGAAGGAAAAAAAGTTTGCAGATGTCACCAGTGATGTCAAATTTATTTAAATGGCTATATCCACCTGCCTGGTGGGAGGCCTCCCACGCACAGTCCATTTCAAATTCAATTTCATGACTTCCTCAAGTCTCAAGACAGGAATCCACCATAAAAATCACCAGCCAATGCAATTACAATTTGTCTTGCGATAGCAGGTTCCATCATCTTAACAACCACACAGCAAGTCTCATTGACTCTCTCTTTTTCCGTATATCATATCCGTCTTTTGACACGCTAGGAGACCATTGAGACCAAGGAGCTATGACTGGAGGGTGGCTGTTATCACCTTCTGAAGTGACATCTTTGTAGCTCTGTCCTTTTTTTCTTTTTCTTTTTTTCTTCTTTTTTTTTTCCTCTGCCCCCCTTCCCCTTGATGCCCAGTGAGTTAGATGTCCCCTGCTCAAGCTCAGCTCTGAGTATTTGGGAGGTAGAAGACATGTTGCTAGATAGCCTGTGCTGTGCTCAGTGTCCAGGAATGTTACTGTAGTTATGGTAAGCTGTCACTGGGCTGGAATTCAGTGACTGTTAGCTGGTGCCTAGGCCTGGCTGTCAGCTATGCCATGCTGCTCAGTGGAGCGTGCCTAGACTGATAATATAGCCATTGAGTAGGGTAAAACCACCCTGGATTCAGAAAGCATTTTCTACCCAGCTGTGGATTACCAGCTGTTTAAAAGGAAACACAAAGAAATCACTGACATAATAATAAATAAAAACTCTGTATATATTGCATGTTCAAGTGGTTGTTGCAGCAATTATGCCCTCTTTTCCCTTTTAAAGACTTTTTGTTTACTCAGTCCTTTCTGTCTGCTCTTGTCCTTGTTCCGTCTCTGTTGCCCTTCCCTCTCAGTGTCTTTGTTGTCCTGCTGTTTTGGAGCCTTACTGTGTGATATACATTTTAATCATTTCATCATGCACTTGGTGGGCCGCAGGTGAGCATTAAACAGATGGAAGTTTATTAAAGGAGCACTGATCACTATCTGTCCCCTGAAAATGGCCTTATTGATTTTGTTCAGGGGGAGTAACATCCTAAGGGTGTAGCAGACTGTGTCTGAGGTTTGTGTTGTCGATCATTTGCACAAACTGCTTTCTCTCTGTCAGACTAAAATGGGCAGAATCTGCGCGAGTGGTGTGTTATGCCTTTAGTGGTGCAACTTTTAGTTAAGTAAACAATGCTTCACTGAAGTAGGAAGAAAAACTCCAAATGTGCATTTTAAAAATACCTTCATTACTGTAAAGTTACAAGAGAAATGGTTGATTTTGTTAAATTTAATTAAAAAGTTATTATTGGTAGCAAGTAGTGTCTCAGTAAATGTCCCAGGAAACATTAACATCTTTGT
>NW_005187402.1:7603585-7609730 GCF_000239375.1 Pundamilia nyererei | reverse complement strand
TGTCCTCTTTTGCTCAATGAATTATTCATCTTGTATTGGTTATTAAGTCATTTCGCAAGTAGCAGTGTCTTGATGTGTTGCTCATACTGAGACACTGTGTATTCGTGTGATTGATGCAATTCGCATGCTCATGTTTTATTAGCCAGTGGCTGTATGATGCATTGTTTAATTACTCATAGTTATTGCAGACCATGGTATTTCTGCTGGTTGACATGGGAGGTTTGGGAGTTGCTTGCACAGTTATTCCCGGCCTAGAATGTGACCCGTGGGAAGGGTGACTGCGCGTAAGCAAGATCTGCATGCAAAGGTAATGAGTCTGTGTTGCCATTAGTAAAAGAAAGCAGTGCTTTTTCCTCAGTAAATGAAACTCGAGTTAACTGAATTTGCTAAACAAAATTTGTTTTCTAAAAATTATTTGGTAATGGCCAAAGCACCTATTTATTTCATCTAGAGCTGGGAGATACTTATTTGTATCTCTCTGAAATTAGTAGTCAATTTGACAGTTAAAAGATTTGTACCAACAAAGATGGACATCTTTGGTTAAACAACCTTTTTTTGATTTATTTTACTTTTAATGTATAACACCAGTTAATTGTTGTTTCTGAGATCTTATGCCATGCACCACGCTGCAGTGCCCCCCTTGTGCACTTTCTCTCAGGGGAGATGTAAACGAGAAACCTGCTCCTTTTTGAACATGAACTTTATTTGGAGTTGTGGTTGCTCGTTTTCCTTTTGTTTTGCTTTGTTCATTTGTCTCTTTTAATTCTATTTTGTTGTACTTTTTCAACATGTTCAAAATAAAGATTAAATCAAATCAAATCAAATCAAGACAGACATGTGAACCAGCATGTTTCAGAACTTTGATATAGAAAATGAATGGCTCTATGTAGGGTGTAATCTGGTGTGGTTGTTAGTGGAGAAATGTGAACCTACACTAACGTGTGGGAAAAGAAGGCGCCTGCTAATGTCAACCACACTCTGCAGGCTAATAATCAGGTTTTTATTTATTTAGTTTTTTTGTGCGTGTGTGCAATCTTATGTGTGATGTGATACATTTTGTATTTTAGTGAAGAATTGGTTTCGGAAGGCCCTTAAGTGGTTTTGTTACAGTTTTTAGTCTTTTTGCTGTTTATTTATCTTGTTTTGGGTCCTATAACTAGCGAATTGGTCACAGGCAGTTGCTAACGCTACTAGGTAATCCTCTAATGTATTTACTTCACCCTCATATGTCAGCACTACCCTTCACTCCTGTTGAAGGGTAGTTGTTTGAAATACTCACCTGAAAGTTGAGAGAAATAACTCAGGATCTACTCACTTGGTTGTTAATGCTTATTTCGCCTGCCATGACTGTAGGCCGCCAAAATTCAGCGGCATTCTATTCCCTGATTTCTATATTGCTGCTAGTGTCTTGATGTATTAGATGACCCCTGGACAAAACCATTAAAGGCTTTCAAATTTTGTCACGGTTAGGGTGCCTGAGAATTCCAATGTTTAAAGGATTTGTTGCTTTTCTTTTTTGGAGGTGGTGGACTCAATAAGCCAAAAGGCAAGATGCTCTCCGTTTGATTCAGTACCCGCTAGAATAGGAGAAAAAAACAAAACGCTTGACTAAAACTATACTTAAGGTAGTACATGTGTTATGTAAGACCGTCTTCTTTGAGTGTCCTTCATCAACTAAGCATTACTTCTCAAAGTAGTCCCACTTGGGAATATAAAACAATGCCGTTTGTGCATTGAACAAATGTGTATTTTTAGGGCAAGGGTAGGCTGATGGCTGAAAGAAAAGAGAGTTTGATGATATCATAGTTGGCTTGCGTCAAGCCCTTTTTTTGTGTTTAAATATTTTTTTTCACTCTAGAATAAAAAGATCATTAGTATGAAAGCTTTTCTGCCTAACGGCATCATTTCTGAGTGATTAATCAATATTGATCAGGTGACCAAAAAAGCCCTTGTATCTGTTGCATCAGTGATTATTTTACAGGTAATTACACACACTCTAAATAAACTGGAATGCAGGCCTTTTCCAGAATACCTAGTTGTGGTGCCCACTTTCAAGTGCAAGGCAAAATTAGCAAATGAGTCAACCCCCGCCATCTCTCTCCCTCTCTCTTTTTTTTTTCCCTCCTCCATGTCTCTCTCGTGTGCCTGTTGCCATGGTGATATGACACGCAAGCAGAGGAGGTCAGATGAGACATAACGGAGGGGGGCTGGAGGTGGCAGTGATAGAGGGCGGGCTGCCTAATAAACCACGATTGTAACAGCTGAATTGTTGAATATTTTTCAGCAATAGGGCATCTGCAGCAGTATTGCAGAGTTCATTTCTCCCCGAGTAAGTTGGCTGTCTTAGACTGTCACAAACGTTGTATTGATACCTTAACCCTCCGCAGTCACCACCAGCAGCCTTTCTCAGCAGATTTACCCGTGTGAAGTGAAACGTTTAAGTTGGCTCCCTTGTCCTACAGATATATGGAAAAAAGTGTGGGTTGCTGGAGCACCTCTTAGACTGAGATGAGCGATAAATACTACCCAACTAATACTTGAAAGAAAAGAAAGTTGTACAGTTGCATGGAAAAGTATGGAGACCCCTGAAGAATATCTGATTTAATTAAAAAGAAAATATTTTTTTTTTGTTTGTCTTTTTTGCGCTGGAAGTATCGATGGTGTCCTGTTTTTGGTTACTTCTTGAGTTCAGTCCTTCATCAATATTTACAGTGTTAATATTGTAAACCTTCTTGACTTTGGTTGAGAGGCAAGTGACATTGTTGAGGGCAGCAGTGTTTCAAAAATTGAACTATTTATAACACAGAACGCTGTGAGCACAGTGAGGAGGGGAAAAAGAAATCCCTATGCTGACGGCCTTTTTGCGCTAAGGACTTTGTAAGTGCTGACGTTCATTGGACTTGTATAGAAAATATATACTGAGACGGCAAAAAATAGCCTGTGGAAATTGGTCTATAGGCACATATCACAGCAGTTTTTGTTTTCCTTCTTCTTTGTCAAGGAACTGTCTTTGCCACACCTTTTTCTGAGATATTTTTGGGCAAGCATGGCACATGCCTAAAACAGCTGGAAACTGTTTTTCAACTGCTGTTTGATTTAAAAAAAAAAAAAAAAAAAAAAACTTGAAACCTTACTTGAACATAATCAAGCTTAAATTAAGAAAAACGAGCAGTGCCTAAACAAAATTAACTGGAGGAGCATTTCAACTATGATGAAAGTGATTTCTTCCAGGATGACTATGCTCCCTTCAGTAATGCAGAAATGGTTGCTGCATGGTTTGAGCTTGAAAGGAGAGAAAATACTCAAAACAAGGCACCTTGCAGCAGTTCTCAAGCTTACTAAGGTTTAAGTCGTCACCATATGTTCAGGTTCATCTGCTACTGTATTCAATTCTTTAGCTAATAAATTAATGGGGTTCTCAATCACAAACTCTACTGTTACTGTTTTTATTACACTAGAAACAACATTTGGGTTACATTTTGTAACTTGGTTTTCCCATGAAGAACCTGCAAAAGGTATATCCGCCCCAGGGTCAAACTGTACAGTGGAGGCTCAGCCTGTTTTTAAATGCCTTAAATTACACCATTTAAAACATTTTCCTTGCCAATGCCTTATTTTCTTAAATTCTTTATCCCTAAATTAGTTTTGTGTTTATTTTATTTTATTTTTTATATATAAGCCATTTTATTTTTCTGTGTGGGAACCTAATGGCTTTTTAGCAGAGTGTGTTAACTATGTGAAGTGTGGCCTTTTCTGAGAATTTATTTTCTTCACCATTTGTGGTAGGACCATTTTAAACCAGGACATGTTGCTTTGGGGAGAGAGAGAGAGAATGTATATTAGACTTTATCATTATTACCTGCTTAACTTGAAGCAGTGTATTTAAATTGACAGCAAAAGTTACTTTCACTTTGTCCCGGATAATCAATTAACCCTGAAGATTTGTTTTACAATTTCTGAAGTTTAATACAGGGTTTTGCCTTTAGTGGCTTTAACGTTACCTTTGATACTGCTGCCCTTCCACCACAACAAAAATAAACCATCTTTGATTTTGAGAGACAATGCAGGAGGGTGGACTGTCAGTGAAGAAAAAACCCCCAAAAACTTAGCCATGCTTTCATGGACTACAGACCATTTTACAAATAACTGCCCGTTGCCAAAATCTTAGAATTGCCAGTCTCATTACAATTTCTGGATACACTCAGATAACAACAGTTCCAGACAAGCTCCATAAAAAGCCTCAGTCACACCAGGCCTCTTATTGTATTACTGCTGGAAACTACTGTTTTCAGTTTACATTAATTTATTTCAGCGTCTTATAGAGTGGGTCGTGATGAAGAGATTTGAATTTTGCTCAGCGAGTATATGCAGCTTTGTATATACTCGCTGGTTTGTATTTGTTCAATTGGAGACTGCATCCTTCTTTACCCCAAGGTTTAGTACTTTAAATGTTTGACCAGTTTCCTTTTTTTGAACTGTAAACACCTTAACAGGGACCACTAAGGTGAACTTGTGTCAGGTGTAAATCAAAAATCACTCAACAGGCTTCAGCCAGATATAAGAGCTTAACATAAAAATATTATTGGCTCATAATGTTCTGCAAAAACACTTTTGTGGCCGTTATTCAAGCCATAAAGTCGGGATAGAATTTGGCGTTGTGGGGAATACTGGCGTAAATTGGTGTAGATAGAGGAATTTAATCACTACACATATTCCATGAACTTTACTGGTTGGACACATCTGTTTTATTCTTTGCCATGTGGAAAGCACTTTGTAACACTGCCTTTGAAAGGCGCTAAAAAAGGAAGTTGTTGTTGTTGTTCAGGGTGTACAGAGACAAAAAAAAAAAGACAACATGGCACTTTCCCTTCTGGTTTTCCACCTCACCTCAGAGTCAGTCAGTTCAGTCATTTCCTTTCTTGTTACTCTGGGCTTTGTGAAGGAGAGATCAGTGTACCATGATGACTGTGCATTTTTTGCTCCCTGTGTAATTTTCCCTCTGACCCTTTCTTTACAGAAACAAATCATTGTGGACCCCCTGGCGTTCAGCGAGGAGCGCTTCCGCCCTTCCCTGGAGGAGCGCCTTGAGAGCATCATCAGTGGTGCTGCCCTCATGGCTGACTCTTCATGCACACGTGATGACCGCAGGGAGCGCATTGTGGCCGAATGCAATTCTGTGCGCCAGGCTCTCCAGGACCTTCTGTCTGAGTATATGGGCAATGTAAGTCTCTTTTCAGTTTTGTTTTCTTGTCATGTTATCTCGTCCCATCTTCTTTATTGTAGGCAGAACAATTTTCTAAGGTCAAAGGTTGTGCAACGGACTACAAACACAATTCATTCTGGCATGGATTGAGTTAAACTCTTAACATTTGACTTTATGTGAGTGTAATATGCGAGTCTTTACATAATCTGTTCCACTTGCAGGCACACCAATACCAACACATAACTGTCAGTGACAATTAATTCGATTATGTAAGTGATTACATAGCTAATCCTTGACCTTGCTTAATGTCATAAAGTATAGTACTCAATATCAACAGTGCTAACCACCATGCCACCGTGCTGCCCATAGTACTCAATATATAAACTAAATTGTGAAATGTGGTCTTACTCAATATTTTTTGTTGTGAACAACTTTTTAAACTGAAGTACTAGTTTGTTTCTGAAATTCAGCGGAAAGAAAAGACTTAGGAAAGTCTATACACATATAGAAAAGATGAGAAAAATTACAATACTAAATATTGCAGAGCATAATGACCAAGCTAGAGACAATTAAGCCCAGTCCACACAGGAAACTATTTGTTTGATGGTCATTTCTTGGTCACTGATGGTTGGTCATTAGTGGACATTCCAAGCTCCAAGTTGCCTTGGTGACCCCCTAATATATTTACTACCTTGTCATGTCAATCTACTGTATCCTGTGCTCTCATTGGTAGCTGCTTTAGTTGCTTGCCTCAAAGTTGAGAAGTTGATTTTTCAGCCATTACCAGCAGTTACTTCACCCACCATTGCTGGATGTCAGAACTGAGCCTGCTGATTTATTAAATGCTAAAATTACTATTCTGTCTGTAACAAAAAGTAATATATTTATTCCTGGCCTCGGCCCTGCATGCCATGCCTGTGAAATCTGTTTAGAATTTTAAGG
>NW_005187402.1:7591617-7602612 GCF_000239375.1 Pundamilia nyererei | reverse complement strand
TTGTCATTTGTTGAGCAGGAAGAGTGAGCGCTTGTTTTCATGCAGAGTATGTCCCGGATCAAAATGCGGTACAGTCGTCTTTTTTTTTTTCTCTTTCTTTCTTTTTTTTCTTTTTTTTTTCTTTCTTCGTTGTCATTTGGAAATGAGATCGCACATAAGTATGAATCGAGATCGCGATTTTCTAACGATTAATTGTGCAGCCCTAGCGCAAAGCATCAGATTACAAAACTGCATGACCGGCTAGGGTGTCACAAATGTTATGGCGTGCCCCCAGATGATGTGATGTCCAACTCGGCACGGGGCGCTCAGAGCATAAAAGCACCATACCAGTGAATGCTTATAAAATTATTTGATTGCAGATCAGGTTTGCCTCAAAATTTGTTTTCATTGGACATTGACAAAATTAGCAGTTGTGGGTCAACTAAGTTTGAATGTCATTTTCTCTTATTCTAGCCTCAAGAATTGCAGTCATGGTTTGCACTCGTTGTCCATCCACAACATGTTCAGTTTATTTTAAGGTTCAAGACACTCATGAAGCATCTCTGATTTGCTTCAAAATGACTTTTCCACTTCACTGGACTCATCCATGCCAGCCATGTTACCCTGTATGACTTGAGATGTTAGATTTACAGCGAAATACCACTCATCAGCATGGTGATGATAAGTGGACATGATAGGTGTATGACCACTCATTTGGCCAAATGAAAACAACAGATGAGAAGCATAATGTGTCATTGTCCACAGTGTGCTTTAATGGCGTAGTTTAGCCTCTAAGAATGGTGCCTTTAAAGCTGTGGTAGATGTTTGTTATGAATCTTAAGCATCTAAACAAACCACACTTGTTTGAGGATGTGTCAAATTATTCCAAGACAGAGAGATAATAATATATGTGATGTCTTTCAGGGAGGCAGTCTTTTTCTTGCCTAAACCAGTGTAGGCCTATGCTTGGCACAACCTTGCTACATGATGTCCTTGATTTTTAACTGTAGATCATTTTGAATGCAGATGAAGCAGTGAAAGTCAATAAACGGTATGTAGCCATTACAGCATATGGGTTTACACTCACAGCTCATGGTGTTGGAAAGACTCCTAACTCATTCATTCCCATCCCTTATGTTTCTTCATACCCTCTAGCTACAACTTGTTTACCCCCCTTCTCCATTTTTCCTGCACTCCTCCTGACTCAAAGACTTCCTAGTATCGTATAGTAAAACTCAAGCATTGAATCTTAGGTTTTGTTGAAAGGATTTAACTTGGAGTATAATTAATTGTTCAGTGTAGGGTTGTTGTACTATACTTTATGTTGTACGACTTGAGTTGCTTTGAGCTTAAAATGTGCTAACAGCAGTGGCCAAGAATCAAATTCTGGAGCTTGCATTTATGTGCTAGTGTGTTCCTCATCCCTTAGGCCATGAAACAAAAATGCTTTTGTTAAGCTTTTTCGTTAAGTTTTGTGTAGGTTTGTTTAATTAGGCATATTACAAGTTGTACAACCCCCAGTAGTAATATACAAATGATCTGGCTGCGGCATGCTGCAACAATATATTAAAGTGATAATTAAAAAAAAAAAAGAAGTCCTTTGAATACCCTCTTAAAAATCTCTTGATCATTTTTATATGGAAAAGGGCTGGATAGATAATGACAATTGGTATGTTGTCTAGAAATCAGGTTTTTTTTTTTTTTTTTTTTTTTTTTTTTTTTTGTGTGTGTTACATTTTGTTTCAAAGCCAGCTTGGTTTATATTAAAGTTGTTTTGATAAGCATTTTTTTTTTTAATGTTCTGTTTAGGTCTGTTTTTGAGCTTTTCAAACTGTGCCTTTTTATACACATTCACAGCAGGTGATTTATTGCTTGTTTCATTTGTTTGTTCAACCATGAGAGTTATTCGAGGAGCAGTTGAAATTATGAGCTGATTTGAACACCATTTAATATTTGTTTATCTTGTATACAGCAGACACTTTATACAAGTTGTATTCACTTTTATAAATTTGAGCTTTGAGATAGATAGATATTCATTCATTCATTCATTCATTCATTCATTCATTCATTCAATGGAACTAAGTGAATAGAAAAGTTGGGATGCACTAGCTACAGATGTCTAAATGTATCAAGCACATTATGCAGATGAATCACTTGGATATGTCCAAGTGTCTTTCTTTTTTCGTGTTCCCAGAGTAGAAAATGTAAGGGCAATGCTAATGATGATCATTTAATAAGACTAGAGCTTGTCTACTCAGCCAGTGAAGTGGAAAGGTGGGTGGGGGGAATGTCGCCCCAGCACTGCCACATAGTGTGACCTCAATTATTCCATATTGTCATGACAGTTTGGCATGGCACGTGTCGAGTGCAACTGTTTCTGCCACTTTTTATTAATAATGCATCCCTTGTTCTCGGCATCTGTCAGGGTTTCATTTCACATTGGAGAGTGACACTTGCTTGTTTTGACATACACAGCTACTGACATTTAAATTTCTTCAACCGGATAGGATATATTATCATTTTCACCTTAGGCAAAAAAGACATACCTGGCCAATGTAGTGGAACCCAACTTGTCCTCCTTGCTTGTGGTTTTTGGTGTAGTTCTCTTCCCACACTCTGCCTTCTCCTTGCCGAGTTCTGTTTCACTTTCTTTTGCGGTTTCAGTCTTCCTGCTTGTGCCCTCTTTTCTTAGTGCCTCACTCTTTTCTTAAGTCTTGCTGTTTTCTTGCCTTGGGCATCTAAAATGAGTGTGTGTGTGTGTGTGTGTGTGTGTGTGTGTGTGTGTGTGTGTGTGTGTTAATAACAAGTTCACAACGCTAATGAGGATATTGATTGACATTTTACATGAGGATTTTGTTTGGACATATTTAAAACACAAACAAAGAAACAAACAAAGATTGTGTTTGATATTGTACCCAGAGGTTGTGATTATTATAAACTGTTTTTACCAAAAATATTGGGGTGGGAGAGTGACAGGGTTTTTGATTTTATTCATTTTATTTTAAATTTGTCTATTTGTAATCTCAATGGATAATTAAAACAAATTTGCACTCCACACAATGTAACAGGGGAAAGCTTTAGAGTCCCAAAGGTTTTTCTGTATTTACAGCCTCCATAAAACACTGGTCTGTCAGTAAAAGCCCTTCAGGCTACATTTCATTGATGGGGTGATCTTTTGCTGGTGAATTCCAAGCTTTTTGATTAGCTTTGCTGTCAGGTAAATGAGGTACACCCTTTCTTTAACAGGGTGTGTTGTGAACTGCATTAGACGGCTTGTTTTAAATAATTTGCTGGCAGCTGTGGCAAGCTTTGTCTGTATATTAATATATTTGTATTAATTCAGATTACAAATTTCTGTGTCAACTTTTGACCTTTTGCCATGTCCCTTTCTTGGTCACTTGAGAGCTGAGGAAACAATTTATAAGTGTAATATACTGAAAAATACTGATGCAACAGCTTAAGCATGCAGATGGTCCTTCTGATGGTAGTTGTCCTTAAGGTAGACTCATATTTAGCACCATAACATTTTCATTGAATGTACATCAGTTTAAATGTTTTCTTTCAATACTGCATTTTCTTTTCTTTTTTTTTCTTTTCTTTTTTTTACAGTTACAACACTGTGAATACACTGTTAAGTGACAAGATCAAACTAAGAAGCCTTCATTTCTTTCCTTGTTCTAAGTTTCAAACACTTTCAAATACAACACTAATATTCCTTTACTGTTGAGATTGAGAAGGACTGGTGTCCCTCTACGTAGAGAGGTGGCTGCCTCAGAGCCAAAGTGGCACATCTTAAAATGGATTCAACTGAGAATGTGGAATCCAGTTATTAGCCAGGTAAGGCCATTGTCTTTGAGTTCCTGTATCTTGGAACTATAGTTGAATCTAAAACCTAAACAGACTGCGAAGAACATGTATATTGCATACAGAAAAAGTTATAGCTTTAAAACTAAGGGCTTAGGTACCTTTCAGAAAACAAAGCTTATCCCTCAGTTAAGTACCAGATGGTTTAAGTGGTGTAAGCAACGTTGGTGTTTGTTTTGTAGAAAACATGGTTTGATTAGGCTCGAGTTGGAATTTTTGCTGTTTACTTAAAGCAGGCCTGATGTTGGACCATTTCTCTCTGGTTATGAGACAGCAGTGGCAGACTTGCTGGGTCTGGAATATTTTGTAATATGGTGACATGACGGCCATAGGTTTTTGTGAATAAAAGTGCTGTTCTAAGTTTGAATTAGATTTTAATTTATTAGGCTAAATATTCAAGCATGTCTATTGGTTTGTAATTCTCAATTGTTTGTGCTAGGACTCACCAGTGATATCCTTGGAGAATGGCTTTAAATTTAAGCAATAGATACATTAGGGGTTATATGCTGATGAGAGTCCTGATCAATGTGTCTCTCCTAGTAAGCATTTTCTAGATTTATTGGAGGTCTTATAATGAGTACCTGAAACATACATGGGTTCTGAGTCCTTGAACCACACTGCCGAAGCCGTGCTGTCAGACTCGTCAGTTTTGTGCCTTGCTCACTTGGGTACACCCTCCAGGTTAATTACGGAAGCTTGCTTTTTGTAGACCTCATCAGAAAAGAGCAGGTAAAATTGAAGTGGCTCTTGTAGTTATTTATTATCTGAACCTTCTGACAAATGTAAGATCATAGGTTAGAGGGGTGTGGTGTTTTTTTTGTTTTTTTTGCTTTTTTGTTTCAATCCTCAGATGAAATAGTTACATGAAGAAAATGGCTTAACAAGTTTCTGTGCCTTTATAATTTCTACTTAATATAACACAAGTGCGCACTAAAAATATGATTAGAAATATGTAAATTATGGAAAGTTTCTTGAACAAATACCTGTCAGGTGTTTATTTTGATATTATTTTGTTTTCAGTTAGCTGTTTTAGAGCAGTCAGTGAGTGAGAACAAACATGGTAGAGTTAAGTTTGTACTCTGTTTAATCATCCAAAAATGTGGAAGTTGTCTGGATTCAAGTACTCAGTCTGTCTAAAATCAAAACAATATTGGATTTGTTGTTTGCAGTGGCAGTAATACTTGCACTAAGCAGAGATTTAGAGAGTGGCTCGAAAATCCAGAGGTTAGATAGCCAATAACTGTATTTACTGGAGTGTTATACAACTGTAGAAAAAAAATATGGACACTGAAATGATAAAACAAAGTCTTTTCTGTTGTTTTAGTTGTTTTTATGTAAATTGCTTTACTGTCTTGTGTGAATGTTTCACTTTGATAGTTTTTTTCTTTTATATTTTGCACATAGAAGCTTAAGACTTTTTTTTTGCGTTGATGAATTATATCTACTTTTTTTTTCTTTTTTTTTTCATCTGAAAGTTGAATCTGAAACTAGACTCAAAGACAGTACTGTTTATAAATGTCACTTGTAAAAACTAAGAAAAAGGAAACACCCATGCCATTAATGTTGCCTACAATCTATTAGCCCACACGAAATGTGAAGTCTTAATTTGTGGTTTTGGTTTTGATTTTCTCCATGTAAGTAAATATCACATTGTCACAGAGTTTCTAATTCCAAAGTTTAATCTCTAGTTTTTTGCTCTGACATCCAAGAAAAATGGACAATGCTGGATGTTACTGGTGTTATCTGATGATCATTATCTGTAACTGCAGTGCTTGTATATCGGTCATTTAATTTTGGGCATTTTAATCACATAGGACCAGTGTCGATGCAAAATCACGAATTTGGTGCAGTTAATATTCTCAACAATTCAGTCTTACATAAGACTGGAAATGCTTTAATAGCTTAATTACTGGTTATTCATTGCAGTGTTAGTTTGTAGATTTTTCACTATTTGCTCTTCTATTAAACAACAACCTATAGCTTGTGGTAAAGTAAAAGTTACTTAACTTTTGAATGTACCCATAAACATGAATCCTCATAGCAAAAAAAATAGAATTTTTAAAATCATAAATATTTAAACTATCCTTCTTGAATGTCAACAAGTGTTGAATTTCACTTTGTTGATGTTCAGAGTTTTGCAGTATCATGATTTATACACTGTACTAAAGTGCAATTACAGACCAAACCAAGTTGTGAGCATCCATCAGTTGGCAAACACCTTGTAAATTATAATCATTTTATTTAAAAAATATATGTTTTGAGGGGACAATGTTTTTTTTTTCTTCAGTTTGGCACATCTTATCCACTATACAGATATGAAATTGTACATATTACAATACAAAAGGAAAATGGGAAGAGAAAAGCATTCATTTTGCACAAAGAGGTTGGGTTAGAGGGGATTGGTGCTGCTTTTTTTTTTTTTTTTTTTTTTTTTTTTTTCCCTATTTTCCATTTTTCTTTTTTTCTTTTTTTAAGGCAGGGTGGGAACAAGGGCTAGAGGATGACAAGAGGAAACAAAAACAGATTACAAAGAGCCAAAGTGCAAAGGGATGCATATTTCTACAAATTTGTGGATTTTCAGTCACTTGGTACAACTGTAGTATTAAACAGTGAAATGTCTAATGATGGACAGAACTTTATAGGAATTCCATATACATCCCCATACTTGGTGTTATCAAAAACAAAGTCTCCCCATAAAGTTTGCTGAATGAGATTAGGAAATATTCAACTGAATTTTGACTCTTGAACATGCAAGACAGATTAGAAGGGCAATAGTTAAAGCAGTGCTAAGCTGGAAACAACTTAAATTAGAAAATGGAGGTGCTTGACTGATCAGTGTATGCAATGCTTTCATTCAATTCAGACATGAAGTGTAACAATTTTTGGTTTACAAAAGCACTTTCTTGTTTTAGGCATCCTATGAGCATGTGCTGAGACATGTTGACACGCAAGCATTCATTTGAGTGTGAAGCCAAATTTTGACAAGCTCAATATAAAGACAAAGCCACAAATGGTACCTCCTCCTTACCTATAGGGGGCATCAGCCAATGAACTTCACCCTAATTGTTGAAAACCAGACATCTCACTTAAAAGTGCTGCATCTTGTCATCACTAATTGCAGACTTTAGTAAACACGAGTTAAAATACTAGTCCTAGGAATTGATAAGAATATCGTAAAATCGCTGAGTACTTGAATTTTACAGTGTTCAAACATTGGACTGCTCAACACTTGATTAGCTGTGAAGTTGCTGCTACTCTGGTCAGTGTACATTTCATGCCTAAGGTGCTGTCATTCTGTCATTCCATTCTCTACTACTTTTACTTGCCCAAAAGGATGCTCGGAATTGTTAAGAAAAAGACATAACCCCATTGTTAAACTCTGTCTTCATCGTCCTATCTATTCCTCTCAGCCCCACTCTTTCACCCTACCCCCACTACTAAATTGAACACAAAGAAGTGCGAAGCTACTGCAGCAGCTTTAGTCTGATGCTAATGCACATCCTCCCCCTGCTGCATACAAATGTGTCCTGACCCAGGCTTGCTGTTTGCTTATCACTGGATCTCCATTTGCTCTCAGGGTATTGACCGCAGTTTAACTTGACACGTTCGAGTGCTAACCTAGGACCTGAAATGCATTTTTCGCTAACAAGAACAAAACCTTAAAAAAATATATTCGCACATGATTTTTGGTCACAAGGATTACTATACTGTATTATTTTTCAGTGGTAGCATGACTAAATGTTTCTAGATCACTGGTGTGGGTGATAGAATATTAAGTTCATTTTGCCTTGCTTTAATTGGTTCAATCTTGAGCCTGTCAGGACTTATTAGTGTGTAAGCAGTAAAGAGCACAGGCTACTGGGGTTTTGTATTCAGAATAAAATGCGCTCCTGTCTGGCATTTGAGCTGTTTGTTACAGTTTGTCACTTGCTACCCTCACTCTAGCTTGTCTGTATATTGATCCTGGTATAATATAGCTCATCAGTTAATTGTAATCAACACCTAAAGCTGTTGGAAATATTATGGTCACAGTTTGTATGGCAGTTGAAAATGGAGAATCCATGTACAGATCATTGTAGATCATTTTCCATGTCTAGGGTGAGGCTGACATCCATGAGTTTTTTTTTTTCTAAGCAGTGTAGTGTGTTGGAAGTTAATCACAGTTGTTCAGTCTGTCCCACAGATTGAGAATTTATTTGTGGTGTTGAGCCCTCGTGGGTGGGAGCTAAAACATCCATTAACTTGAGTCAGCTGCAAAACAGCTTTTCATTTACGGGGGTAACGTCTGATTAAAGAGGTAATTTTTCCAATTTATATAATTGAACATAAATTCTCCATTCTCAGTCCACACTTTCAGTTGCATTTCCACACAGAAATGTTTCTTTGGAGGAAATCCAAATGTATTTATTTATTTTTTTTAGAAATAAAACAATCTCATTCTTACTAAATACAGCCTCTCTTCTTCTTCTTCTTCTTCTTCTTTTTGTTTTCTGTTATTTGAATTTGGCAACCCAAATGTATTCTTGGTGGGAAACCGTGGAACCATGTCAGATTTGATAAACGTAATGTCATAAGTGATTACTCAATAGAATTTCAGGATTCTTCTATCCGTAACAGATGATTTCTTTATTCATAACATAACAATAATGACATTTACTTTACAGTTATAATTCATAATTTGAGTTTGGTCTTAGTGCCCTTTAATGTATTATAGTTCTCTCAAAACAAAGCTACAAAACAAAATGTTCTGATAATTGGTTCTGTTCATTTGCCCCAGTGATTGAATGTTTGGCTTGGACTGCCTATGGTGTAGTTAGAAACAGCATTTCAAATATTTACTTTTTAAAAGAAAATACATAAATCACATCTTCCCTTAATGTATTCTGTTAGCAGAGGGCCACTTGGCAAAGTAGTTTCTCTGTGCTGCAGAATATAGAGACAGTGGTGGAGACAGATCTCACAGTTTACAATTTTCTTCTTTAAAATGATTGCCCCTGCCTGATATGAACAACCTTGCATTCATATAAAAATAAATTTGTGACTATCTCTACAACGTCCTGTAACTGCCCAACCTCTGCCATTGTAGCATTCTCACATATTCTCAAATCTCACTTGTAGAAATTATGCTTTTTACATAAACTGGGAAAAAAAAATCAAACCCTGTATCATCTGAAATGGTCAAATGACAAACCATATGCTCTAGGAATAAATAAGAGTTCATACTTCACACTCTTTGTAAGGCAGCTGCTGACACTTGCACTGCCCGTAGCCGTTGATGATTACGAGTGCCCCTTCTTCATGGCTGGGCTCATACTCATTATAGGGTACCTGCGTAGCTAGGTCTGCCATAGGCTGTCGTTGCTGGGTCCTCATCTGTCTGCGGTTCTGAATAGCCGAACAGTGGCGTATCCGGCGCAGGGTAGGAGGGCAGCACTTCCGTGAGATATAGACAACAAAAATGATGAAAAAGAATGAAAAAAGAAGGGCCATAGTTCCCATGATAACCCTTTGAGTCATAACAGTGTTGTCTGCAGTTGCGAAGTCATCTGTTACAGCTGCCTCTTCCAATGGAGCAGTAGTAGCTTGAGCAGTGCGTGATGTTTGTGTTATGATTGTTGTGGTAGTGACTGTGGTAAAGCTCCCAAAATCCTCTGCATAGTCCGGTGTGGGGGTCGGCTGCATAATTCCAAACAAGGAGCTTGTGATCTCTGCAGCTGTAGTAGCGTCTGTTGTTGTACTAATGGTCTGAACGACTGGTACTGAAAAATTCTGACAAAGTTGGAATCCATAAACGGCATCTAGTATCTCCTCACCTTGGGCATATTCAGGACTGTGGCAGAGGATAGAATGCTCCCACCTTCCCTTAAAGGTGCTTAGCCAAGTGGCAAGAGAGCAAATCCTTTTGGTACATTCCCAAAGGTTGCTGGACAGCCCAATCGTACCCAAAGACTGCCACATATCCAAGACTTGGGGATCCAGGCTGCTCAGTTTGTTGTTATCCAGCAGCAAAACTTTTAAATTTGGCAGCGTTTGAAACACATCAGGGGTCAGGACACGAATTTCATTTCCTGTGAGGTCCAGCTTCTCCAGCGTGGTCCAGATCCATTCCATGCCACATGTTACGTTGCTGATCTTATTCCATTGCAGGTATAGAAATTGAAGGGCAACAAGGCGAGGGAAATGGGCCAAGTTTATCTTGGTCAGTTGATTGTGCTCCAAGTGGAGCTCTTTAAGCTTGATGAGCCCAGCAAATCCATTTCGTGCCAGGCTTCGGAGACGGTTGCTGCTTAGGCCCAGATATTCCAGGCTACGGCAGTCCCAAAATGCCCGAACAGGTGTGGTGCGAAGTAAATTAGAGCGGAGGTGGAGTATCTGGAGCTTCCTCAGTCCGTGAAACAGTTCTGGCTCCAAAGCAGTCATCTGATTGAAGGACAGGTCCAGTATCTGAAGATTGATGAGGTGGATGAAGGTTGTGTTGGGCAACTTGGTGATACGATTGGAGCTCAAATTGAGGTCCTTCAGTTTATAGAGCCCTTGAAAGGCATCCTCTTGTACTGTGGTAATCTGGTTGTGGTCTAGATGTAGCCAAGTGAGCTGGCTGAAACCATAGAATTGATCAGGACTGAGCTCAGTGATACTATTGTGTCGTAATGACAGCCCCAGGGCTCCCTTGTCCACACCATCTGGGGGTGCCTTAAGCCCCTGGGTGTCGCAGTAAAACTGCAGGTCCTCACAGCGGCATTTTTGAGGGCAGGTTGTGCACAACGCAGGAGACAGCAGGCACGCTAGGAGCATGCTGATCACAGACAGAGCCGCTGGTGCAGGTCCCACCAATGGCCACCTTGAATGGAAACCTGGGTGGGTTCAAAGACAAGAAAATGAACTGTGGGGCGGGAAAGCTAATCTCTGCAGAGTACTTATTACTAATTCATGCTGGCAGTTATGCTCTTTTGTGTACGCTCTGTCTTGTCCTTACATATAGCTGCTAAGGTATTTTACATTGGCAACTTTAACAGTGTATGTAAACATGATACCCTTGAGATTCGGTTTAATGGAGATGTCATTTTCTCAGCAAGGCTTCTAATGATCAGCTGCATACATAAGGCAGACCTTTTTTTTTTTTTTTTTTTTTTTTTTTTTTTTTTTTTTTTT
>NW_005187402.1:7559284-7591597 GCF_000239375.1 Pundamilia nyererei | reverse complement strand
GAGGGTGTCTGTGTGAGGAGGCTAGAAGTGTCTTGTGACACATCTTCCTGATGTATCCATCATACACTTGTGGTGTTTAGTAGGTAAGACAGGAAAACAAGTCATTACATAAACTTCTCACAGAAGCATCTAAATGTGCACTGTGGCTATTACAAAGATGAATGTTTTCAGTTCTCTGTGCTGTCTTTCATTTGTGTGGGGATGCAATACTGTAGTGTTAATGTCTTGTGTACCTTTCCATATATCCAAATGTGTGCTTATTCTTTCTACAGGGTCATACCAAGTCCATCCAGTGTGTGACTGTTCACAAAAATGAAGGGCGGCCGTACATCTACTCGGGGAGTCACGACGGACACATAAATATCCTTTCAACACTTACTGATTGTCGCTAATGACTGTAAAGGTTACTCAGTGGGACATGCGTAGGCAGCCTGTCCCGCATGTAAGTTCAATCTTGCTCAATTGTTTTCAATATAAAAGAGGTTTGATGTTTTTCTGTTTAACACAAGGTCATTACACACTTGTAGTGATAATGTAACGTGCCCTTTTTTTTTTTTTTTTTTTTTCATTTCATTTTTCTCCTCTCCCTTACCATTTATATTAAGCCTGTTTTGGTCCACATTTTGTGCTATTCATTCGAGCATAATTTTCTTAATATTGTCGTTCTTTTTTTTTTTTATTAAGTGCTCTATGCTTCTTTTTTTTTCCTAGGGGAGGAAAAAAGCATAGATCTGTTATCTGTTCAGGAAAAAATAATAATTTTTTAAAAAAAATCTTTTTTTCATCACTTATGAGATCTTCTAGAAGATTCAAATGTTAAAAATGTATGTCTTCCCAACTCTTCTGTCTGAAAGAGGAAACATGAAGGACCATTGCAGTAAATAGACTAGGCAGAAGAGCTTTTAGTCTTCAGCCTCCCTCACTCTTACTTGTATTCCCTATTCATGTCCAGACCTGTCATATAAAGGGGCTAACTTACCCATTCTTTTGTGCACATCGGAGGCTGCATTCAACTGTCCTTTTCCGCAGACTCTTGGAGCAACCAGATGGAAGAAAAATCCAAAGGGAAAAAGCCCTTTTGATTAAGCACAAAAGGAATCAGCCTCTTGGGAAATAAAGCAATTCTGAACCCACCCAATTCAAACAAAATATGAAATTCCATGTCCCGACTAGATGTTTATTCCTTTTATTTTGTTAGTCCTTTAATTTTGTTAGTCCTTTAAAATCCAGGCTCATAGAAGAGTGAGTCTTTTTCTTCCAGCCCACGAATCCTTGAAGAAATTATTTTTTTTTAAGTTGATCAGTTGCATCCAGAGCGACTCCAGTGATCAGACCCCCCCCTCTCCCTTTTTCTTCTTTTTCTTTTTTTTACCCTTTTGTTTCCTTTCCTCCGCAATGGTGTCAGCTCAGACCGTTAATTGAAGATCAAGCGCTTCTCTTTCATTGCCGTGGTCCTCCAACCCTAACTTGTTGATGGCAGCCAGAGATCTTGCTTCTGACGCCGGCTCAGTCTCAGCATAGCCTCTGCAGAGCTGTGAGCGGAGCCCTCGTCTGCTAGCTGAGACGCAGGGAGAGAGAGAAAAAAGCAGAGCAGGGAGTCAGGGATGTTATTCTGTGCTTTTTTGTTGCAGCCACTCACTGCTACAGAGTGGTGGCAGCCTGGCGTCGATCATCACTACTGTTTCTCTCTCTCTCTTTTTCTCTCCCACACACACACACAAACACCCTCTCACTCTCCTGCTCAGTCACTTGCTCTCTGCCTCATACACAGTGCTTGTGCACCTTAGTCTTCCTCCACCTCCCTCTTGCATCTCCCTTCCCTCCCACTGGCTCGTCACCTTCAGAATATTGATATCTTGAACGTGTTGCGGCAGCATGCTGTTGAAATTAACCACAGCTGTAAATCTCAGTCTCGCATTGCTGCTGTTCTGCAGACTGTATGTATAAATGTATACACAGGACATAAACCTTAAAAATAAATAAATAAATAAATAAATAAAAAGAGAGAACGCAGCAAAACAGGTTTTACTACATCAGTGCTAACATAGGGTGTCAAATTTACATATCCTGGTTGCAGTTCTTTAACTTTTGAGGACAGGCATGTGATCAATTGCCAGCTCCTTTGAAGTTAAGTTAGGCTAGCTTTTAAAATGTAAAGGTCAAGGAAAAATACTGGGTTATTCATGTGATGCATTAAAAGGATTTGAAATTTACTAATGCTAACATGTATCTACTTGACCTTAAGCTATTTTGTGATTATTTTTATTTTTATTTTTTTCTGTTGGAAAAATGTTTGCATTTCAGAGGGTTTTTTTTAAATAAATTTTTTTTAATCCCCCTTTTTAAAAAATAAATAAATAAATAATAATTATTTGTTTATTGTTGTTTTGCTGTTCATCCCTTTTGGTAGAAAAACTGAGGTAGCTGAAAAGTCGAGGTGTGAAATGAACCGTGGTGATGAGAAATTCCTTAATCCCTTGTCCCTATAGTTCTTCATTATTTAATGTTTGGTTGAGGTGCATTTTGGGGTATATGCATCAAATTAAATTGCAATCAGGCAGACTACTTAGCAGAAATGGTATGAAGAACAGATGGTATCCTCCTCAAAGTTGGTTCTTCGGCCCCAGTCTCCTTAAATTTATCTGATCTGGATTTTGAACATTTTTAATGATTTTTAATGAAAGCACGTAACAATGCACACTGATCACTTGATTGGTGATGGTGAATTCCATATTTTCTGTTTTTTCACAATTTAAGTTGGAACACAGAAAAAGTAAGCCCCGTCATTATCTGGCGGTGAATTTGCAGGTCATTTGTCCTGCATGTTGCTGTATTTTTCCACATCTATTTTAGCCTGCATCCTCAAAATGGGAGAAAACATGTAAAAATACTAAGACCTTACAGGAATGTTCCATCTGTCTGTGTGTCGTCTGCTTAGTGGCAATTTGGCGTGTTGCAAACGTAAATTTTAAAAGGGGGAAAACATTAAATTATACTTAATTTGTACTTAAAGTTCAATAAATGTATAACTTATAACTAATCCAACTAAGATTAACTTTGAAAAGCAATAATATTGACTGCATATTATTTGACTCTTAGAGGAGACTCTTGCTTACATTGAAACACTAGTGGGTTTTTGTTGAACGGGATGTTCCTAAATCTGTCCTAAAGGAGATGGATATACTCACCTGGCTATCATAAAAGATTCTACAGAGAAACTGCTTCCATAATGAGCACCTGAAGAAGTGCTTTAGAACCCCTTGGCGTGGAAATGAAATATAGGCTAGGCATGAATGAAATAGGATTGAAAGTGTTGGGGCAAAGCAGGCTAAAGCACTACCACAGCACTGTATCCAGCCAGCACAAAATCACAGGGATTAGTGCTGTGGAGCTCCATGGCCCCTAACTGTGTGCACAAGCCCCAAACGGGCATAAGGCAGTGGGGGATGGGGTAGGTCAATGCTACCGCCATCCATGGTGTTACGTTGCAGTTGATTTAAGCATTATAAAGGAAAAGAGCCCAGAGTCCAACTGGTCCTTTGCCTTTACTCAGACCTTTCCTGTCCATCTAATTTTGCTCTAATTTTATGGCTCTCCACTATCTGGGAATTTTCACTCTTTCTCACTTTATCTTAAGCGTTTCTAAAAGTTTTCAGTGTTTTTCTTTTGTACTTTGCAGAATGTGATCAAACATCTCTCTACTAAAACTACTCAGTAGTTACGAATGTGTTCACTGCAAGGCAGCCCCTGAGTGCTTGTGTGGATACAACTAAGAACTTATTTAAACCAGAAATGGATGCATAGGTTTAAATGTATAAGACTGATATGATTTTGGGCCTTTATGACTTTCCCAAAGTTGGTCAGTGCTTTTGTGTAGCAACAAGTCACCTCTACTTACGTCACCTTATGATAGCCAATCCAGTCCTTACTTTGTTCTCAATAGTTTCCACAGTTGGGAGCTAATGTTGGCCTTTAAAGCTTGAAGATAAATGGCTTATTCTAATACAAAATGACCAAAGGACTTGGGCAGCATTGTAATAAAAATTAGTGAGGGGGAATAATGAAACAAAATGAGCACTTGTAATATTATTAACCCTGAATCAAATTAGAATCACAAGTGTGACAAATATAAAATGATTTACAACAGTTTCAAGTTTGACAGCCCATTGGATTTAGAAACGTTGGCTGTTACCAGACTACTTTTAATGTTGTGCGCAAGTCTTTATAGCATATCCATGGAGAGCGCTGTGGTGGTAGAGAGGCTTTGAAAGGATTTGGGTAGCTTTCCCCCCCCCTTCAATAAAATTTTGGATTTTAAAAGCAGTTTGCAACCAACAGAAACGCGTAAGAGGATGCATTGCACATTAAATATGACACTGATATAATGCAAAGAATCTTTTTTTTTTTTTTTAATTAAAGCCAATGTGGTGGCTGTTGCCCTGTTTACTTTCAGTGTGTATACATTATTAATTTAAATTGTTAGCTGGTATTCTGTCGGTGCATTACTTGCTGTGAGTCGGTGGAGGATGTCATTGTTTATTGGAGAACAAAATGAACAATAACTGGAGGCTTCAGAAATGAACTGGACTTGGTATCTCCAAACATTAGCTCCACGAAGCAGAATAGCTCAAGCTTGTTGAAAATTACATTTCATTTCAGAGTAACACCTACAGGGTGACCCAAGTCTGCTCTAGAAGAGTTTGGGTGACGTTAAAGTATAAATTGTATAACTACCCTGTTGGTTTAAAAATGAAAAGATGCAAGGGATGATTTACAGATATGAATATTTTTGTCATTTTGCCTTTTATTTACTCAAGACTGTTTAATATTTTAGGTTTGATATTGATTTAATTTGATCTGATCCCAAGACTTTTCAGGATTTTTGACACATGAGCTGGTCACCGTTATTCTACTCACTAATTACTACTTTTTTCCATGTTTCAGGCGGGAAGAAAGGACAGAAGCGATGCTCTGAACACTGCCATTGATAGAATGACAAAGAAGACTAGAGACCTTCGCAGACAGGTACTTTTTTTTTTTTGTGAACTTCCTTTTCCCTCTTTCCACTAGGTCTTCAACTTTAAACTGTAGTGTTTGCGCTCAGTGAACTTTTATTGGAAAAAAACAAATCAAATATTTTTTTCTTTACTTCAGCCTTTTGAAGTTTACCAGCAAACCTCAGGAGACTCTTGTCTCTCATAATGTCAGGATGTAATCTGTAGTTCAAAAAAGCTGTGGTAGACATCAGTCTGTATGTAAAGGATATGCACCAAGGGCATTCTAACGCTTTTTCAAAAAATCATCTTATTTCACAGCTGCGCAAAGCTGTGATGGACCATGTCTCCGACTCTTTCCTGGAGACTAATGTTCCCCTCCTGGTCCTCATTGAAGCTGCTAAGAATGGCAATGAGAAAGAAGTTAAGGAATATGCTCAGGTGTTCCGTGAGCATGCCAACAAACTGATTGAGGTATTGTATGTTTTTCTTTTTGTTTGTTTGTGTGTTTTGTTTTTGTTTTGTTTTTTTGTTTTCCCTTCCCCTTCCTCTCTCTCCAGTGCATTTGCAGTCAGAACCTGACCCACCCCCAGATCATAACACTCAAATGCTTCAACTCTATCCCATTAGTATTGCATATTTAATTTTTATTGTTTCTGTTCTCTGAGATAAAACTTGTGATAAGATTATAGCATTATTGTGCCTTTTAAAAAGGCTTCTTTAAAGGTCTTTGGTCAATTCAGTCTGATGTTGGTCACACTCTCGCACACAAACATTAAATAAAGAAATGATAATTATTAAACTTAATATTTAAGGAGCTCTATTGCAGATCCTGGATCCTTTTCCCCATAAAATGAAAAATAATAAAATATTGCTATGTGGCCAAAGACATCAAAATTGCTCTTTCTTTATTATATAATAATAATAATGGATTGGATTTATATAGCGCTTTTCAATGCACCCAAAGCGCTTTACAATGCCACTATTCATTCACTCTTGCACTCACACACTGGTGGAGTATGAGAAACAAAAATATTTAGATCATTATGAAACTGTTTCAGGCTGTCATAGTAGTCACGTGAGTAATCTTTAAAATCTAGTTTTGAGTCCATAACCTTCCACTAACAGACGAGAATGCAATACATGGTTAAAAAAAAGAATTCAAGATGCAAGGAGAAAAGCAAAGTAATGGACTCGATAGGCAAGAAACTAACAGAACATTCAGCCAGGCTCATTAGTGGTCTTTCCTTCCGTTCCTCTAATGCCTGTGTAGAGCATCATATGACATTTGAAAGTGACTTCTGTCTATGGGCATATTGCCATGAGTATAGCTGGATATGTTAGACTAGCCAGGACAAGCAACATGCATATTCACCAGGGAAACCATTGAAGCATCAGAAGGAAAGGGGGAGTGGGCAACAACACTGGGGAGTAACCCCTTAAGTAGCACCCGAAGGCCTGAGTGTCATATGTGGCATTAGAGCACTAGACCTTGCTAATGCATGGTTACTATTTGTGCTTGTAACACTTAGAAACACAAGGGGGGAGTGTGTAATTAAAAAAAAAAAAAAAAAAATTACATTTAAACCAAAGTAGTTTTGGCTTAAATTTGTTATGAACTTTATGGAGAAATTTCTTTTAGTAATTTTTGCTTACAGTTTTCATTTGAATATACATGTTGTATGATATCAATCTAAGAATAGAAGGTGCATCTGTAAAAACCGCTTATCAGCAGCACAAAAGAAAAACTGTACAAATTATGTTTAAAGAATGTAAACTCCAAATACTATTTTAAAGCTGGGGTTCGTTGTGGTAATTGTTGCTATCATGACTTTAACTAAAATATTTTACTTCCAAAGTCTCCATATCTGCAGTTGAACTGAGCTCCTACATCAGTCTAGTTGTACTAAAATATTTATCAGCAAAATATGTTTTTGTCATACATAAATTAGGAATGCTAGTAGTGTAGTAAAGCCACTGAACAGCATCTTGGCACTGAGTTGATGGGCATCATTATGGTAGAGTTTTAAGCACTGGGCAAAGTAACTTTCTTGCTCATTACGCATTTTCTAAAAGGGAGCCAGTTGCCATAAATTCCCATTTCAAAATCTACATTAGGAGATATTCAGTGTAATCTTTATCCTCCACATACTTTCTTTAGTGTGTTCCTTCCAAAAAATGACAAACATCAACTGCTGCAACACAAGCGTTCACAACCTAAGTTGATGTATGCCTTCAAACCTAGAGAGAGCCCAGCTCTAACTAGGACCTGGGATTTATAAATCATGTTTTGCAACAGCCTCGACAGAAGTTGCATACGTTACTCTTCATTTTGGCTAAAGATTTCTGCCTTTGTAGAAGCTGCCAACATTGCATTTTGTCATTTTTACATTAACCTTTTTAATTATTTTTTTTATGTATCCCATCCCTGGTTAATATGATTGGCAAAAGCACACAGTCAAGTATTATCTCACTTCTCAGGAAAATTATTCCTGTAAGCCAACATCAATACAATCGGCTGAACAGTAAGCAGTTCACAGTAGACCTCTTGGCTTTCACCTTTAAATAAAAATGGTTGACATTTACCTTCAAATGCATGGTAGGAAGTAGGTATTGAACTGTGCTGTGGGCCGCTCTAGATTAGAGCCTTTGCCAAACAATATATATGCAAATCAATAGAGCTGGAAAGACTAGAGAGAGAAGTTGAAACATGTTTGTTTCTTTATAACATATGGAACAAAAATGCTTTAAATGTAGGATGTCCTCTGTTCAGTAGCAGGAATAGCAAAGAGCAACCAGTCTCTGGCTGTGTTTTGTATGACATCGCAGGTTGCCCAATTGTAGTCTGCCGTAAGGCAAATGGCCTATTACATTACACACATTTTTATGAAAGCTACATTATGACTGACCCATATTTAGAGAATGAGGGGGATACAAAAACTGCATTCAATTTGGCATGCACCAAGCTGTGCTCTCATCCAGGCAAAGGGATGGTTGTCACATTATGCAGAGGGTTACTTATTTACCTCATTTAGATAAGTTGTTTGTTTTTGAGTGCACACTCAGTTCTGAAATATAAGCTTTGGAGTGTGAAGCCACTATAAGTCATAAAGATGTGCTACATAGCAGGTTGAGATGCAGAGATGTGCATTACTGATGGTATAATCAGCAGTGGAAAGTGAATTTACTGGTAAACCCCACCTAAGGATTTCTTTTGTTTAAGAAAAAAAATTAAGCATTGCCCTAAAGCTTGCTTTTTTTAATGTTAAAAAAAAACCCAACAACAACAAACTTGCACCCATTATCCATAACTCTAAAACCGGTCACTAAATATTGTGTTCCCTCATGTCAGTAAAACAACTCTTGGTAATCAGCTTTTCCATGAGTGCATGGAGTTAATCAGTGTATTTAATCTTACCTGTCAGTGGTATTATGTCATTGACATGTGAATGACCAGTTGTACACCCTTTTATTTTAAAAAGATTTGGTGTCTGAATACCTTATCCATTAGACCTGAACATCAATAACTTTTTTTTTTAAGCTTGATGTATGGACGGTCACACTGCAGTTGTATACTTGGCTCAATAGCACTGATACTAAACCACTGCAGTGATTAAGATATTTTATGCTAAATATATTATCCATGATATTAGCATAAGTTTGTTGGATTATCTGTCCTTAGTGCAACTGCTTGATTGGGATAACTGTTACAGGGCCATAGTTATTTCAAATAAATGCAACCCCAGTGTCTCAGCTTTAACATATGTTTGGTATGTTCACTGTGAGAAATATGGGTTTGAGATTTGTAAATCATTGCTTTTTTTTTCTTCTTCACTTTTACATTTTACACAATGTCTCAGCTTTCTTGGAGTTGGGTTTGTAGGTATTGTTGATGACAGAGTACTTCTTTAACAAGGGGTTGTGTATTAAGGAATAGCTCTGTAGGACAGGAAGGTAAGAAAACGGGTGCACTTTTGTAATTGTTTGCATAGACTGTAAAGTCGGGCTCCCCTGATACTTTAAATGGTATGGTACAGTGTTGCAAGTAGAATGGCATCTCTCTATGCAGAAACATCTCCTTTCCCAGTGGTTCACAGGGGGCGTCATCAAAAGCTTTTGTGAAAGATCGTGCAAGTAAAAACACAGGTCTTTCCAGTTTTTCTTCATGTAACCACTCTTCATTCGTCCTCATGGATTACTAAATGTTCTCCCTCAGGTTCCAGTATGTTTGAATAGCGATGTAGAATATGTTTATATCAATGTTTCAGTGCTTTAGCTACACAGTGAAGAAAGTGCTTCTCATCAGCAAATTACTCAGACATTTTAAGGTTTGAAAGGGGCTCCTCACTGCAATACTTTGGCAGCCAGTGATGCACCAGCCCATCAAATAAGATGTTTTTTGTTTTTTCTAATAAGTATTATTTCCCTGTCTGTTAATGGTACCAGAGGAAGGAGAATATCATCACAGAAACCTGTTTTTGAATAGAAGTTGATTAAAGGAAAAAGATAAATTGAATGCCTAAGCTGAGCTTTGTTCATTCCTTTTCCAACCTCGTGTTTTTGCTCCAATCAGGCATATTATTAATGTACGTTTTAAAATTCAGTGTGTCACCTTGGCTGACAGTTTTGTTGTGCTTTTTGACCCAGACGTCAGTAAAGTAGTAAATTAGTGACCAAACTTTAACAGATTTATGTGTGGGAATACAAAAATAAGAGCAAAGCTGTTGGACTCCTAGTGCTTTTGCTGTCATGAGTTGGTTTAGTCCTTTGTAATTGATTATGTTTCAGCACATTTTCTATCTGTTGAATAATCCCATTTTGGCGCAGTTCCTCACATCCCAGGCATTCTGTTACAGCATTGCTGCCAGTATATGCCAACCAAAATGGGAATCTTCAAAGCCTTTGACCAAAATTTATGTCGCTATAAGTAGATGTCTAATGTAAAACTTGAGTATGAAAGACTATTTAGAGATAATTGTAGGAGAGCTTTATTTTAGTCAAGACAGAAAAAAATTACTGATGTTAGCAGCTGCAGGCAAGATTTGCTTAGTTTAGCACTCCCGTTCTCACTCTACTGCTCACTTTTTGAAAGTGTCATTAATATTTGCCTCTCCAGGAGCGTAATGGCAATCTGGCAGTCTTGTGATTCAGTCACTGAGAATAACGATATCCTTGAGTTAACCAGCTACAACTTAGATTTCCATTTGGTGAAATTTACTTTTATTCTGGGAATTGAATACAGAACTTTCCCAACAGCTGGGCTTTTGTTTTTCTTCCTACTTTTTTGGTTTCTCCCTCTGTGTCATCATATTGTATCCTTTTTAGCAGCTTTATAAATTAATCCACAGCAGTGGGTTTGTATTCCACAGGGATTAGTTGTATTGCAGAGCTGCTCAATTTCTGACGGAAGAATCCCTAAACCAGGCTACCATAATGAACTTATCCAAGTTTAATTATGTATCTACAGTATGTATGGCGTTTGTTTCTGTTTTTTCTCAAAATTAGTGCAGTGCCCCGTTCAAAGTGCTGCCTTTATTCAGAACAGGCTTGCAGCATCTGAGATTTGTGGCGAGAGGAATGGTAACAAAATGGATAAATGATTTGGGTTGCTAACACCCACTCTGCTTGAGCCAACACTGCACTTATTGGTTCCTGTGAGTTAGAGGGACCATTTCAAGCAATGGAAAGACAGACACTAGCAATTAAGTGTTTAAATTTTCATATTGTGATTATTTTCTTATCACAAATATCAATATTTATCGCAGCTATCGGTTTTGTTACTTGCTGTGAAAATGTGCTGAAAGTATATTAAAACAAACTGAAATTGTCTTAACAAATGTTATATTGATTGAGGGTTATAAACAAAAAAAGACCACCACTGAATATGAACAATTTAGTTTTGACTGTGGTTTTCTTCCTTTTTATTTGAATAATTTATAGCTCCACACCTCAGCCAAGCGTGATACAAAGCTTTGTACTGAAAACAAACATTTATACTAGTTTGCATATGAGTAGTTTTAGCGACTTCACACACCTTAAATAATTATCAAGAATCAATGGACACAACACTGGAAGGTTTTTCTTTCTTTTGTTTTTTTGTTGTTTTTTTTTTTTTGTGAGATTTCTTGCCTTTGGTTAACAATTTTGTTTTTTGTTCATTGTAGGTGGCAAATCTGGCATGCTCCATTTCCAACAATGAGGAAGGGGTAAAGCTGGTCCGTATGGCTGCATCTCAACTGGAAAGTCTTTGCCCCCAGGTATGTTTGCCCCCAGCTGTCACCCAGCTCAGGTCTTGGAGCACATCCAAAAGTCAATAAATTTAATTGCAAGCACATACTGTCTTCAGCAAACAACAGTTGAAATCTGTTTACGTCTCTAACCTCGTGTGTGTGTGTGTGTGTGTGTGTGTGTGTGTGTGTGTGTGTGTGTGTGTGAATAACAAGTTTGTTTTGCTTGTCAATCTTTTGACCATTGAGTCCATTTTTTCCACACACCTGCTGCTAACGCTCTTTTTAAGCTCATCTAATGAGTCCCATTCATCCTGAGCCATGATATCCACAGATGTTTCTTAGTCCAAAACAAACAATCCATTATTTTTGCCCTAGTCAGTATCTAAAAACACTCCCTGTAATCACCTCTAGAAATTAATTTTCTTCCTAATTCAATCCTAACATTGAGTTAGGGAATGGGGTCTTCGTGCAATCAACCTATGCTAATGTTGTGGCTCAAGGCTATGTTGTAATTGAGCTTTAATGGTTGTAATTGGGTGATTACAGGTGATTAATGCAGCGTTAGCCCTCGCTGCAAAGCCCAACAGTAAGGTGGCCCAGGACAATATGGATTTGTTCAAGGAGCAGTGGGAGAAGCAGGTTCGTGTCCTCACTGATGCTGTCGATGACATAACCTCCATTGATGACTTCCTTTGTGTGTCTGGTAAGTCTTGTTCATTTGCATGTCATAGCCATGAGAAAACAAAATAAGTTTTTCCAAATAGTTGTAATGGTCTGGATTTTATTATTCGTGATGCTTATAGACTAAACGCAGTGCATAACGGAGGAAAAACCTTTTTATAAGGTCTGTGGTAGTAGTGTTTCCTCGTGAGTTGCAGTCACGCTGTACACTTCTCAGATATATATCTGACGTGGCCTTAGCAAAATGTTTAAACGTAGAAGACCATATTTGTCACCATTATCCACACAACAGAGTGATTGAGATTGTAGTGCAGTACTAACCACTGTTATTTGATTTAAAATATAACGTATGTATGTAAGATGCATAAGCCATCTTAATTCTCCCTTTGTCCAACAACAAGCATCGGTTCACTCTCCAAGGTATCATTATGCGCTATAGAGGAAAAACCCAGAAGCATGAACAGAACTACATCTATATTTGACATCCTGTCATGTATGTTGAAGCACACAAATGGTTTAGAGTCCTCATTAAGCATTAAGCAGAGTGGCTTCTCTGACCTCCAGCCAAGGACAGACTGTAATTTACACAGTGGACATTTGCATTTTATAGGCGGCTCATTAATAAGTATTCTAAGAATTGGTTTTCAAACCCATACCTTCCAACAAACTCATATTATGTACTTGAGTTTTTCAGTGGCTTTTAATTTCAGGACTAACTCAGGAATGAGAACTTCCTAATAATTTTTTTTTTAGACTGTCACATTATGTGTCATATTATACTGTAGTCTTTTTGATTAAAATAAAAAAAAGTGTGGGTGTGTGTGGAGAGGTCTGTCTGTCCGTCCGTCCGGGCTGTACACTAATAATTTCACACTGCTTTATGTCCCCAGAGAACCACATCCTGGAGGATGTGAATAAGTGTGTCATTGCTTTGCAAGAGAAAGATGTTGATGGTTTGGACCGTACCGCCGGGGCTATTCGAGGCCGTGCTGCCAGAGTTGTCCATGTGGTTACTTCAGAGATGGACAATTATGAACCTGGAGTCTACACAGAGAAGGTTTTGGAGGCAACAAAGCTCCTTACTGATACAGGTACCACAGAAACAAATAATTTTACTACTAAATAAATTTAGACAAATACTGAGAGGGTAGACACCGTGTCTAATGTAACTTGCTAATGTAGGTTACTCCAAGTAAAACGAGAAGGCAGTGGGTCCATGGGCATGGATGGCGTCATGGTTGCTGTGTCCATATTTTATATACATTGTGTGGTTAACACTTATACCGTATTTTCCGCACTATAAGGTGCACTTAAAATCCTTTAATGTTCTCAACTCGGCAGTGCGCCTTATCTGGTGCAGCTTATCTATGAATTCTGGCTGTTTACTGACTTCGAGCCGGTTTTATGTGGTACACGCCGCTCAAAAATCTGTCAATGTTTTAGTAGGACTTTGCTGAGCTACGAAGCCGCACCGCTTGATGGATTGTCTGAGCGTTATGGCTGCCGTATTCAGGAGCCTCGCGGCTCATAGTAATCTGGGTCCAAAACTCAGTCCGCGTCAGGTCCCAAAGTCAAACGAACACTGTAAATTCTTTCATTTTTAATAAAATGATCAGTGTTGCTGCTTTACCAGGTGTAACAATTAAGTTTAACATCCAGGCATCCATGAAAACAGAATATATTAAATTTAATGGAGTTAGAAGTTAGCAGAAAGTTAGCTCGCTAGTTTTGCTAGTTAACTAAACACGATATATCATGTTCTGACTGAGAGATTTTTGGGGGAAAAAGGAAACGTACAGCTCTGCTATCACTTCCAACATGAATCAAGACAGAAAACTACACAATAGTGATGTTTGTAGGGTTACTGAAGTTGGGCTAGATGGTATATAATGCTGTGCTAGTGATTGCTAGCGACACAGCTATGTTAGCATACCAAAGCATAACACAGTGAACCTGGAGAATGAACACTAACTTTTTCCCACTTGATAAAAGTTCCCAATGTGGTTTTTTTGACAAATGCAATTGCATGGAAAATTACTGTAAACGGACCAAACTTCAGTAGGGGAGAACAACTGAGATAATCCAGCCACAATATGAGGTTAGTCATTAATATAAGATAACCTCTATTAGTCCCACACGTGGGGAATTTGTTTTGTTACAGCAGAAAGTGGACAGTGCAAAGTTACATAGCAAAAGTTAGAAAAACACTGGAACAACATACTGTTGTTCCAGTGTTTATAGAGCAGCTACCAGCGAATTCAACATTAATGAATCAATTGTAAGGAAGTGGAGGAAGCAAGAGGAATGAGTTGAGTAAAGTTTGACTTATCTGACTGTTTTGTTTCGATTAATGCGCCTTATAATCCAGTGCGCCTTATGTATGAAAACAGACCCATTTGTTGACAGTGGGCCTTATAATCCTGTGCACCTTATGGTCTGAAAAATACGGTATTTATGATCTACTTACATGGACTGACACACTAGGGGCCATAATGGCATGAGCGTGATAGTCTTTCTTTGATGTCTGTCTTGTTTTTGTGTAAAAACGGTTGACAAGAGTATAAAAGGATTAACTACTAAAGGGCTTTAAGATAATAGGGTCCCCCAGTTAAGCTCTTGCAGACTAGGAGAATCTGTAGATCACAAGTTTGTTTGTTTGTTCTTTCCTAAGATTTTATTTTTATTTTGAGAATAGCTTTAGTTGCTTTCAAGAATGAGCTTATTTTGGTTATGCTTATATATTTATTATAGGTGGTGGTAGTACTAGTACAATACAAACGCAGCACTTTTTACAAACAGAACCAGAGGTATGTATGTTTAGACAGGTTGTCTATAATGTGGTGCACTGTACTGTTGGAGTATTTGTGTACAAATTAGTAGTCATACACATGTATAAAGAATTTCCTTTAATTTAATTTTATCAAAAAGCCTCTAAAATCTTTACTTTTTATTTTTAAAAAGGTGGAGAGACCCTGCTCCATCCACTTTATCTTTGGTACATTGCCTGGTGCTAAAACCACACTAGTATCTGCCTGCAAAGTTGTTTCTCAGAAGTCTGCCCTTTATTTGATTTGTCTTTGCTTTGGATGTTTTTGAGCATTTGAGTGCTGGTGGCATTTTAAAAGGCAACTTGTATGAATCTAGAATTGGCTTGTGAAATGCAATTTTCTGTTGAATGAGCCTGAGACATTTTGAGCTCTTCCACAATTCATTATGGTGCATTGTGTGATATGGTCTCTCACACAGCTTGCATTACTAGTCAGTATGACATGACGGTCACTGTTAACCCTTCAGTAGTATTCAGTTTTAATCCAAATTATGACGTAATCAATCTGTCATAGGTTCAAAGACTGAGTCATATTACAGTTCCTTCCACCTGTGCTATTATATTGCAGTTTAATGTGTGAAGGTTTTTTGTCCTTCAAAGGACAAATTCCAAAAAATATTTTGCAATGCAATAGGGGGAAACAATATTCACCAGGGCAAAAAAAATCTTTATTAGCCTCCATTTTCAGTTTGTCTGAATGTTGAGGTGCATTTATACAATGTTTTCCTCCAGTTAGTAAGAATGTTTAAAGTTCATTATCTATGGATTCACTAACAATACAGTTATTTATTAACACTTTTTTTTTTTATGGGAACTTACTTGAAAGAGTCAATTGTGATAGTTTAAGGAGAGTAATCACTGACTGAAAAAGCCTGGAGGTTGTAAACACAAAACCAAATCTGCTTTTTAATCCTGCTGCTCCCTCCCTCAACATTTGCATCTTGACACCCATGATGTTCTCATGAAGTTGCAGCAAAATGCAACTCTCTTAATGCAGTGCTTTAAGTGGTGTCTATGCATATGTCCTGGTGAGTCCTCCAGAGCATTCTGTGCATTCATTTAAGGCATTGAGTAGACACCAGTGCAAATTTCATTAGGTTTAATATAACACTTTGTAATTATGAATTCTGACACCACTATCTTCGTTTGCATTTAATTTTAATTCAACATCAGACCAGAACTATTGTTCAATATTATCACTGGGGCGATTGATACTGATAAGTCGATTAATGTAATTTCCTTACTAGACTAACAGTATGTGTCAAGTAGCTTTATAACCCAAGTTACACTGAGAGAAATGTGATGGATGTAAAATGAAAAATAGGCCCAAGGTAAATTGCTCTGATATAAGGATAAATATTTACAGAAGTGTATCTAACAACATTGTCAGTTCTGCTTATGGAACGCTATCTGATCAGTTTTTACTGTAGGAAAAAAAAGACCTACAGAGGTTTTCAGCATCAATACAGCTGCTTTATTATTTGTTTCTGACAGTACAGAAACGGTAGAAATGAGGCTTACATGTTAGTGAGTTGTGTACGGTTTACACTGCCGACACAATTATTTCAACATACAGCTGTCAGGAAAAGCCACATCAGATTGATAAAGGAACTGATCAACTTCATTTTTTGCTTCCTGTAGTCATGCCACGGTTTACAGAGCAAGTGGAGTCTGCAGTGGAAGCCTTGAGTGCAAACCCCTCACAGCCTGTGGATGAGAACGAATTCATTGATGCATCGCGCCTGGTGTATGATGGCATTCGTGACATCCGTAAGGCTGTCCTCATGATCAGAGTAAGTTGCACAGTTTTGTTTTTGTTTGCATGTTTTTTTTTCTTTTTTTTAAAAATCGAATTTATTATTTCTAATGCAAAGTAAGGCTTCATATTGTCATCTATTTTTCTCTTTCAAATTGTGACAGTGAGAGTTCTGATGGAGGATTTTTGATGTGGTTTTTAACAGCTTTTGAACAGAAGTCATATGCTTGGAGTTGCTCTATTGTTGCCACATGAGTAGTAATATCCAGATTAGCTTTTTATCTATAATTGTGAGAACCTGTACACATGCAGTCTTGGGAACCTATGATTAACTTGTCTCAGGCAGCGGCCAACCTAATTGACCAGACTTGCAATTTCGGGTAACAATGGGTTTAGTTGTCTGTGGCATAATGCCTTTTACTTGTGTCCCATGGATGAAGAAAACATTTCCATCAGGGTAAAACGTTTCATCATAGGATCACTAAGAACAGTTTGGGCATTCAATCACAAATGGACTCAATCCATATTTCCTCTAAAATAAAGAAAAGGGAAGGGGGGAAACCCACACAGCCTGTAGGAAATAAGATTCTGGGGGAAATTTGTTTTTTTTTTGTTTTTTGTTTTTTTTTGTCTTTCAACATATTACCCCCTGTAGCTAAAGTACCTGAAACTGCCAAATTTGATTTCTCAGTAGGGAGCAAATTTCTTTAAACCACTTGTCATGTTTAACAGTACCAAATTATGTATTTATCACACTAAGATACAAAGTGCTGGTTGCTGTCTTCTATTATTTTCAACACATTTTTTTTAATTGAAAACACTAGCCTTGAGAGCACATTTTGTTTTGACAGTGGTCCTTAACTCTTATTAATAATCCTGCTCAACCACAAACAAAAAAAAGCAATAACAAATGAAAAGAGGAACATTATCCTGCTTTTGAATTTTAATAAGTGAATGATTTAAGATGGAGGGTTTAATTGGCTTTCCTTAATTGAATTGCAAGCCAAAGAACTATATTTTAAGACTAATTTCCATCTGCCCTAGCTCCACTCTTCTTACCCTTTTTGTTTCAGACCCAGCGGTGAACATTGGGCTTATGGTTTGGGCTGAACACTACCTGGTAGATTTGTGGGCAGGTGTAATTTGGCGTGTGTGACTGTTAACGGGACTTATTAAGCAGCTTTGCTCATAATGTATCTGTTAGCTTTATTCTGCCTTTAAGTGCCAGCTGGAGAGACTGATGAGATTGAACCTTCACCCACCACTTTCTAGAGAAGGCAAAGGAAAAAAAATGGATTAGTGTTATCTCTGCATTTATGTTATTTCAAGCAGCATCTACACAGCACACTCTTTAATCTTAGTCTTAATTACTGTTTGTTATAATAAGATTAAAGGCGTATCAAAAGCATTGATCTAGACTGATTCAATTGCAGGCTAAACTGTCATTCAAGGGTTTTTCTGTGGGCACGTTCAATTCTGAATCCAAAGAAATATGAAATCCTCCTAACAGCTGCGCTGAGATGGCCACGAGACATCTTCTCTTCAGGGCATGTCCACTCACATGTACAAACCCCACCCTCTTGCTGTCTTTCTAAAAATCCCCACATGCAAGGCCCTAGTCTTAAATCAAAACAGACAAGAGTGTGGTTGGGGCTGCTTAAGATAGACTCATCTTTAACCTCTATAAGTAGTGCACAGACAGTCTGTTAGATGTCCCTTGAATATTTGACAGGCAGACAGACCCCTCTCCCAACCTCCAGTGACATCAGAGAATATGCCTCCTAGACATGAAACGGTCTCGAAGTCAGCGAGCCACTGACAGTTAGATACAGAGGGCAGCTGTTACCGTATGATTTGTGCGGTGCATCACAGCCCAAGGTGATTTTGCTGCCTCTGTCCTAAAAGAAGAAAAAATTTTCTCGATCCACAGAGGCTATGAGCAGAATGTCACAAAAAGAATAAAACTGGGGTTATTTCAGTGTTGAACTGTCTCATTCATATTTACAACAGGAGGGGAAAAAAAATTCTGGTTAAGGCTATGTCTGTTTTCCAGCTCTGTCATAATGCTATAATTTCACCTCTTGCCCTGTACACTTGTAATTATTGCATTTCAGATATCATCTGTACATGTATGCGTCATGAAGGCGTTACAGGTGACATGGATAATTGCAGCTTTCAGATACGGTAGAAATACAGAGAATTATCACCTAAAAACCTGATTAACATATTTTCCCACAATGTGGAAAAAGTGGGTTTTAACTTCATTTACCTTGACAGCAGGTTTTCAATATGTTGTCTTTTTTTAGACTGCAGGCTATTGTTGTCACTTCTCACAGTAGTTTCCCACTGGGTGCCCACCATGAGTTATGATTTCTGAGCCTCCCACGTTCACAGGTTATCTGTTGCACAGGCCGCAGCAGGTGATATCTCTGCCCCACTGAACAGCATTGTCTGAGTTGAAAGCGATGCCGATGAGTCACTACAGCTTTTGTATCTGAAACCATACCCATATTCCCTTGAGTACAAGAACATCTCTACATTCCCTAAAGCAGAGTAAGATTGTTCAGAGACTTTAAACTATTTTTTCATTACAGAAAGGAGGTAGTGAGAAAGCTGGATAAGCACAAGCCAGGGCGTCTGCATCCTAATGTCCCTTTATCTGTCCACATCATCTCCCCTGTTCCTACATATCAACTAACTTTTGCCTATCACTTAATATTGTATCTTGCCTGAAGCATAACCGGCAAAGATAAAGTTCATTTTATATATTAATAATATGGCAAATTGTTCCCTGTGGCTTGTTTTGCATTCAGGGCAAGAGGTAAAGGATCTGAGATGAAGTGGCAAAATTCTAGAAAAACACAATTCATGCCTCACTCGCCTTTCTGCAGATAGCGACAGATGGGCCTCTAAAGTGTTTTGCTCCCAATATGTTTCGTACCAGCTCATACCTTCATTTTCCCTCTCAAGATGCACAGGCAGCACATTACACTTGATTTACAAATTCATTTGGAGTTTACAGTTTCTCTACCAAGCTGTGGAGAGGGTAGACATTTATCTCATGCTGCCCTGTCTGGCAGCACTAAGGCATTTCTCATAGATGGTAAGCAGTTTTGCTATTTAATAGTGTTCACAATGCTGTAGTATGCCAATATTATTTTATGTTCCCCACTTATGTACAAACAGCTTTTTCTTACCTTATTCTACTTCATCTCCCATTTTTCTTTTCTCCCCTCCTCCTGGACTTTTTTTTTTTTTTGGGATGTTTGTCTTTCTTTTGACATCTTCTCATGCTCTGTTGTCCTGTTACAGACTCCAGAGGAATTGGATGACTCTGACTTTGAGACTGAAGACTTTGATGTTCGCAGCAGGACCAGTGTGCAGACAGAGGATGACCAGCTTATTGCTGGCCAAAGTGCACGGGTATGTTGTTCAGAGGTTATGATTCTGTATTTACTCCTCTTCCTCTAAAACGAAGGGTCATCAAATTGCAACAATACTTTGGGAAAAATTGTGAAATATCCCAGAAAGAAACGCATCTCAAAAATGTATTTTCCTATGAGAAAATGGGTTGCTTCAGTGTGTGGCTTAACTGTATTTTTACATGGTTAAATATTAGCTGTGATACTGCATATTTCAGTATCACAGTTGAATATTGTCATCCAACTCTATAATTTTTGTGTGTGTGTGTGTGTGTGTGTGTGTGTGTATGGTAGGTTTAAAAATATACGAATATCACTTGACTGGTGCAATAACATCAATTGGAATAGTTTATTTGAAGAGCAATTTTATATCTCTAATGAAATTTGAAGATGAGAAAAGTAGAACCAATACATTAGTCTTTCTATATTTGCAGGAAATATTTAGTCTTTTTTAACAGTATTCTAATATTAATGCTGTCCCAGCCATTGTTTATTTTTCAAACACTTCACCCACGTACTTGGTGATGATGGCTTGTCTTCTCAATAGCTCAAGTTATGGGGGGAAAAAGGTTTAACCATATAGAGCTCTTATATTCAACTTAAAATGGACCTGTTATGCTTTTACTTACTTTTTCTGTTTCTCAAAGAATGCATGGCTATAGATGAGTATGACACTTTTTGGCTAATGCTAAAAGATGAGCTGTTCTATCGATACAGAGCAATGCTGGAGGATCAAAACTTTACATGAGTTTTAAGGAAACTGGCATCTTTAAGATATTTTTCTTAATATTTGGCCCCATTAATCTATCATTAAAATGTTATTGAAGAAAAGTGTCATAGTAGCCAAGCAGCTTTTTTTTTTTTTTTATTCTGAGTCATGCAAGCTCTTGTGCACACGTAAACCTGTTTATAAGCTATATTAATTACCCGAAGACAGTTGGTGACTCCAGAATCTTTTGCTCACTCATTTTAGCTGTTTTAAAAATAGAGGTTTTTCACTGCAAATGACCTTTTTAACAGTATTCATGGCAACAGAGACATTCTTCACTCACCTTTAAGCATAGATTAGAAATGTAATAAAAGCAGGCAAATATAAAGCTCAGCAACAACACATGTATGCAGATGAGTTGGAATAAATTTAAAATTTTTAAGAAATGACGATAATAAGTCAACTTTGAAGTCAGTACTTTAAAGTTGACTTATTGTGTGAATTACGTCCTCCAGTTTGCTTTCCTTCAGTCATCCATGCCATCTGGCTCTTAGATACCATGTCACAGACGGAACCAGTGAATGTTTGTTGACTGAGCAGTCTGCACTCTGTGAACTACCCAAAAAAGACTGAGCAGCTAGTTATTTTGTTTTCCCTGCGTGGTGTAACACACTGCGAATCCAATCTTTTGTGCCTCTGGACACCAGCTTTGTGTGTTCTTTTGTCATGAGATTACTTTAATACAACATTCACTTGGATAGGACAGAACTGCAGTTCTACAGTATTTGTACTACGCACCAAATTTGTTAAATTTAAGGTTAAACTTGTAACTTTATATATCTTAAGAATATAGAGAGATTGTACATGTCTTGATCTCAAAAATCCCTCATGGCTCCATTGGTACATTTCAAGTGTTTTTGTTGTTGTTGTTGTTTTTAAATCGCCAAAGATGATCTATTTTGTTAGGTACAGTCTTTCCATCTGTGCACTGCATAAACAGCTCTTTTGAAGCTTATGTGCCTCTAGAGAGAGGGTCCCATTTATCAGCAATAGAATGAACACTTGTGTGATGATATTGGATTTCCTGCTCTTAAGTGTCTGCCTACTTTGGCCTGACAGGCTCATTCACTGAATGGCTGATGTCTGATTGCCTTTTTTGGAAGCTGCCCTCTTACTCTCCAGTCCAAAAGGATGGATAAATATGGTGATAAATACATCTTAACGTGAATAAAGTAGTTGTAACTAACTCCCCTTATACTGGTCTTCAGTGGCCAGAGGTGGTGAGTTCATATTTTTCCAAGATATGTTACATATGACTCACTTGCTCTGAACATAATTTTGAACCCAGCTTTGAATTTTGGGGATGAGAGAACAATATTATTTACTTATTTATTCAGAGGATACTTCAGGCAACCGTTATTCAGGCACATTGCTGAAAAGCAAGTTACACACCAAATAGTGAACAATCATGCATGTGTTTAAATTCTAAATAAAGGGTCACACAGTTGTGTAGGATATCTTGCTGCCTTGATATTCTCAGGCGTGGTTTCGAACAAGACTCACTCATTGATTATGGCCGCCAAACTTATGTTCATGGTATCAGCAACAGTATGTTTGGGTCTAGTTTGCTAACCATCCATGCTTTTCATAAATCCTCCTTCAGGCTATCATGGCTCAGTTGCCCCAGGAGCAGAAGGCAAAGATTGCTGAGCAGGTGGCCAGCTTCCAGGAAGAGAAGAGCAAGCTGGATGCAGAGGTATCCAAGTGGGACGACAGTGGCAATGACATCATTGTGTTGGCCAAGCAGATGTGCATGATCATGATGGAGATGACAGACTTCACCAGGTTAGTGTTAGTGGACTGCTTTAAAGAATACCTTTGATTGGTAATTACTTTCATGTACTTGCACGGGGACAAAATACGTGCTGCATGTCAACTTCCCTCTTGCTCGCATTAATATTCTGTTGTTGTGCACTTCAGGCAAAATGCCTTCCAAGTCAGATTGCATATTTAACTTAAGCCTGTGTCAAATACAATCAGCCAGTAAGCCTACATTTGTTTTCCCAACATTTGCCCATATCTGCACAATGCTGTGCACCTAGTTTAGCAGTACCATTCATGCATCAGTGCCCTTTTCCTTGAGCAGCACTGTTGGTAGGATTTTGTGCTTGATTATTTTTCAGTCCTCCTTTAATCTTAATATGCACAGCCATAAGCAGTGTGTCAGATCTCCCTCTCTTCTGGTATATGAATAAAGCTCTGGAAGTGGGGATTCTCCATCCACAGAGCTGCTCTAAAGTGGCTGTATTCACTCTTGGTAAATGGTTCAAGAGGTGAAGAGCTCAGCAGGGACAGGTGAGACATTTTACACCAAAAAAGAGAGACTACATTTGAGCTATGGGTCTAAGGAAAGTAAAATAAAGACCTGTTAAATGTCATGATTTAATGTTATAAGCTGGTCAGCCACGTGTAATTACTGTCTAAATCAGCATTTTTTGTCAACATGCAAACTACTTGGAAGTGGAAGTGAGCTTGAAGTAAGTAGTAGATTCCCAGTGTTGTTTTTTTTTGTTTTTTTTTACCTGTACACGGTCTTTTTTTGTGCACATTTGGGACATGCGTTTTTATGCTATAGATGGTGAATAGTGCCTAAATTTGCTAAACTTCTATGTGCAAACTCTGTATCAGCAGCAAAATGAGAAAAGATTGACCTTAGTGTGTTGAGCCCAGATAGTCTTGTGGACAAATGGTAGCAAATGTAGTTAAACATGGCCTTATCCTGAAATTTTCATCAAGTCTGTTTTAGTGAACCTGTTGACATAAGAGATCTTGCCACTCTTGGCTCTGACTCTGCAGCAACATACACACCTTTGTACAGAAGTAGCAGCCAGTACCCTCCAAAGGCCTCATTAGAAATTTGGCTCTTTTTCAGTTCATCCTGGTCTTTGCCATTTGCTAACAGATTTGTTGGCTTTCACTTCACATCAAAACGCATCAAACCATAAACTACAAATTCAGTGATGAAGTTCTCAGTGCTGCATGCGACGGCTTTCTTTATTGTTGTTTCATTGTTGGATATACACGTAAGTTCAGGACCTTGAAAATTCACAAAGGATGTGATACTGGCTTTTTCTCTCACCCGCTGATGATAGAAAAGTGTAAATCGTGACCCTTGCCAAGTACACAGTGGGGGCTTGTCCAAAGGGATTACTGATTATGGTTCACCAACATCACCATCTCTACATTACCTTCTAGCTTACAGTGTGAGTGCATTTGTATGTTGGCATGCACAAGTGGACATTTTGACTGGCTGCCTGTATTTGCGTCTGACTATATTTGTATGGCTGTGCCTTTTTAAATTTTCAAGTGAATTACTCAGAGGACGTTGTGTGTCTAACTCTGAGTCACCTCCGTAATGATGATGAAATGCTGCCTCTCTATCTTAATCTTCTGAATGGGTCAAAGATCCCGTCTCCTTGGCCAAAAAAAGTGAATTGCTGGAAAGCTGTAGAGGATTTGAAATACTGACATAACCAGCAATCTGACCAGGGTTAAATAGGAACCAGTCATGTTTGCTTGCAGTACTTCTTATTCATGCAGAGGATTAAGAGAAAATTTTTTACATGACATGCAGATGATACTGCTCATCCTGGACTAAAATCAGTGCTTTTTAGTGAACTCGGACAGCCACATGCCTACTTAAGCTTTCATTATTTATCTAACAAATGCATTTTATCATATTCGAAAATATTTTAGTTATACGTTTTCAGCCAAATATTGACAAAGCTATAATAAAAATAAGCATGACTAATAAATCTTTGAGAATTTCAGTCAGTACTTAAATACTGAAATGGCAGTATGAATGTGAGTGAACATTTGATGAGTTGCTTTGTTTGTAGCCTTTCACCTCTCTTACAGTTTGCAAAATGAAATCACAAAGTCAATTTATTAACCCAGTTAAACTTCAGTGAATGGTAACTCATGGACTATTTTTATGTGAGTAATAAAAGAGAAATGCTGTGCTCTATTAGATAGAAAATGAGGCACCTTCATCAATGTGATGAGCTGCTGACCTTATATGCAATTTCTTTATTTATCCTTTGAATATTTGAATTGAATTTATACATATAAGTCATACTTCTTCCAATTAGCACATTATATCCTCTCTGCTATGTTACTGCCATTTGAAATAAATTGAAAATGATGCTTTACAAATAGTTTTAACAGTCCACACAGTAACTGTGTGGAAGTTGTTCATTTAATCCCATAACTTAGCATTGTGGCTTTTCTTATTTGGCACTGTCAGGGAGTTTGGAATTGACTCTGTGTACGCTTGTCTCACATCCGTCTGTGTATGTGTGCGCGCGGGTTGGTCGACTGAGGGAACACGCATGGTCATTTGTCAGGCAGAATAAATATCTTCACATTATGCCTTCACTCTCACATGCAGTGGTAGCACATGGAAGGTCAGTAGTTGGCTAATTCAGCCCGCGTCCAAATTATTGCCCCCACAACCTTGAGCTGGCACAAAGCACTGCCAAGGTTAATGCTGTATGAGGTAATTGATCCAGACCTCCCTCCTGACAAATCTGCAGAGAGTGACTGAGATCCTTGTTGACTCTGCATCGCTTATGGCTGTATGGCAGCTCTCATGAATAAGGCATATGTGTATAGCTTGAGAACATGCAACATATTTGAAAGCCACCTGTCACAGTCTTTTGATGTGGGATGCTTCACATTGACACACGGACAGCTGTGTGGACAGATATGGAAAATGATGCTTTAATTCTTTTGCTTTAAACAATTTTTTTTAAGGAGGACATCATAGGTATATATTCGCAGTATAAAAATGATTACCGTGTTTATGTATTCTAATGTGTTTTTTGGGGGCAAACTTCTGTATTATATTACCAACCTACAAATCTTTTTCTAAATATCGTCACAGCACCGTTAGCTCTATCTCCAGGGGTTGACTTGTCCCCAGGGAGCTTCCAGTATGTGCACTGACGCGTGGCCTTTTCCACTAGGACTCTGGCTTGCTTTACATCAGAGCAGCAGAGGGAGAGCATGAGAAGGGAAGGGTTGGAGATGAGAGGAGAGGGAAGAGGAAGCAAGAGAACAGAACACAAAATTCCATCTGTTCTGGGTTGGATGGCTCATTTTTTTAGCCTGAAGAGAGAAGCTTTGAATCCAATTTGTGCCTCTTGCCAACTGTGTCCCAGAGTCCCTTGGGGGGGCAGAAAAGTGGCAAATGGCTGATAAGCTTTACAGTGGGTCAGGTCAGGGCTGGATTGACCTGTGCTGGGATGGGCTTTGTTTGGCTCAGGACGGGTCAGAAATGGATGTGTAATACTGTGGCAATGACCAAAGGCCTTAAATTGAATTGGATTCCAATTTTGCTGCTTTCAATTCTCTTGCCTTCTCTTCCTGCCTTCTTTGTCTCCAACTTGGATGGGGAAAAAAGAGAGAGAAGTTGGTGTGTGAAAGAAAAACTTGGATACTAATTGATCACGCAAAAACAAATAAATTGGATTTAAGACTCATTCAGTAGTATGTTGACAACTTTACATGGCAGTGCTGCATGCAGGTGGGCAGACAAACCCTGGAAGAAGTCAGTAAAGTTTCCATTTGAGCAATATTAAAAAGTTATCAACCTGGCTTAAGAATTACCCAATATAAACAAACCCAACCTCAGGGGCTCACAGGCTAGTGTCCTTTTAGTGCTAGTGCCAGGCTCGGATAAATGGGAGGGTTGCATCAGGAATGGTATCCGGTGTGAAGTCTGCCAAATCAAGTATGCTTGTCCATCCAGTGTGACATTCCCTTGGGAAATAAGGGAGTAGTCTAAAGTACTTTGTCCGATAGCCACATTAGCTGTCTTCAAGTTATCATTACGTTAAGGCTTGCAATGGCAAATAATAAAACAACAATGTGGGAGTGTTGCAACAAATGTAATCAGTTGCGTCCATGTGTAATATAAATGGAGATTGTTAATTTAACAGGGTAACACAATTATTTGTTTATTAAAAACTGTTACACTTCTCTAGAAGTGAAGATGAGAAAGTCTTCCAGCAACTAGAGACGAACAGTGGCAGCTTACCGTACCAAGTATGGAGCCAAGTGACCAGAAGCACAGAACTACCTCGGCAACCTAAAAATATTTAACTTATTGCGCAATCTTTATCCAAAAATTCTCTTGCCCCTGTGTTATCAACCTTTGTCCTGTGTCTTAGCACTGTGATAAACACTTCAAAGTTGCTTAAAAGTTTCTAAGTAGATTTTTCTTATATTTTCTGTTGTGATAGAAGGCATGTGGTGCTATATAATCGCCTCTAGACAGTTTATTTCCAAGCAGTTTGTGGAGAAACAAAGTGTTGTCAGTTCATCAGTAAATTTTATGCATATTTTTTCAAGCTAATATGCGTTTTATTAGACTGAACACAAAGGAAAAATGAGTTGAAAACTTGATCTTATAAGAAGTCATGTAGGTGCTACAAGAGTTTGATGGTGCAGTGTTATAGTCCAGTTCTTTGAGAATAAACTTAAAGTCTAACCTCTGACTTTAAAGGACTATAACACATTCTCATCCCTGACAGAACAGCATGATGCCAGAGTGTTTTATGTGTATGGACATGTGTGTACCAGCGTGCACTTTGAATTTGGTGCCGTTTCCCTGAGGTGTTCCCGGTTCACGATACATTCTTGCTTCTGACCGAAAAAGAGGTCTCTAAAACAAACAGCTGCTCCTGCATATTGAATGAGCTTGCAATATATCAAAAACAGTCACTGATCTTTCCACGTCTTCTCCTCAGGGGAAAAGGGCCGCTGAAGAATACGTCTGATGTCATTAGCGCTGCCAAGAAAATTGCTGAGGCAGGATCAAGAATGGACAAGCTGGGCCGCACCATCGCTGACCATGTAAGTTAATATTAATCTGTAGACTACAGCTTCATTCTTAACATCAGAGTATGTTTAGCTTCGTAAGGTAGTAACATAAAAGATTTTGTTCTGTTTCAGAACATTTTAACTCGTACATAATGTAAAATGGGACCAATCTCAGATCAGTGGCACATGTTTCAGACTACATGGAAAATTATTAACATTTTGATTAGTTTGTGTAATGCTACAAATTAGATTAGATGTTCATCATTTAAAGACAAACACACACAATTTTAATTGAAAATGGTAAAGGTCTGCCTGCTGGCATTGGAATACTCTTGTTTAGTTTCTCTAAAGTCCTATTCATTCATATCACCACATCTTTCCGTGCATTACAACATTTGGCAATGCAAACCCCTCCCCGAAGAGTTCCTTTGGCACCCTGTGATCAGGTCTTCTAAAGTTATTTTTTTGTTTTGTTCAAAAAAATAAATAAATAACAGTAGTACATAACAATTCGTGTTTCAAGTTACATGGTGGTGTACTGTCAAGGTCTTCATTACCTGAATTTGCAAAGCTTTTCTTTTTTTTTTTTCCTTTGACAAAACTTTAACAGACAAAAACAGAAAACATCCACTACATGAATTACTCTCTCCCCCCCCCCAATACTTCTTTCTTTTATTTGTTCTTTTGTCTATTTAGAAGCAAATCAAAGAAACAGGCTTGCGCTGTGGGGTCCTTTCAGACATTAACTGCAAAGTGTTGTGTGACTGTGATGCAATCCTTACCAGTATTTACCATTTCTTTCAGTGTTAAACCCTCATTCTTTCATCTCCCCCCTCCCACTTCCATCACTTGTTCACATCTATTCCCTGCCCCAGTGACTATGGTCCTTGACATCAGGAAACACACATTCAATTATCCATGGCCTCATATTTCACTTAAATACTTGCACTGTAGCGCTCCACAGGGAGACATGTTACATGATTTATCCCCCAACTTATTCATGTGCCGTCTCTAACGCTGGGGCTTTCCTTTTTCTCTCCAACATGTATACATTTTGGTGTGAAATCACGGAAGAGTTTAGTTATGTTTTTAACAAGACACAGTTGTCAGTTTGAGGCTTTCTCCCTTAAATACATCACTTGCTCTTTGTGGTTTGACTATAATAGCTGTGGGTTTTGTCAACTTGTATTCAAGAACACAGTCACTCAGAAAGGCACTCACTCATTTTAGATGTCGAAGCCAACGAGTTTTATCAAAACTTTAACAGTTCTTTTACAGCTGATAATATAGGTGAAATGCTGCAAAAGGTAGAAGCCTGTTTGTTTCTTTTAGAGTTTAAATTAAATACTTCAGGGCAATAAGTTTACAAGCTGATTTGGGATTTATCTGTTTCTAATTACTTACTATACATGTACTTTAAGTGGCGAACTGCCAATTCCTGTAACCTTTATTTCCCCTCTGATTCAAATGGGAAGAGGTTTTTCAAGTATCCTTTCCATATTTCCTGCACAGGGAGAGGTCGTGGTTATTCCTTCTTGTAGCAGAAACATCTGCATTCAGCTTTAAGCAGATTCCACCCCCCTATGGTCTGACATAATGAGCTGCTGGCCTCCTAATACCCTGCATATCTGATGTTTTATTTAAGATGGCCTCAGATCCTTAATATTACAACCCCACGTCTATCAAAAAGTAACAGTGCTACCTGTACTGACCTAATTGCATTTGAATCATCTGAATAGGGAATAAGCTCTGGAAAGTGACTTTTATATGCCTCAGTGCTGCTTTTAAAGATGCTTATTCACTTTAAGGAAAACAGCGCTATCCCCCAAAGAAAACAGATGGGTAACTGTGCAGGTGTGAGTGTGCATATCTGTGTGTGCATGCCTGCATGCAATCATGTCTGTTGACTGACATGCTTCTCCATTTGGCAGTCTGTGTGTGTGGATGTAATAGATTCAGGTACCTATTTTGCATTTATGTACTAAACTCATTGTAGGTACTTGTTTCTTTCTTTTCTGTGTATGTGTGTTTTGGTTATGTGTACGCACTATGAGAGGATTTTGGGGTTGGAGGCACTCAAAGTATGAATAAATGAAGAGCTTTGGCTGTTGAAACAGAAGTCTTTGCCAAGAGTGAGGACCCCTTCAGCCTCTGAACCCATCCAGCTGTCCCTCTTAGCCTTTCTCTCTCAGCAGAGACCAAAACACTCGCAGATCAGGCGACACTCTCCCATAACACATCAGCCAAGGCTCCCAGGGATGGACATGGGGTAGAGACGAGGGGAATGATGGAGATGGGGAAGAGAGAAAAAGGGGGCATTGCATTTGCGTTGAGAGAAGTATGTCTCTCCTGAGAGATGAATCTATTAAGAGTGCTTCGCCTTTTAATTAGCAGCATAATTGCCAGGTGGCCGTTTTTAAAAATTTATTTACGCAGGCTGTTTATTTTTAGGGCCATATCTTTAACAAAGCAGGAGATGCCACAGGCCCACTTGCAGCAAAGGCAGTGCGCTATAGGATGGTCTGCATACTCCATCAGCAGTGGTTAAATGAATCACTACCAGGATGCACATAGACTGACAGAGTCTGAGAAGCAAAGGCAAAGCTGGGACTGCTCATTAACCTAGGCATATTAATCACTTGCGCTCTGTGCCTCTGGCCTGCAGGGCCTGTGAGGGTTTGCTCCTCATATAAAACACATTGGCAGATGGTCCCAGACTGATAGCACAGCATCTCACCCCACATTTCTTCTTTGTACAACTGTGTCATGATATGCTTGGTACACGAGTGCTGTGTTCAAAAGAACTGTGCAGGTGGACATGGTCTAGGTTGGGGTTTTTGAGAAACTGTTAAATATGTGTAATGGAGCCTTATTAAAATTTAAAGAAATGAGTGTAGTGCAGAGATGAGCTGCAGGATTTAGGTCATTGCTGTACAAAGGTCTGCACTGCAGTTTATTAAGAATTTATGACCCTCCTCTGCAGGGCACCTTATGAGAATTACATCTGAGGGGCCAGTAAGCAAATAATGCTATGTAATTGAGATTTATAATGCAAATGTGTTAGCCGCTATGTAGCCTATAAATTGCAGCTGCTTGCCTTCTTACCAACACTTGCATGTACACATGCAAACACGAGCACATAAAATAAGGCTTACATATTTGGAGAATAGGCATGCACATGCTGTATGCATTTGTTGCGCAAGCTTTATTCTCCTGATGTTTACTGACATACATAATGTACTTTTCCAATTTGCATTCAATCAGTAAAGATTTATGGTGATCCACTGGCTCTGTCGCTGGTCACAGTCTGATCCAGGCTCCGGTCCTAGACACTGTACTCAGGCAGGGTTATAAATTACCTACTGCAGAGAAGAAGGAAAGTCGCCCAGAGAGCCCACAAATTCTCAACTCAACCACCAAATGAAGATTTCTTTTTTGGATTTCTTTTTTTCTAACCAAGCACCATCAGCTCCCATTCAGTTGCATTTTATTATTTTCATCCATCCATATGTTGCACTTTTCCATTTCAGAGTTCCCAGGGTTGCTCCCCAGCTACCATAGGGCAAGAGGTGGGGTACATCGAGGACAGGTTGCATGGCCGACACAGGGAAAAACGGTCAACCATTCACACTTGAATTCACACCTATTGTGAATTCAGAGCCAGAAACTATTTGCTTTAGAGCGTCAACGTTAAATGTAAGTGTTTTAACATGACTCTCTCTGGCCGTGCTAAGTTATCAGTTTTGCTTACAAGTCCGACAGTAAAATGCCTGACTGACAGGTGAAGTGTGAACATTAAAAATTGATGAGGACCTTTTAATTGGTCCCTGTGGTTACCTCGACAGGTTTTTTTATTTTATTTTATTTTTTTTCCTCTTCCTGGTGTGCTCCCAGCTTGATGTTCTCCTGTCTGCTTCAATGTCACATTAACATTCCCAAGTGCCAGTGTGATTGAATCAGCCCAAACCAAATATGGAGCTTCTTTTTAGCAGCTGCAGTTAAGAAATGTAGCTATCATCACATAGTTTAAAATGAACTGTTGGTTGCCCATGGAAGATTTATTCTTGACCCTCATTAGTAATAGAATCAGCACTAGCTTGGTAAAGTAAAAAAGAATGGGCATTACAATTAACCTTTACTGGAAAGATTTCTGTGAACAGAAAGCAAAGGAATATCCACTTGATCAGAGGTCTTGCAAAGAAGATGCAGGGCTGCAGGATAATACACCACCAGTATACTGATGGAGTCCAGTGTTTTAATTTGTTTTTCATGGTGTTCATTTATCTTGATACGTGCTCAATAGGGATGGGTATCGAAAACAGTTTCTTGTTGAGAACCACTGTTTCAATTCCTTGGAATTGTTTGCCATTTTTTGCAAACGATTCCCTTATCGATTCCAGTCGCCCGGAATGACGTCACCACGTTGCGGAGCGTCATTTACCTGGCAGTAAACATGGCAGCTCAAACGCTCAAAAGTTTGATTATACTTTACGAGAACGGATGACAGCAGGGCAACTTGCAATACTTGCAAAGTAGATATTTCATTTAAGGAAGGAAACACTACGAATATGCAAAAGCATTTGCTCACAAAACACACGATAACCTTAAATGAATGTCATGTTTTTAATTCTGCTCCGGACTCGTGAATCTCAACCCAGCAGCAGCGGTAACGTTTGCACGTCCTCTCCCGTTAATGCAATCTGCCTTATTACAAAACCTGCCATGACTGTGCGCTGCATTTAGGTGACCATGATGAGAGAGACAGAGTCTGGCTGGCTCAGATGCTGGCAGTTCTCGCTGCAGTCTACC
>NW_005187402.1:7519581-7558923 GCF_000239375.1 Pundamilia nyererei | reverse complement strand
AAAAAGAATCGGTAAGAGAATCGATAAAGAATCGAATCGTTAAACAGAATCAAATGGAATCGGAATCATGAAAATCTTATCAATACCCATCCCTAGTGCTCAATCATCCAGGTAATTAAATCCCAAAAAGTTGATTCTGTTCATCTGGACGTAGCGTTTTCAGTGGGAGAAACGTTTCATCACTCATCCAAGTGACTTCTTCAGTCAGCTGACTGCACGTTTCCCAGCCTTATAAACATAATGACTGAAACTAGCACCACTGACAAATGGACTTTGATCAGTGGTTGTTGATCAATGGTCATGACAATTGGATATTAATGATCATGAAACTGATCTCACAGCCCATTGTTTGTCATTGGTGCAATGTTATGCAAATGTGTTGTTTATAAGGTTGGTGAAACCTGTAGTGTATTATGTCACAAGAAGTCAGGCATACCAATGGGAAAATGCATATCTCATCTTTGTCGTACATGGCACGTTTATGGTTGTATGGTTGCGAGACCTAAATGGTTACACTTTAGAGTCCTGGGAAGTTTTAATCCATCTAGTTTTTATCCACAAGTAAAGCTGCTTTGAATTTCTTACTGCTGAGGTTTTTCAGTTTGTATGCTTTTGAAGCCATCCCATTTTTTTCACTATTGTACATTTTGCTGCTGTTTTGTTAAGTTTTAAACCCCATATCATATACTAAGCATTGTTTATGTTGTTGCGTTATCTTGAGATGTCTACACAGACTATAGCTGGAAATTGATCACTTCCCGTCAGTGCTTAGCCATATCTCGTACTTCAGTTCTCCCCTAAAGAAAACAGAATGGTCTTTTCAGCGCTTTGTTTCCTGTATCTCCAGAAGAGTTTGCCATGAATCTTTTTTCCCCCTTTTTTTGTTGTTTTCCCGTGGCTATAAGCACATTCTATCTCTTTCATCTCTTCTTGCAACCCCTGTGGCAGTTTTGAGGTGTAATCGCAGATAAAGGTGCCCAGCGGCTGGTTGTCCTGAAGGTCCTTTGTTATGTTAGGCATAGTTAATTATCCAGAAGCTTCTACCAGACAGAGACTTGGTCTTTTTTTTTTTCTTTTTTCTTTTTCTCCTCCACCCAGGAGTAGTTGCTCGCCTCTGTCAGTGCGCCCCAGGGTGGCTGTGGCTACAATGTAGCTTGCCATCACCTGTGTGTGTGTCTGGATGTGTAAAGCGCTTTGGGGTCCTTATGGACTAGTAAAGCGCTATACAAATACAGGCCATTTACCATTTTTACACTTGTATGCAAAAGTTTGCTAATTGTATATGACATTTAAAGTATACACTGGTAGTGCATAAACATTTTTGCAGCAAAGCTTGTTATTTTGACTTAAAAAGCTAACTGAATTTGGCCTGGACAGACTTAACCTTTTGTCTCCAGTATATCTGAGCAGTAATTCTTTATAGACAAGCATACCAACAGGCAAGGTTCTGTATTGTATTATTTATTTTTTCCCCATTGAAGCTATTAAAATGCATCCACAACACCAGACTGTCAAACTCACTTGAATAAATGTTTGAGTGTTTAAGCCTGCCTTTCAACTGTTGGAGAACAAATTACCTATTGGTGTTTTATTGTATTTTTTTTTTTTTTTTTGTTGTTTTATTTTATTTTATTTTTTTATGGGGTTGAAAGATGCTTTATCAGTACAGGTTTTTTTTCTTGTTTAACTTTCTAATTGCACCTACAACTAAGTCATCTGATCTAAATGAATGTATAAATGGGTCTTTTTGAGTAAACAAGATAACTGGAAGGAAGACTTCAGGAAGCAGTCCACATTTAGAGACTAGAGCAACAGGTCCCTCCAATAAATACAGTAAGAGAAAACACTCAATTGCCTGAGGACAGTGGAGACTAGATTTTCTCATGACTGAAAAGCAAACATAACAGAAAACGCTTCTTGGGTCCCATTGTTGCATGGCTCACCCCAACAGGTTGCTGGCAGACACATTAGAATGCTGCACCGTGAGTAAATATTGGAAATTGGCATTTCCTCTGGGTGATGCGTCCGGAAAGGTCAGCGCTGGGCGGTGGCAGCTCTGTGGCTCTGCCTCTGCTCTGTATAATAGAACTGAATAGCACTCGCCAATGATGGGACCTCACCATCCGATCATTATTTAAATCATAGATTGTGTGCTTTGTGTTGAGTAACAGAGAGAGCTTTGTTCAGCATCCTGCACTGTCATTCTTATTGCCACATTTCCTGTTTTTTGTGTGCAGTGGATTGGAAAGAAATACATTTTGCTTTTGATTGGATTGTGATGTGAGCTTCTCTAGAGCTACAGCTTTGATGCAAAGGAAAGAAAGAGCTACCCACTCTTTTCAGACCCACATAAATGTGTAGTACACTAAAAGTCTTGTAAGGCATTGTTACTGAAGAGATTCAATTAGCAAACTAGAATACTGATCTGGTACCCATTGTCCCCATGTCATCCATTGTTTCACCTTTCTTTTTCTTTAAAAGGTACTTCAAGAAGTGAAGGGGAGGCAAAACTACACTAGAATCTTTGACATTTCTGCCTGTACTGCTGGCTGCTTTTGAAAAGATTTGTCCTTCTAGTTTGTTCTGAAAAGATAACCAGAATTGTCTCTAGTGCACCTATTCTTGATTTGCCATCTCTCCACAGTAGCTGGCAAGGCAAAGTTGACTGTCCTATTAAACAACTGTTTTTAATTTCAGTTTATTCACTAATAAATTAAAATACAAATTCCAATATGATCATGTACAAGATGGCTTTTGCGCAGCTCAATTTGACAAATGACTACCCACAGCTTATAAGTTTGTTCCCAAACACCAGGTAATATACACTCATTCCCAACATTACATTGTCTTACTAACCCGAATCACTAAATCTCCTAAGAATAACATTAATCCACTACATCCAGTGAGTGGTACATAAAAATCCTTAAGTTTTTTTTATAATTCTAAAGTTTTGCAAGATCCTTGCCATGAAGGTTACATAAAAAGGCTTGTATGCAATTTTAGAGCAGCACACAGACGACACAAAAATAGGCAGTGGTGTGTTCTAATAGTTTAAAAACTCACGCAAGAGCAGATTTTGAGTGAACCGTTTCAATAACAGGCTAGATTATTAACTTGACTACCGAGGGAAAGTGCTTGCACAGCCTGCAGATGCAATAACATTTAGGTTGTAAAACTACACCTGAAGTATTAATTATTTATAGCATAAAGTCTAAAAGCAGAGATGTTGCCCTTTGATCCACCTGGTTTTAGGGAAGCGTTGACGTAACAGTGCGGGTAGTTATTGAGCTACCTTAGTTTTGCCACCTGCATTTATTGCACTTCTATTTCCATTTGCAGTACCTAAACAATTCAAGGTGCTCTTGTCTCTTCTTTTTGCAACTTATGTATTCACATGTCACAGTCAGAGCAGCGTTGCAGAGTTTCCTGAGTGCTAAGTGAAGCCAGCAGCTGAGCTGAGTATGAGCACAAGTGATGCTTTCACAGTGCCCTGCTTCCAGCCATCTGAATACTTCCCCAAGCCTTCATTAGCATGGCTGCTGCATTCAGCCTCATCCCAGGTCTTTGCGTTTGCATCTCTCTCTCTCTCTGTTTCTCTCTGACTTAAATGCCCCTCCCAACTACAGTTGAATCCTTTCGTCTACCTTCCTTTTCCCCAGTTGGATTTCTACTTCTTATTTACTCCTCCACTCTGTTCCCCCTCTGGCTCACTCTTCATCCCTGTCTTTTCTCCTACTTATTTTTCTTTTTTTCCCCTTTGCTTCTTCTTTTTTTAAACCTTCCTCTTTCTACCATTTTCTGTGGTCTCACAGCCTTGTATTAGTCCTCTGCTGTACAATGATCATCATCTCTTTTTCCATACAGTTTTTAATAGAATGTCAACACTTAATTTGTCCTCTCTGCTTAGCCTGTCCTATTAGTCAGCAGTAGATGGTGATAATACAGTTGTTATTAAAATGTACATGGAATATCTAAAGAACTGTCAATAAATTGTAATTGTAGATGCTTTAGGATGTTTGTGTCCTATATGTAGATGAGGTCTATTTGAGTAGTTAAAGGATGCGTTGGTTGTATGTTCTATTCTGCTGTGGTGACCCATCACGTATGAATGAGTACAGTTGTACTGGGTGGGATGGTGTTTAAATTCATGCATGCATGGCTGTATGGCTGGGAGTGAGTGCACTATACTCAGCCGTGCACTCTGTTCTCCCACTAGGGATACTGATGCGCTCAGCAGGATTAGACGCATCATAAGTCCTAGTCTGTTTGAAGTGTCCAAAAATCAGGATCCTACTTATGTTTCCTCTTCCTCCCTCCTTTGATACAGAAACGAAAACGGGGTTTTGTTGCCTTTGGTTAGGTTGACGCACTTGAAGAGGAGTAAAAGCCATTATAGCCAAGTGGGAGATACCCCTATGCCCCGCTGTGTCATTTACATGCTTATATACAGTGTTTCTTGTTTATCCCAAGACAAGCAAGCACTCGTTTACACTCGTGTTCTTTAGCACTGACCTCACAAGCTCTGTCCCAGAGAGCTTTTATCAATTAAAAGATTGGCCCTAATTATCTCCATTTCACCTTTTCTGTGCACTCAAAATTAACAGGGCCAAAGGACTCCTCCCTCTGACATTTTTCAGACATGGTCATCCCAAATATTTTCATAGATATTTTGTTTGCTAGGTGATGTTGACAATTGCCAGCCTTTGATCGTATAGCATAGCCAGTCTGATTGTCGCTGACATGCTAGCTGTGACTCAAGTCACTGTAATGATCTGATGTAAAGCATCGGAGCCCCATCAGACTGCTTAGATCCTTCACTTGATGAGCAGCTAAGAGTACTGTGGCCTAATTACTCTGGTAGCAGGGGGCTTGTTTAGCAAACCAGGTAGAGCGCAAGTGTAATTACGATGCTATAATTCAAAAAGGTTGCCAATGCTAAACAGAATACAGTTTTTGAAGCTCTTCACTTCGAAATAGCGTTTATAACTTTAATGCTTCAGTGTATTCTTTTTTTTGTGTGTGTGTGTGTGTGTGTGCTTTTGGTGTGCTTTTGGTTGGCTTTTGATAGGCCTTGGGAACAAAAGAGACTTTTTTTTTTTTTTTAAACCTACATGAACCTATGGTCTTCAAATTGCTTAACTGTGCATTTTACGGTTTCTCTGCACTATTACATGCTCACTCACATATTAGACTGTATTTACCGAAGCCTGTTTGAGTGCTTTTCCAGCCCTGAGAAGTTTATTTGCACTTTCACGCCCAAGGTCACTGCTTAAGTTGTTGGCATGAAGGTCTTTTCAAACTCTTTTCTTCTAAGAATTCAAATTACTAAAGGCATTTTGAAAACAATCAATGAACTGTACTTGGGTTTACACTTTCAGTAAAAAAAAAAAGACTTCACACAACATTCATATCAACACTAATTGACTGACAGCAATGTTTGCCTCCTACTAGAATTTGCATTCTGTGTGACTTGATCATATTTAACCTTGTGAAAATGAGTTATCTACCAGGTTGTGGGCGTGTGTTTTTCATTTTTGCTCAGAGCACTTTGATTTTGTGCGTGTCTACCTTACCTGTCACACTGCTACTATCTTATTCTAAGGAGCTTGGAAAGAAAAACGTCTGGACTCGAATGAGAGGTGAAACGTCTTCAAGCAACTCAAAGAAGTCCAGACGCTTTTCTTTCCAAGCTCCTTAGAGTATGATGACCTGGATGACTGAGAACCTTCACAGACATGCTACTATCTCATCCTGATAGAGCTACATGCAAACAGGTAATATTATTGATAGAAAGCTGTGCATAACAAGGATGCTTGCATGTAACCTGTATGTGTGTGTGTGTGTGTGTCTTTCTCTCATAGTGTCCTGACTCCAGCTGTAAGCAGGACCTGCACGCCTACCTGCAGCGTATTGCCTTGTATTGCCACCAGCTTAACATCTGCAGTAAAGTCAAGGCCGAAGTTCAGAACCTGGGAGGAGAGCTGGTTGTCTCTGGGGTAAGTTTAGCCTTTTCATTTTATCCTCAAGCACTTTAAGTTGTATATTCCAGTTTTCATTGTCTTTCAACCTCACATCGGATCAGGCTGAAACGAGTGTTGAACTGAGTTTGAGTTTGAGATCGGATTTTTGTTTTGAAGATTGCAGGCTGGTAAAACTTGGTGACAGTGATGCAGCTTCAAATGTGGGCAAAGTGGCAGTAATTGAGAAGAATGAAGAGACTGAGTAGTGGTGCAAACTGTGCAGGTTTCAGGAAACTTGAGCTGCTTTGTTGTCAGCTTCATGGGATAATCAATGTAAACAGAACTGCACTTGTGTATAGTGAAATCTCAGAGGAATGCCTTTAATTTCTACAACAGTTCTTAAATCAATAGAATCCCACAGCTACTTTTAAAAGTTTTATCTGTTGTTGCCCAAATAAATTAAAAATACAGGGGCTTAATGACACCGGCTGCTGGTTGTGATTACTTAATGATTTATTCTCTGAACTATAAGTTGCAGCTTAAATTTTAAATTTTAATTGAATAAACACATAACGGCATTTAGTGGCTTTCTCTGTGCTGGAAAGGACTAATGTTGCCCTGATGTTTCCTAACCTTTTTACTACCTCAGATAGCACTTTGCAATAAAAAAAAATTACAACTCCTTTAAGCACTAATTAACCACTTACTTGCCAGTTAAATTCATTTAAATATCTGTGCAGGGAATAATGAATTATTTCCTCCTTTCTGTTGGGCAGAAATGAGAATATCCTTCTACTACTTTGAGTCAAGTGTGAGTGGCGTCTCTGGGGCTGTTAAGTGTGGGGATTAAATTGGTGTGACCTTTTTACATATTCAAAATTTTGTCACACGTTTGTATTTCAGACAAGGGACTAGTTGTTAATGCTTTAGTCTGAACTCTTCCCCACAAAGCTGTAAAGATGGATTTAGTTCATTTTTAACTTGATATGAGCTTAAAGACGATTTAATCAGCCTTTGCTTTTATCATTTTACAAAGCTGACCCTGTTCTTTTTTTTTTTTTCTTCTTTCCCCTCCCCCCCCTCCAACATCTCCTCCACTGTATCAGTTGGACAGCGCCATGTCACTCATTCAAGCAGCAAAGAACCTGATGAATGCCGTGGTGTCCACTGTCAAGGCGTCGTATGTGGCGTCTACCAAGTACCAGAAGAACAAGGGCATGGAGGCACTCAATATGCCCGCTGTTTCCTGGAAGATGAAAGCTCCTGAGAAGAAGCCTCTGGTGAAAAGAGAGAAGCAGGATGATGGCCAGACCAACAGAGTCAAGAGATCTTCTCAAAGGAAGCACGTGAACCCTGTGCAGGCTTTGAGTGAATTCAAAGCTATGGATAGCATCTAGACCCCTGACCTCCAACCCCACACATTTATTGTTTAAAAATAACAAAGGATTTTGACCAATGAGTTTTTCTATAGATTGAGCATGTCACACTATCAAAGAGAGAAGCTTTTAGCATATTTCTTCTATCTTTCCATAGACCGCTTGTCTGTTTGACCCAATATATTCCTCCACTGCCTCATTTTTATTCCACCAGCTCAAATGTACTCTTGTCTAGTTATCAAGTGTCTATTCTTCAGAAAGGGAAATCAACTGGACAAAGTTATTCAGTAGGTGAATTTAATGGATATGGGCTTGTGGTTATTTTGTATCCTAACCAGTTTCAGAATAAAACTGTGGGGTCTCCAGGGTGTAAGGCTTGATTACGGCAAAATGCGTTCTGTACTGCAGATATCAGCTATGCAAAATTTCAACTGCCTTATTTTTACCTTTAGGCATAACTGCAGTTAATTTGGATGTGGGAGTCTAACTGGTAGGATTTAAACATGTTTTGGTTCAGCCAAGTCGAGATATTTCCATGTGTGCCTGCGTTTTTCTTTATGCCATTATGTATTTTGTTATGACACTATAAAAAAAAAAAAAATCAGACCAACTTTAAACTTTATTGTCAGCACCGTACAATTTGACCCATTTGTACCCCTTGATTGTCAAAGGATATTTTCCTTTTAATTTAACCATCTCAAATTGTATTTGAATGAGTTTTATTGTTGTTACTGTTATTGTATTGTCTTCAGAAACCAAAGGTGACGGTTTATTCTTACCCTTCTCTTTTGCTACATAACTGATCTACTTGTGTGAACCTACACTTTAAGGCACAGGTCTCCAGCAGTTGAGTCAAACTTTGTTAATTAGCAATAACTCCTCTGTGTTTAAGAGAAGCCAGTGGGCTAAAGAATGAATACACAGTTGTTGGTACTGTCCAAAGCCCACAAGCTTTCATTAGCTGTCAATGAGACCCAAACACCACTACATTCTCAACATGTCCAAACTGAGGGATCAATGTTTTTCTCTTCACATCTTAGAAGTTGGCAAGGTATGGAAATTATTATCTGCCTCTTAACTCTTATTGTATTGCTTGTCCTTTATATATAAAATCTTAATTAGTTTAATGCACAGTCTTTAAGAAAACACACAAACTGCTTGTTAGACTTTACAGAGTTGAAATAAAAGCAGAAGTTGTTAGCAGCGTGGTTTGCAGACATGTATGGTGGTGCATTGGTTTGCAGCAAGGCTTTTAAATGTCGTTTTTGTTATTTAGGGTTTTTTTTCCCTCCCTACTGTTAACCTTTTGCTGTATTTGAGTCTTGAGTTGATATCAAACTACATTGCTGTGGATTGTTTTGTTATTGAGAGCTGACGTATTAGTGGACACTTGATAAATTTAATGTGTCTGCTTTATATCTTAATAAACTTTAAAGTGAATCTAATCTGTTATTTTGTAATTTGTCTTTGTACCACTGCCGACTAAAGTAATGTGCACTGCTCAAAACAATTAAATAAACACTTTGAAAACAAATCATCATTTGATGGAAATTAAAATTACCAACCTGCAGATGGCTGAACTCAAAGACACCCCAAAAATCAAAGTGGAAGAATATGAAGCCAGTCCATTTTGCTGAAATTACTATTGCAGAATTACAAATTGGTAGAGTCATTTGCAGGATCCCCACATGCTTGTATGCACACTCTTTATCAAACTGTGTCCTGGTCTCCCACATCTGGGCCAGAGCCCCTGGATACTCTAAGTTGCCAGTTGATAGCATTGATGGACCGAAACATATCCCAGAAGTGTTCTACTGAATTAGTCAGGTGAGGACGGGGTCCTTTATCCTCCAGGAGGTGCCCACTGACTCAACATGTGAGGCTTGGTTTTGTTGTGCACTAGGAGGAACCCAGGAACCACTGCGCCAGCATAGGGTCTGACAATTTCATCCTCGATAACTAATGGAAGTCGGGGTGTTGTTGCCTAGGCTGTACATGCTTCAAATGGATTAGCCTCATCAGACCATTACTGTCCCTCTGATTGTTTGGTCAGAGACTTTCACACCAGTGTTTTGTTGGAGGTCATTTTGTAGCTCAAAGTACTCATCTTGTTCCTACTTGCACAAAAGACCAGATATCAGTCCTGCCGATGAGTTATGGACCTATGTTCCTGTCCAGGTCTGCTTGATTAACAATCTGTCTACTGGAATCTCTTCCATGTTTGAGGCTTTGCTGGGAGAGACAGTGAACCTTCTGGTACATATAGATGTCCCATCCTGGACTACCTGTGCAACCTCTGTAGGGACGAAGGTCCAGGTTTCGCATCATGCCACCAATAATGATACTGACCCTAACCAAAACTACCGTAGTGGGGAAAAATGTGAGGGGCCTCCACCTGTGAAACCATTCCTTTTTGGGGGTTGTCATTGTTGCTCCTCTAGTGTACCTGTTGTTAATTTCATTAACAACAAAGCAGCTGAAACTGATTACGCCCTCTGATATTTAACTGACCAGATCAATTACAAAGTTTAACTGACATGATGCTACACTCTGATTAACACGTTCCTGTAATTTATTTTTATTTCTCCCCTCACTTGAACCATGCTTACATACTTTCCCCCCCTGTTGTACCACTTTTAATTTGTTTTGTAGTAACACATTATAGTATGTGGGGGGGAAAAGCCCAGACGAGTAATGTTTGCTCTCAAAACAAGTTTTAGCATGCCGCCTAATGTGCTGCTCTGTATAATTATGTTGTAAGCCTCCCATATAGACTTCATTATTTTGCAACATACATTGGGTCCTGCTGCTGTTGTTTATTAAAAGTGCAGCTTTTAACATCAAACACTATATTTAGCCTGGTGCTGGTGCTTATTAAACAATAGCCAGTGAAGTTGGACTGCAATATGTGAAGCAGCCAAGAATTTATATTGCTGCAGTAATCGCACATCAGAGTATATTTGGGTCATTGTAAGGACACTGAGAAGACAAAACCACCTTTTTTTTAAAAATTTTTAAATATGAAAGTCAGTTTAAGTATGGTGATTTGCAAGATTGTGTGTGTCCGTCAGTTTTTTTGTTTTTTTTTACTGTACCTCATTTAAATCGACTTAATAAAATATATAGTTTCCCAGAATCGCTTAGAAAAAAACCCACACAAAAATGGATGCAGTAAAAGATTTCCATATCACTGATGGCTGTAATTATACTGTTTTTGAAAGCTGCATTAGGAAAGAATACATATTTTCCAGCTCCTTGTATAAGATTTGATGTGAATACATTTACTTAAAAAAAAAAAAAAACATTGGCAAACATGGAACATTAAATAGAAAGACTAAAAAGGTTGATGCATGGTGATAGCTGGAAAATAAATTTTAAAAAAAATCATTTGGCACACCTGTTCAAAACAACAATCAACCAATCTATGCCATTAAAATTAAGGCTGTTCTGAGAGAAAACGGGGGTCCAATATGAAACTAGCAGTGTATAACTGATGAAGTGGGCAGTGAGTGTACATCTCAGTTAAAAAGTTATAAATGTAACTACATAAAAAGTGTCTAAGTCAGCATAAAGCCAGAGTAAGACTTAAAGTGGGGCCGCTGCTGTGTATCTAGTGACACACATTTTTCCGCATGGGTTGGAATTAAAGGTCTTTTGGGAAAAAAGACCCCCTGGGCAAGATTATAGGTCATATAATCCCTCGTGACCGTGTGACGTGTTAAATTTACAATTACGGTATTTCATCTCACTGCAGACAACAACATGATATACATACAGCTGCAGGAAAAAAAGCGCAAGAGGATAGTGAATTGAAAGGGTGCAGGAGGACCCAGCAAATTGGGTCAGTGCTTCACACATTTGTACCTGGAACTTTCTGAAAGGTACAACAAAGAACAGCAGATATGGAATAAGGATATAATGAAAGCTTTTGTCACAGCAGACACATTCGCTTCAGATCGGGGAGAAGCATAGGTGGAATTAATGAGAGTAATGACAGCCCAGTTCCATTAAGCGTCCCAGCAAAGCTATTCCAACTGAAGATAGCCATCGTTCATTTTTGGTAGCTGTGATATCTCCCACTTGCTGAAAAGAAGACTACAAACTGTCACAATAATGGCTGCGAATACCCCCACCGTGGGCAGCTGCGTCAAAGTGAAATACAGTCCCCTCCATAAGTTGAACAATGACACGATGCTCCCAACTTGTGAAAGTCAGCAGTGGTTTAAGGAAAAAATAGTGAATTAACCGTTTTGCAAATGCAGGATTTTTACACAGTCTCCTTCAGAGGACAGGAACTGAAGAGCGCTGATTCGTTTCCAGCTTCAAGCGTGCGCAAAGGGTAACCTCTGCATGCTGTTGTTGCTTCAGCAGAGTCATAGTGGACAAAGACAGTGGCCAACAGTATAGTCAACCCAGACCAGGTGTATAATTGCTATCCGATAACTGCTTTGAGCCTAGTTTTAAATGTACTGGCCGAACATCCTGCAAGTGCAGCCCCCTTATGAAGCAAAAAAGATAGCATTTAATGTAGTGCTGCCATGTTCACAGGCCCAAATATAATTGGACTAAGTTTCACAATTATAAACACAAGAATTGATTTTAATACTTGGGTGTAAATGCTTTGCCTACAATCTGGGAATCATGGATGTCACCAACTGCTACATTTCCTCCCTTGATAGTTTGCCTGGCTTTTACTGCAGCCGCAGACTTAATCGAATTTCGTGTTAGCGATTGCTTTTCATGCAATAACCCAAACGATGAACCCGTTAACACCAGCTGACTTTGCCAGCTGACTCTGGTCGGGTGCAGCATGTTAGCCACCATCTTCTCTCTTCTCCTGCTCATTTCTGCTGTTCTGTGGCAGTCAGGGAGGGAGGACTATCAAACCAATGTGTGGCAACACCTAGTGAGATTCACAATGGTAAATGGCACTCAAGTGTTAGCGGCAAGTCATGCTTTACACACTGAAAGACCAGTTAGAAGCCTCGCTGGGAGTCCATCTGACCTTTGAGAGAAGCATTACCTGCCAAGTGCACTAATGACTGGAGGGATATTATCCAGAGACGGTTCAACACTTTCAACTTTATCTAATGGTGAGTGAAACTTATTTATTCTTACCCCGCGGTTTTATTCTGCTTCTGTTCAGTTCCGCTATTATCCTGCTCACTGTGCACGTGCTACTTTCTGCCTTTCTTCATACTGTTATGTTTTTGTACTTTTGGCCTTGAAACCATCAAGGTTGAACCTTTCTGTCCATCCAAATGGGCCACAATGGGAGTCATGACGACATGAGCCATGTCACCTGAATGAGAGCTGGGGCGTATTATTATTTTATTATTATTTATTTATTTTTTTGTAAGGCTTAAATCCTTTTTGGTAGTCAAAGGGTAGCTTTGGGTAGAATTTTGACTTGCAAGACTTTCAGTGCAGAACTTTATCACGCTTTTGTGTTGCTACTTTCACTAAAGTATCTGAAAATAAATGAATAAATTAGAATCTATCCGACTCACTGGCATCTTCAGGGGAACTTCCATGTCATAAAGTATGCCGTCCCTTGCACATAATAATGAGTAGGAGGAAAACTGTCTTGGCAGCCTTGGTTTTCACAGAGGGTTACATTTCTCATTGGAGTTTGGGCCTGCACCCTAAGTTCATTGTAAGAAGTACTTAAAGTATAAATCTTCCTCTTTATATTAAAATAAACCCGCACTATTATGAGGAGCTATGAGGAATAAATCTGCTCCCTTAATGTTAACAGATCCAGGGCAGCCTGAATTAGCCAGGCTGTAGGAAGAAGCAGTAAATTTTAACATCAGTTATTGGTAATAATAAACCTCACATCAGTCCTGTGCTGATGTTGCCTTATACATCACACTGCATTAGGGTGGTATTTCCACCTGTGTTTCTCCACAAAGCAGGATGCAGGACCTTAAACTGATACAGGTGTTCTTATGTCTTCACTGAAAACCTGAATGTTCAAAGTAATTAAATACATTAAGTGGAGGAAAATTCATCATCTTCAGGAGGTTAAACATGACTTTCTGTATGCATTTTTCCACACACACACACATATATATAAGTGCTTTACCATAAAATACAGTAGTGCTTTGAGGTCTATAGTGGCCTTCAGCTCGTCTGCAGTTTTGGGTCGAGCGTTTCACTGAACTTGTCTACGATGTTCCGTTCAAGCAAGTTTGCCGGCCAATCAAGTTCAATAATAATATGGTTATCAAGCCATTTAATTGTATTTTTGGCCGTGTGAGCAGGTTCTGAGTCCAGGAAAGCAAATCAGCATCTCCACAAAGCCAGTCAGCTGATGGAAGCATGACGGTCTAAAATCTCCTGGTAGATGCTGCTTTGACTCTTGACTTGATAAAACACAGTGGACCAAACACCACCGGCTGAGCAAACTGAGCACAAAGTCTCCTTCCTTCCATCCTACCTAGGATGCTTCTGATGTTGATGAGTGGGTTGATATTAGGGGTGGGGGAAAAATCGATACTGTGTAGTATCGTGATATTTTGTTTGCTAATAATGTATCGATACAGGGACAGCAGAAATCTATATTTTGTTACAAAAAAAGTTTTTGTGCTCTGACTTCAGAGCATGTTGATCCTTTTTCTGAGCAAGAATCCTGATATTCCTTCACTGTCCAAATGTGTTTAACTTTTTTGGCAGCAATAAACATGACAGTTTACTTATTTTAATTTAAGACATGTTTTATTTTAATTAAGTTTAAAACTTTTTTTATTTAATGTAAAATTATATTTTGTTTTAATTTACTTTCAAATTCTTCAGTTGCTGAATGGGCTGCATCGTTTTCATAAATTGCATAGTTCAGAATAGCTATAATTGTACCAGATGGTTGCATTCAGTTAAGTTGGACTAGACTGTAATACAAACCGTTCAGTTTGTCAACATTAAAACTCACTGAATGAGAGAAAGACTGAGTGTGAGACTTTGATATTAGATAAAATGAATATTGATAAAGTTTACCTTTATGTACAGAATCTGAATATCGCAGATATTTTTAAAAATTGCAATAATATCGTATCGTGCGTTAAGTATTGCGATAATATCGTATCGTGGGATGTATGGTGATTCCCACCTCTAGTTGATATTAGGAATGCGACATTCATAGCTCCCTTCCTGAAGAAGCTCGTGTGTGCTGACTCTTGATGCACACGAGCCTCAGTCCACTCCTTGAATTGACTTTTCTCGGCAATCCTCTCCTAACCCTAACGCTAACATCATCCCTTTTGCTTCCCTACCATCAACTTTCTATTAACACACTTTGAATACAGCAGTGTGCATGTGAACAGCCAGCTTTTTCAGCAGGGAACGTCTGGATAACTGTGACATCAGCAGTCTTCAGTGTTTTTGTGCATAGAACCAGACCAAAGGATACACAGTGTTCATCCTTACTCACTCTAAATAAAAGATACTGGATCATCAGCCGTACAGCGGGTAAGCTGACGGAGAGCCAGTGTGACACTGATACAAGTGTGGTTCGAGAGAACAGTGAAACAAACAGGTGGAAAGATGGAAAAACTCAATGCACTAGGAGGTCGAGGCTGTCTCCATCTAGACTCAAAATTAATACCTTTTAAAACTATTCTCACACATAGTTTCAAACCTTAGATCAGTGATTTCCAAAGTGTGTGCCGGAGCTTCTTGATGGGCCACTAAGTTACTGCAGGCAGGTCGTAGTAATAACGAAAATTCAGTTTGAAATGAATCAGAATCAGAGTCAGAATAATTTATTAATTCCAGAGGAAATAATGTAGTCAGAGTTAATGAGAATATAAAATAATACAATATATTGCAAAATATTACAGAAAATTAAATATGAAATAAAGTTGAAGTTGAGGTGCCCCTCTCATCATATATTATATATTATATAACTGACAGTTATTTTCTTTGTGGAGGATGTGCCGATATTAAAGGTGTGCAAGGTCTGTATTACAAGTACGTGCAGTTACATATTTATTTATATTATGATTTCCTGGTTTCCAGGTGAGCTGCAGCAGTCTCCTTAACATGTTCTACTAAATTCTACTAAATATGATCGGTCAGAACCATGGGTGTAACGTTGTGCTTAACACTGGGGTGGGTCAAGATCTCTGTCTAAGTAAATAAATAAATCAGATGATTAAACATGCAACTGTTTTGCTGGTAATAACTGAAATGAGTAAAAAAAATCAACAGCCTATCTATGCAAGATAATTTATAATTTTATTGTGGGGGTTATATTGGCTGGGTCTGATTATTGGGGGGGTCATAGCCCCCCTAACACCCCTGGAAATTACACCCCTGGTCAGAACAAAGTATGATTATCTTTAATGTAATTTAGACTGAATCTTAAGCATTTTGGTTTGAGGTTAAGCTCAGCCAGTCATCCATCTAAGCCTTGTCTAGGGTTTCATTGCTGTTAACCCAGGCAAATATATTTCTGTAAATATGGCCGCCCATTTTCCAGAGACTGAGCGTTGACAGTTAATAGGAGAACGGATTCTCCTCTGACGTGAAGGACGACACCTAAATCTGCCGAGGCCTTGTAAAGTGAAACAGTGCAGGATGTTTCTTTTTCATGAGGCATTTGAATGCAGATATGATGCAAAGGTGACACCGCTGAGCAGCTCGTCATGTCAAAACCCCCTGCTGCTAGTTTCCCCCCCATTTGCTGTATCATTCAGGCTGCTGTCATTGCATGACATGTGTGAATGAACTTTTATCAATCACGGCGGTCAGGTATGACAGTTTAATCAATAGGGTACGTTTTCCGAGAGATTCGCATTATTTTAAAACCAGAGGAAAGGTGCTGTGGGGGTGTGGAGAGGCAGAGTGAAGGAGGAGGGGGGTAGCAGATTGTTGGGGAATGGTTGAGTTGAACTTATTGCTGTCGAGCGATGCAGTACATAAACAAAGGAACAGAGGGACTTCTGAAGTATTAGCCCTGAACCAAGTGGGAGAGAACTGGCAATAAACACAGGATGCTGGGCTGTCAGTCTGTCAGTGGATGTCTCAGATTTGGCTCTGTTATCTGGAGTATAAATGTTAAATGTATGACTGGCTGAAAGGGCCTGTGACCCCCATCATCCAGATGCCAGTGTACAATCATGTCAAATAAGGTAGTCTCGGCTAACCTGGCTAAATGTCAATAGCCTTACACAGAATTCAGTAGCCCACTGAGTCCAGCAGGGACACCTGGGGAGACGGTCATTCACTCTGAACTTGTGAATGCTCTCCAATGCCAGCAAACACACCGAGAGGCTCTTTTATTTGGTGCCAGGCTACTTTGTAGTGGGATAATTTGACAGGTGAAGGTTTCAGTTGTACACTCTAAAACCACGAGGGATCACAGTCTGTTTATTCAAACACGCCTCTCAACAGTTAGAGCAGTGACAGATCTCCTCTCTGTTAAGCTGTGGGGGTAACCGAGCAAAGTCAAAACTCTGGAAACAAACGGGATGTGTTTAATCTAGTTTCAAGGTCTTCCATCAGTGATCCTGACCTCACGAGCTCAACCTTCTAAGAGCGTCATTAATACTGACGCTCTCGCATTAATAAGATGACACAAAAAAGGGCACCGCAAGTTCACCTAAACCACACATACAGGCTGGGAAAGAGGGGAATCTGAAAGAATATTAATCACCCAAGGGCCAGCAGGAGAAACTGTAGCTATTGTAAGTTACGGCATTGTATTTTGGCCTTCTGTGTCAGGTTTATAGTAGCACAGTAACCCACTTGTCATGTTTAATATAAGTATTGTCCTACAGGGGATTTCATTTTTCTTTTCCTCGTGGAAGTGTAATTAGTGATGGCGCATGGGGCTTTCAGTCTCCTCAGCATTCATCTACTGGCTGGTCAGAGGTTTTATTGTGATTGCTGAGCTGAGTCTTTTATTTTTTTACAGTCTGCAGCTGTTTTAGCCAAAAACAAGAAGGGGTTCACCATCACCATGCCAGGCATCACTACATCTCAGCCCCTCAGGATTGCTTAAAATGGTAAAGACTGGGCTACAATGTGAAATATTGCAGGCTTTGGGAAGTGCCTTTAAGCACTGATATTCGTAGTGATTTATTAAATGGACTGGTACTTACATAGCGCTTTCCTACTCTAACTAAGCACTCAAAGCCCTTTTTACCGCCAGCCTCATTCTCCCAATCATACACGTATTGATACAAGTGCTTTTTTTCCATACCTAAGCACCCTGTGTCTAACATTCACACTCCAGTGGATGCATTTGGGGTAGCTCGGGGTTCAGTCGCTTACGAAGGATTTGAGATGCAGACTGAAGGAGCTGGGGAGCAAACCACTGGATTGATATGATAGATTATTTACTCTACCTTGTAATTCTTAAATTTTAAGTAAATACAGCCGGTATTGTATCCAGAGCTCGCAAATTAAGCCATAGGCACAAGGTCCACAATGGGGAACTATAACCAGGACTTGTCAAGTCAAATCAAGTGGCTTTATTGTCATTTCAACTATGTGCAATGGTACAGTGAAGCAAGGCAACCATGGTGCTTCATATAACAGACAATCAACGTAGGACTATATAAAGTGCAAGTGTGCAAAAATTACAAAAGAAACAGCCACAAGACAGTGCAGATGCAACAGTGCAATAGAAAAGTGCAACAATGACGGTGAGTTGTGCAAAAAGTACCTTGATGTATGAAGGTGTGTGTGTCAGTGCATCTCTATTATCAGTCTTGCACAGCGCTCCCCAACCTTTTTTGAGCCACGGACCGGTTTATGCCCGACAATATTTTCATGGTCCGGCCTTTAAGGTGTCGCGGATAAATACAACAAAATAAAACCAGTACCAGTACTGAAAAAAAGAAGATTTATTCATAACACACGTGAAAAGACCCAGGAAAACCAAGTAAACGATAAAAACGATAACAAAATAATGCTGAAAACCGATAAAAACCCTGAAAACCATACATTTCACACCCAAGCCTCAACTCTCGCGGCCCGGGGGTTGGGGACCGCTGGACTTGCAGATGTCTGTGGTTGGCTGAAATTGGTCCATCTTTGGTTTTAGATGGATTAGCATTTGTTGGAAAATTTTCGATGCGCTTACTGTAGACTAACGAGCTATTCTCTCTTCTGTCTGTCTTCTAATTTGCTTTGTGCTGTGCTTTGTGCCACACACCCACGCGCGCGCGCGCGCACACACACACACACACACACACACACACACACACACACACACACACACACAGTGACAGCAGTGGAAGGAAACTAGCACAGGCATAAATGCTTGCAGAATGCACTAGAGACTCGCACACGGCACTGAAATGAATCGACTGCACAAAATTTGAGTAAAAGAGGAAATTCTTTTTTCATTTGTTTGTTTTTCCTCTTTGGGATATTGGTAGTAATAGTGAGGGGGTGGGGTTACTTCACACAAACCGATGCTATTACTTTTTTGGCTGTTAAAAAGGTTCGTTTTTATTCTAACTCTGTGGTGTTGGATACAAACCAAGTGGAAATAGCTCTGGGTCCAGTGGAATTTCTACTGAATAGATTTTCTTCACAAGTCACTCAAACCTATTCGCAAAACTTTTTCAGTCTTTCTGCCAAACACAGAGAAGCAGCGTTCCTTCACTCTGTGCGTTATGGACCTCTGCTTGGTATATTTTCATGTAATGATTGAAATCCGCAGGAGTTACACTCACTGCATAAAAATATCACCTCAAGAAAAACCCCCAACTTTCTGCTTGGATTTCCAAACATTCTTTCCATGCATTATAATATGGGCTCTGTAATGATTCTGAAAATGTGTCATTTGTCAACAATTCATCAGCAAGTGTCTTGAGGAGTATAGAATGTCTAGCCTGAAATAGATTTCAACAGCAGATATTTAAAAATTAAGTTAAAGATTAAATCTGTGCCTCAGTTCTTCAAAAGACATGAAGATCAGAGTTCGGATGATACAGATCCTACATCTTTTCAAGCCCTTTAGAAGCCACATGTTTAAATGAGGAGATAAACATGTTTACAGCCAGGAATGCCTAAAACTGTAGAAGATCAACAGGACCCTAACAGCCTTCATCAGGATGTGGAGAACAACACTAGAGGCCAACCTCAAGCCAGCTGCACAAGTCACCATCAAATGTGGGATTTGCCAATGAGATGCTGCTCTTCTGCAGTGGCCCAAAGCTAGATCATTAACAAGACTGTCTACACATACAGTCTACAGAATGAAGCCCAGGAGTGAAGGAGAGATCGACTCAAGGATCCAAAGCACTAGGTTTTAAACCCAGAAGGAAACATTGCAGACATTAAGGTGTCACGTACAAGCTACACGAATCCCACAGGCAAATGGCAGTCACAAAGAGGCCGTAAGGAAAGCTGCAACCACCAAATACTTGTAGAGAGTCAGGCAAGTCCCGAGGAGTCAGCTGAATGGGAAGAACAAGATCCAGGCAGTTAACACCTACGCCCTTCCCATGATCAGATACCTGGCTGGGATAATAAGCTGGCCAAAGGAGAAGATGGAAAACTGTGACATCAAGACAAGGAACATCCTTACCATGCATGGAGGGTTTCTCCCCAAGTCCAGCACCCTGAGACTGTAAGCTAAGCAGAAGGAAAGATGGCGAGGACTAATGAGTGTCAACACCACAGTCCAGGATGAGACATCAAAGATCTGCAAATACATCAGGAAGATGGCCACTGATGGCTCAGTGAATATCTCAGGCAGCAGAACCAGAGAAAGAAGAGAAGCAAGAGGAGGAACCATCATGGAAGGACGGGCCCCTGCACGGCATGTACCACCGGCAGATAGAAGAAGTGGCTGATACTGGGAAATCCTACCAGTGGACAAAACTGACTGAAAGAAAGCAAAGAGGCACTAAATATGGCAGCAGAGGAACAAGCTCTTGGCTTTAAAGATGTTGCGATTATCATAGCGATAAGATCAGAGTTCAAAAACAGGACTTCACAAAGCCTACAAAACCCATTGCTGTTACCCTTTTAAAATAATCATCCTAATTTGAAGTAATATCACTAAACACATCTTTTCATGTCATAGCTTCTGAGATCTTTTTTTAATGTGAGTGCAGTTCCAGGGTATTTATTTCTGTGATGTGAATCTGTGTCTAAAGTTATTGAAGAATATGGTGCTATGCAATTCAGTGAAATAGTGCTTTTTTTAATGCTGGCACTATCTTTTCATTTAAAGTCATTTCTATAATCAGCTCCCAAGGAATCACGAGAAAAAAAAGGCAGTAAAAAGTAATAGAATCAGCAGTGGCACAGACATAGGTAATTATGCTAAAAACTCCTTTCACGACAAACGCTTTAGGAGGGGGGAAAAAAGCTTAATACTGTAAGCCGTACAGCGAGTGCTGCCATCAGTGTATTGCAAATAAATGACTGGTGGTGAACATGTGTGTGCTGTCTGGGACGATTTGTGCGATGTAATTAGATGTAAAATGCTTTTTAGCTGCCTCTTTAATTGACTTTGGGCTCCAGTGATTTGTGGCACTCAGGTTTTCCCTCATGGCGCGATGCTGTCTCCAGTCAAGGCCAGTGGATTATTTGCAAATACCTAAATCCAGTGTCTGGTGCCGGACTTATTCGATCAGCTCTTCAGCTCTCGAGTTCTATAAACTTGTAGAATGGCTAATTTAAATGTATATAGATATATATATTCCTTACTCTGGGTGTTAAGATTTCCTCAGTGATACTTGAAATACATCCTGACAGCTATTTAAACACAGCCACATATTAAACATTCAAGTGAACACCTTTGCATAAGGTAATCCAGTGGTGTCACACAGCATTGCTGACTACCAATCATCTCATATATATTCTGGGTACCCACTTTAGCCAGCACTGTATTTTAATGGCTGACATCTCAGGGCTGCAATTCAAGTGTGATTTATATCTTCTCAAGTCATCAGTTACAATCAGATCCAAGGATCTGACTTTGTGCTTGCTGGACAAGCATTGCAAATATAAGGGAGGGGGGTGCTGTGTCACTTCCCCAGTTTTTAGTGAAAATCTGAATCAGAGGTGCTGCAGTAGAACTGGAGAGGGTTAGATTGAGAGAGTAAGAGGAGGGTGACAGGCTCCGCATTGGTACGCAAGCCTGTGTCTCATCCTTAAACCAATTTCCTTCCTCAGTACTCTGGGGAGTGGTCTGATTTGCACCGTTTCCTTTCTCTGAGTAAGTGTTTATCCTGCTTTTACAATTAGATCTCGCTCCCAGCTGCAGCATTAATCAAATCGCCAGACATATTCTCTGCATTTGGAGATTGAGGGAATGTGTCCTTACATGTCTGCCTTGATGCTAACGGGCTGCGAAGCAACACCGTTATTTGTTTAGTAAGTGTCTCACACAAACTGTACACAGATTTAAGAGGTCAAGAGGATTTTGGAGAGCTCTGAAAGGAAGGTGTGAAGAAGGCTATTTAGGCATATCTTGCTGGGAGGCATGCTCGTGACCTATTGATTTTACTAATAGTGTTTATCCTGGTTTGTATTTTTCAATGTGACAGGGGTGAGAAGGTGTCCTGAAATTGTTCAAAGACCCATCTTATGAAATGTTATTTCTTTGAAATGTTATTTTGCCGTGAAAAGCAGAGTTTGGAATGATGGTATGATTTTATTTTATTTTTTTGGCCTATGAAATGTTTAAATGGATGATGGAAAAGCAAACAAATTTAGAGGGTTTTTTTTGTTTTTTGTTTTTTTTAAGAGTAGAGCAAGCCACAATAAAGCATGGACATAGTTCAATGTTGTTGCATCGTGTGGGTGTGCTTCCTTTCTCTCTCTCCTCATAGCATTATGTCAATAGAAATCCACTACAATCACTTAATGTACTCCACTTCCCCACTCTACATATGGGCTTTAAATGCTTTAATCGAAGACCTGCTCATTTTTATTGGTGTTCTTTATAGGTGAGGTTGGTGATGATTTTCAAATGCACTCAGTGATTTGTGGCTAATTAGGTCGAGAGTTAGTTCAACCACATAAATGTATGTTTGCTCGGGGTCCAGCGAGTTGGCTGGTGGTGAAACAAACGCATAACCACGTCTTCTTTGTGGATCGGGGCGAGGGCTTCCTAATATGGTACCAGTGCAGATGAAAAGACCAGCGTGCAGTGTCGTTATTACTATACATAATGGAGAGAGTGGCATTGTGATCTCTTTTCTCTAAAAAAGAGATGGGTTACCAATCAGGCAGTTGCCTCTGTCACCATGGTTACCTGTGAAAGTTGTGACATTCAGTCTGGGATATACATGACGTCCAATTTAGTAGTCTGGTATTAGCTCAATGGAGCCAGAATCAGGAGTGATAGAGCGGTATGTATCAAGATTACAAATCACTAATTGGTCTGTTTCCTTCCCCCGCGATGCTCCGTGTTGCTGGTGTCGCATGTTAATTGTGAGACCTGCAACGACAACAACTAGCAACAAAGCACGCAGCTTATTTTCTCTTATTAAACGCCATCAATTCCCAGCTTTGTGTGCCGTGAAAAACATGTCGCTTTACACTGGAGGAATTGTTTATTCTGTACTTTACCACTAACAGGGCTTTCTCTGCCAGCTATATAAGAAGCTATTTTGCTGTGTTGGCCAAAATCATCTGCATCCAAATGCAAGTGGCTAATGCAGCCCTCAGGTGGAGAGGTAATACATTATGTTTATTTCAATATTTAATGAACTAAATGCCAATGCTTCCAAAACGGGGTCTCATAAAACTCTGCGAAACGGGCACAATATCTGGACAGGAATTATGTGACAATGAGGCCGGTACTGCAGCAACGGCAGAAATTGGATGAGCGCTGTGCCGTTAAGCTTGCATACAATTAAATCTATTTTTAACATTGTTCATCATTTTATTTTAAAGTTGATGATATTCAATAATCAATCAAATCTGTAAAAATGGCAAGATTAAAATTTCCTCCCTAAATTTGACTGTTACATTAACGAAACTTGCAGATGCATAGAGCGCAACATTAACAAAACAGCTAAATTAAGACCTAAAGATGTTCAGATTTTTTGTCTGTGGTTACAAATTTGCAACAGCCTGACTATAATGAAGGAAAATATCAGCCTTGAGCATGATACAGGTTGTGAAAGATGAAGATAAATCCCTACAAACATGGATTAGTCTCTCTGACTATCCTTGTTTCACTCACCTTTTCTTAAACTCATATTAAAATGTCTTGTATTGCACTAATGCTTTGATTTTGTTCATTTTGTTTTACTCTAGTGTAATTTTATTCCTGTGTTCAGCACTTTGGTCAGTGGTTGCTGCTTTTTAAGTGCTTTATAAATTAAGTTGGCCAGCCACTCTTTTTGTTCAGTTTGATGCCAAGTGGCAACTGTTGATGCTGAAAAAGGCGCCACAGAGAAAGAGCCAAAAGCTGCTGTTTCTTAAATGGCCACTTGAGGTTTATCTAAGATTCACCTGTTCAAGTGCCCATGTGTGCTAAATAAATAAATCAAGGCATTTAGGCATGTAAAAAAACATAGTCAAGATAACTTGCTGAATTTTAAACCGAGCATCACAATGGGGAAGGAAGGTGATATAAATGACTGTATGAATGTATTCTGATTATTTTCCTAGAAACAAGAAAGGTCTAACAAAGAAAATCCAGTGAGAGGCAGTTCTCTGGGCAAAAGATGTCTTGGTGATGCCAGATGTCAGAGGAGAATCACCAGACTGCTTCAACAGCAGAAAACCACATGGGTGCCACTCCTGTTATCTAAGAACAGGAAATCAAGGCTACAATTTGCTCAGACTCACAAAAATTGGGCAAATGTCACCTGGTTTGATGAGTCTGCAACATTTGGATGGTAGGTTGCGTAGAGTTTGTGTAAACAACATGAAAGGATCGATCCATCCTGTCATATATCAAGGGTTCAGGCTGGTGGTGGTGTGGGGGGAATTCCCTTGACACACTCCAGGACATTTATTGTCAACTGAGAATCATTTAAATATCATTTAAGATCTTAGAACTAGCTAAAAAATGGCAGTCACATGAAAAATAAAGTAAACAAACAAAAAAAAAAGCAAAGCCATATAATAGCCTCTTAAAACCCATAAAACACTCTTTATAGCTGAGCGGCAGAAACACACTTAGTCATTTTCTCTGTTTGTTGTGGGCGAGCGGCAACAGCTTGTCTCTGTGCTTTGCTTCCGAACTCCTGGAGAGCGTTAGGTCAGTTGGGGGTTTACAAATTCCCAAACAGGCCTGTTCGATCTCTGGCCTCCAACCTCGGTCACAGGAATCCTCTTGCCGTAAGCTAGCACTGCCAATGTCCTTGTGTTGTACGTTAGATATGAACCCATGTTGAGACCACTGCTGCCGTCCGTGACATCTACCGTCCGCTCCGACTGTTTGTCCCTGCTGGTCGCCCAACAAGGGAGAATAGCAACTCCTAATGATGCCCCCGCCCCCCCATGGCTTTCTAGTCAAAGTCTTTAATGGCTAGATTGGTCTTATCTCTTCTCTACAAATTATGTGTCATTTACAAAAAACAAATGAAAAAAAGAAGATAAAAAGAGAACAGCTGTAGGAGTTTGATCCTGTTTGACATCATTGTTACTCACACACTTGCTCGCTCATTGCTTGGTTTTCTATTCATATGCTGTGTGGGATCATTAGTATTTGTTCAGATTATTTTAGATGCACCGCTAGTTTTAGTAGCTTTTTTACTTTTGGTTCCAGTCATTCTTGGGTTAGATTTAGGGGAAAAAACATTTAGCTTACAATAGACCCTTTCACCACATTCCACGTTCTTACAAGCCTCATTTTTCTACTTTACTTGGTAGCCAGGATGAGGAGTCCCACCTCTATGATATGCCCTCAAAAACATTTAGCTAAACTGCTCACCAAGCTGGTGCATGAAGAATGAATTAATTCAATGAAGGGAAAGTTTAACCTTCAGAAAAGTACTGCATGAGCAAGCTGCCTATACAGCCTTTAACTTGCTATCTCTTAAGGGGTCATTTAGACTAATGCATTGCAAAGACCAGTGCTATTCTTATTCTGCTGTCAGTTCCCATATTACTGCTGTCATGTCTGTTGTACTGTTGGTAGGCCCACAGTGACACCGCTGCGTGTGTGGGTGAGCTTGAACGGATGGAGGCACAGGCATCAGCGCCACTGAACTGAACTGAGCTCCAAATACACTGAGTTAGTCAACCTTCCATTGTAATGAGCTGCTGTGTTAGCTGACTTAATTAAAAGTGATGTTAAATAATTTCTCTGTGGTGACGGCGCCATGAACTCAGTTCAGCCTCAGAGCGCAACCTGGTGCTCTTCTCCACGCCTGATTTCAGTCATCATGCACACTCGAGAAGATGTATTTATCAGAAAGGCAGTATTTGTCTTGCCTAAGAAAACCGCCCCCGACGTTACAATTGGATTTGAAAATTCTACCCCTTCGGTAGCAGTGACCCTTTGCAGGGTGAGCGAATCAGGGCGAATGTCTGTATGTATATCCGGAGAAGTGGGGCGCAGAACAATGGAGAAATTAGACTCTGCTTTGGAAAAGTGCCTCGGGAGTGTCTGCGTTCTTGCCTTGATTGCGCTGTCTTTCTTCGGTTCTGAATGATATAAAACCAGAGAGAGGGAGAGCTGTGAAATTTGTCTTGGGGTTGAGTGAACTTGTCAGGGAATCAGACAGACAGTCCAATCCTGTTTTTCTTGGAGATTGACTCCATCCTCCTGAAATAAGCTCAGAGTGAAGTCGTACTTTACGACATGATCCAGTCTCATTAGAATGCCTTCACGCATGTTTATGGTCAATGCTGCAGACACTGGATTTAAAAGCAGTCAGTTGATATGCCACTGAAGGCCATAGCCAGGGGCATATTGTTTTCAGGCTTCCTGTCTATACATATATCCCCCTTGTCCTATCCTTGTGAAAGGAATATCTCAGGAACACCTTGGGGGAATTTCGTTATATCTGGGAAAGATACCAACTTGGACTCAAGGATGAACTGAGTAGATTCTGGTGGTCAAAGGTCACTGCGACCTCACAAAACATGCTTTTGGCACTAACTCTGGAATTTATAATTTCACAAATTGTGTGCAGCTGTAATAGAAATAGATGATGACTTGATGGCATTTTTGATCCAAAAGGTCAATATTCAGCTTTACTGCAACATCATAATGTTCTGCAAAAACACTTACCTGTCTCAGGAAGAGAAGGTTGGGTTGTGACTGTATTTCCTCTTCATTTCGCATCTCTGCATTTCTCCTATTTGTCTTAATTATTTCAGAGCTGTTTGAATCAAACAGTCATTATGTGGCTGAAGTGCAGATTTAGATTTAAATTAAAGGGTTTAACAATAGTATGGTGTAGTGGTTTACACCTTTATCTAACAAACAAAAGATCCCCTGCTTTGATCCTGGAGGAGACACGAATCCCTTTGAGATTGCGTCATGAAGAGCATCTGGTGTAAAAATCTGCCAAATCCCATGTGAATAAGGGAGCAGCTGAAAGTAGTTTCTTATTGTAGTAAGTGCTTAGGAATTGTAACATTTTTATCCATAGTCCCCCATTTTCAGAGCCTGAAAATTAAATGGAAAAACTAGCATAATTTTAAGTATAAGGAATGTTTGGAATAAAAATCGTTTGCAGTTAATGACTACCTGATCGCCAGAACCTGTGGATGTCACAGAATGCTTTGTGTCCTCCACTGAGATGCTCTGTTAGGCCTTTACTGCAGCTACTTTCACTTGTTTGTGGGCCACTGTAATTAGTTTTACCTTCAGTCTCTGACATGACTCTTTATTGGGCTGGGATAAGGTGACTGACTTGGCTATCAAAGAATATTTCATTTCTTTGACTTGAGAAACTCTTCGCTTACTTTTCAGTCATAATTCATTTGTACTGTGAAGTGCTGTTCGTGTAGCTTTGCAGCATTTGGCTGATTCTGAGCAGGGAGTATAACTCTGTACACCTAACAGTTCACCCTGCTTCTATCAGCAGTCACATCCTCAGTAAACACCAGTGACTCAGTTTCACTGCTGCCTCCGCCATATTTTACAAATGATGTGATATTATTCAGATCATGAGCTGTTTTTATTCTTCTTCATACTTTTCTCTTCCATCATTCTGCTACAAGTTCATCTAGTTTTCATTTGACCATTTCCAGAACTCGGCCTGTTTCCTGGCAAAGTCTAATCTGGCTTTTCCGTTCTTGAGTGTAACCAGAGGTTTGCACCAGGTTGTAAACTCTGTGTATTTCCATTCATGAATGTGAATCTTGATTGGAGACTCTGACAAAGATAGAGACTGTTCTTTGCTTAGCTAGATATTTGACCAAAGAAGTAGTCTTTCAAGACTTTTGTTGTTTGCTGTGTACAAGATTGTTGATTTTGTTTGATTTTTCTTTCCTTCTGATATGTTTATTTGTGTTTTTCACCCCCAATGTTTATTTATCTTAGTTTATTTCACCATTATTCATACAGGTAAATCTCATTGAGACACGATGTCCCATTTTCAAGCGTGGCCTGTTTTAAATAAATATCCATAACATCCATTCTAATGATGAACTTTGTCCCTTGCATTTCATTGGACCTCACATTGAGAATTCCAGGGGAACGCTACCTAATGTAAGTTCAACACTTTTATCTGCCTAATTTGTCACAGAATGACAAGGGAACAGGCCTCACTTGGCTTTTTGTCAGTTGGTTGTCCAATTATTTTTGAGCCTCTGGAGGACTATGTGTAAAAATGCCTGTAGCTCCTAAAAAGTGAATTCAATACTTGGTATTAAACCCCTTGAATTAAAAGTGTAAGGCTGCACTTCAGTCACATCTTGACTATTTGATTTGCATTCCATTGGGGTGATGTACTGCACAGAAGCAAAGCTGCAAAAATTATGTCACATCCCAAAAACTTTTAGACCTAACTGTATTTCACAGGTCTGAATGACTGTCCAGGTTGCCTGTTGTTCGGCACTTTGGTTCATCTGTTGTAACTTTAGTACTAATAAAAAATGGCTGCCTTAACTTGACTTGACACTAGTTTGATGGCACTGATCTTGGGTGGCCAAATGTGCTGACTCTCTTTGCATCTGAAGCACGGTTTACCGACTTGCCTGCAGTGTTGTGTTCTATCAGAATTAGCTTCGTCTGCCAAGTGTGTGAACACACAGAAGAAATATGACTTGTCTTCTGGTGCTCTTGGCAAATTTACGCATTAATATTGTAGAACAAGGAAAACTAATTTTAACACAGTCCAGTCAAATCAAATTTTTATTAATGCTACGGCACCACAAATCAAAAACAGACCTCAGCGGGCTTCAGTAGTATAGCTGACAACTTACTGTATCCTCAGACTCCTGACTCAGATGACGAACACAAACAGGAAAAATGTAATCATGGGTGCAAAGTACAACTTGACTGGGTGGTGGAGTCATACAACCGTGAGGGGATAATTACAGTTAAGCATATGGTATATGATAATACCAAACATCTGCCTGTAATGCAAAGGGATTAGTAAACAGGGCTTCTATTTAAGCCACTTAGTCTCATTACAAATATGGCTTATAAAAAACCCCAAAACAGTATATATATATATATATACACTATATTTAGATCTGTTGTAATTACAATGTCAAATAGGAGAGACTCCATTAAAGATAGCCATTAAAAATGAACCAATTTCCTTAATACACAGATGCTCGATTTTAAATGTAATTATTGTTTGGAGTGAGTAACACAATATCCCTTATCTTGTCATATCCTCGTTGAGCTTGTTCTGAATCGACCCCCAGCCTCCCATCAGCTCCTTGAACACCAAAATGCTGACAATGCAGCCGCCGTCACACCGCTTTTATAATAGCATACATCAAGCCTTAAACGCTTCCGTGAAACACTCAAACATCTGCGTGCAGATAATTTTTGTTGCCCTATAGATTCTGCCCAGACAGACAGAGTGCAAAGTAATAGGTATACAGCAAAACGAAGAGGACAAACTGTTTTCAGCAGCAGCAGTGATTTTTTTTTTCTTGCTTTTTTTTGGACATTCAGTAATCAGTGAGTGTGTAGCATCTGCAGGGGCCTCTTGCTTCTGCTCTTGCCCCGGGCTGTGCAGCTAACTTGGAGTGCTCGAGAATGTAGAACGCTTTACAAAGGGCCTTAATGTAAATACTTCATAGCGGGCTGAGTGACTATGAATATGTGATAAGGATACAGGTACCAGTTTGATTTAAATGCTATGCAAAGCTTCCATCTGCATAAATGCATGCTTCGTTTTTTTGGACGGGCGGACAGTTCCGCCTTAATGATGGCAAGTGTGTAACCCGGAAACGGTTGGCTTCCTCTTTGAATACATTCACTTTTTTTTTACGCCATCTGGTTTTATGTTTTAAATTACCTTTTAGCGAGGGGCGGTAGTGTTTTTGCAAAGTGTTATGTTTTGTAGCACTCAGCCGTAGCATGCCAGTGGCCACCTGAACTGCACTGGTGCTTAATGTGACAGCTGCACTGGCAGCCGTCACTGCACATCATAACTGATGCTGTGCTGAACTCACTGCTCATGACTGCAAAAAACACTGTTTAATTGACCTGCAGTAACTCCGGCCAGCAGCCCATCTTTGCCACTCTGTGTGGTCGAACAAATATACCCATGAAACTGATATTCTTTTTATTAACTTTTCTTTTTTTTTCATCAAATGTGTTCTTTTTTCAGGCGAAAATACCTTAAAACGGGCTTCTCCCGGGGAACTGTAATGCAGTACATCCCCAAGGCTTATTAGTTTGTCCCTCAGTAAGTGTTGGTCTGAAAAAATGAAATGGATGAGTTCCTTTGATTTCTGCTGGTTGACATGACAACCGTGCCCTGAAATAAGAACGCAACATCTGTTCAGTCAATAATTGGACCTGAGCTCCTTGTTAAAATGTCTCACTATACTGAGAGTTGGTTGTTCCGTCACTGCGAGCATGTATCACCTGTACATTTGAAGAACCTGCTAATTCAAATTTCCCACTAGACTTATGATTTGTTTTGTGTTTGAATTTTTTTTGCTCTCTTATGTACTTTATTTAGGGGAGAGCGCTTTGGTTAGAGTCCTGCAGCAGCACATAACGCACTGAAATGAAATGAGGTCCATGATGAGTAAGTAGATAATTTCCATGGATGCTTTCATTTGAGTTGCTTGCCATTAAAGAGAGAACACATGCAACAAGCACCAGTTAATGAAGGAGTTAAATCATGGGCAGAGTAGACTTAAGACAACACTGCTGGCCAATTAGCTTCTCCACTAGGGCGTGATCCAAGGCTTTGCAGCACATACCGCCTCTGGTGCTCGCGTCCTGCTTGGAGAGTTTTGAAGTCCGGTGCATAGCCCCATGTGACCCGGAACTGGCTTAGTCTCAGTCTTCTTTAGCCTTCTGGTAGCAAGACTGGCAGAATTAGGTAGATAAATACAAAGAGATCTGCAACACCCCAACATCCCTAGTTGAGTCCATGTCTCACTTATTGATCGGGTCACACACCACTACATCTTCATTTGCTTCTGCTAAACGTGCGTGCTGCTTTTTGTGAGCATGACTCCAAGGATTTACAGACATGGAGTAAACTGCCTTGACCTTTAGAGCAGGTGTCGTTCACATGTCAGGCATAAAAAAAATGCAGCAAAAAATGTAAATCTCTGCAAATTCTCTCCTGAAACATTGTTTATGTGCTTATGCAGATTTATCCCTCTTGTGCTGAGCTCACACACAGAGTGCTTTGTAGCCAGGGAATCATGTGACAGTGTACAATGTCAAGTTGCTTTTATTGCGGCTCCGCTGCCAAAGCCCAGTAGTGTTTAAACTGGATCATAGCTGAGTGCGGTGGGGGGGGGGGGGGCGTGATGGATGTTTGGAGCCGCTTTTTTTTTTTCTTTCTTCACTGTGTGGTTATTACACAGCTCCAGTGTGGAAAAAATCCCCAGGGGCATAAATTCTCACATACTATTAAGTGGAATGTAATGTTATAGAGGATATTCATCCTTAAAATGAAAAGCGTAAATTAAAAAAAGGATGTAGCTTGGGAAATTAAAGTCAGGCTTCATATACACGACATGTATTGAGACTGTCACGCTCATTCTGCAGTGGGGAAGGTGCGAGGGAGCCTTCCCATAGAAGTGCTGAATGAGTCATCTTTTAATGTTACCTGCTGCCGTGGAGGCTCCACTTGTCCCTTCTTTTCATTGAATTTCACACAGAACGTTACAAAATCACAAAACAGAAAGTGCGTCTTTCAGCCATTTGTGTTGCGGTTGCATCACATGGGTTTTAATCTCTGCTAAATATACCGCACTGTGAACAGATCAGTGCATTCTCACAGCTCAAAGCTCCAACCCTCCCCTTGCATCTTATCTGGCGGGTATACTCACTTTTTCTCACATTTAAGGACTCTGGACTCCTCATCTGCATTTATATAAGCAACCATAAAAGCTGGTTTCTGCTCTTTCTGCTTCCCTCTTCCTTGGACAGTCTTGAAGAACAGGAATAGAATTGAGATGCTGGCATAGGTTACTTACTCGTCGGAGGCAGCAGCTGCATAAACAATGCTTTATTTCACATCCTCTTAATGTTTATTCACTGGCTCCCATTCGTACACTGGTAGTGCTGAGTCACACCCTCATGCACACACTCTCTAATTATTCTGTACCATAGCAACCGTAACTTAGCAATTGCTAAACCTCTTCCGTTTGAGAGGTTTAGAAAAATGTCATTATTTCTCTCTGTTTATCCTTTTAACTCAGGAAAGTATGAAGCCAAATGAGCAGTTGCTTCATTGTTGTGAATTTTTATGTGACCATCTTATCTTGAACCAACTAAATCTCTTTTGTGATATGCAGATTTATGGTCTTCAGAGAAGAAGTTAAGTCATTAAGACTGACTTGGCTTACTTGTATGTTCATTTAAGATGCACAAAGTACATTTTTTCATTCAAGCTCGGGCTATTAAAATGCAGTAAGTGACTTATATCTGCTGTCCTCCCTGCACAATCATGCAGCACCGTCTGGAGGAGAGCCACTATGAATTCTGGGCTCTCTGACAACTAGTGACACTCTTTCTCAGCTGATGTGTCTCATAACGCTTAGACACACAAACTGGGAATTGAGACAATGAATTACACACATTCAGCGTGACCATTTATTCTCGAATTATGCTAATAGGTAAATTCTAGTGCTGTGATTGATACGCGATCCTGTTCTGTAATTATTCTTCTAAAACGGGTAGTTCTGGTCCTTGATTATGATTGGCTGCGCTACGTTCAAAGCTGTTGTGAAATAATCTTTAAGCACACACCGGCAGCCACACAAGATTAGAGTTAATGCAGCAGGCAAATTGTTTCAAAAATGTGAAATTTGTTGTTTTACTTGGTGGGCTAAGTGGTGAGTGGATCAGTGGTTGAAAGCGATGGACAGGATAGAGGAGAAAGATCAAATGAAAAAAGGAAATAACCAATCATCTGACAAACTGAAGAGGTGGAAGTACTTGGATCGTTAAACAGACTACATCCTCTGTTTTTTTGACCTGTCTGTGTAATATCATCACCACAATGAAGCAGTTTTGTTGCATGTATTATCACGGTGAGCTGTGTGGCTGGCAGTGGCTGGACCCAAGTGCAGGACTCGGAGACAAAACATTTGCTGGCAACAAACTTGGCAATACAAAAAACAAAACTTAAACTAGGAGGGTTTAACTAGACTGGAAAAAATGGCATGACATGTTCTGATGATACAAGACAATGGATACACACACGACTAATGTGGAGCATGCAACATCTTGCCAGGGAAAACACAGGGCTTAAATACAATAGGCTGTAACAAGGAAATGAGACGAACAAGGGGAGCACGTGGGAGTAATCAAACCTGACGAGACTGAGGGAAGCAAAACAGAATACATTAACCTGAGACACTGACCTTCAAAGTAAAACAGGAAATCCACAGACAGAACTTACAGACTCAGGCGAAACACAGAGACATGGGACTCGGGAGACATGAGACATGACTAACTGGGGAGCAAGAGAATAAGCACAAAGGCAGAACCAAACCCCAAAACTAGAAATCAAAATAGACAAAAGAGCACAAACAAGGACTCAGAACAAAAACCATAATATGAAATAATACAAAAACACATAAACTGAAAATGCTGTCAAAATGACCCAGAACGGTAACATGTATATTTAATGAATCTAAAACATAAGAAGTTGGTGGAGCTGTTTGAAATTATTTTCGATTTTCTCTTCTCCACACAGGATCAAAAATATATGGTATAATTATAATTCTGGCTGGATATTTGACCACTCTGTTTGAAAGAATTGATAGAGTAAATTTAAATCGGTTTCTTTCCTCACAAATTTGGAGGTAGTCCTCCTTCTTGATTATTCCATATATTTTGTACAATGTACCAATACCACTGGCAGCAAAACAAGCCCAGAGCATATTGCTACCACTACCATCCATGCATGCAAATTTCCGTTGAGCTTAACCTCCTTAGACCCGAAGTCTTTCATGATGACATGCATTTTTAATTTCTCTTTGATATTTGGGCTGATTGGGGCCCAATGAATGTAGAAACAAAGAATTACCAGAATTTTATTTTACCTTATTTTTGTTTTTAAGAAAAATACGAGCCACATATAAGGATATTCATTTAAAATTTTGATAGAACAGTAGCAGTAAAATGTCCTCGTAAGTGGATATCAGGCCCTTGTAGAGCAAAATTGAGTATTTTGGTCTAAATAACCCAAAATGTGATGTCCACATATGTGGATGCCAGGTCCTAGGAGGTTAAAGGTGCTGATTTTAAAGCTTTCTTAGATGAAAGAAGTTGTAGATGCACCCGTGAGAGGGTGCCATCTAAGAATCCTATCACGGTGCCACGCTGGAATGCACCAACCCAGTCTTTCACAAATGTTTGTAGAAGCAGTCTGCATGCCTTTATACACCTGTGGCTGTGGAACTGATTGGAACAAATAAATTAAACAATTTGGATGGGTGAGTGAATACTTTTCGCAATGTAGCATCTGCATAGTCACATCTGGCTTTCTGCAGGGTTGTGTGGAAGTGCGCATGTGTTTATATGTGCTTTTGAACATGACTGCTGTGAAATAATCAGAAAACAAAGTTCTGACTCACTGCTTTGTTCTCACTTCGGCTTGTTTCTTTCTCTTGTTGCCATTGTTCTGCCTGACCATCACTGCCTCTCTCGTTCTCTTGCTTATTCACTTGTTGAATTTTGTATTTGCAACCCAGCAACTGCTACTTATTACCTGGCATTATTTTTGATAGTTTTAGAGCAGCAGGTTGGTTCAGCCCACATTCTGCCTACTTATCAGATACACCACCAGTACACCACAGGTGAACCCTGTGCAGTTATTTACCGCACACAAAACAACAGCATGGTTGACACCTTTTAAAACAACCAGCTGACAAGAATAAACTCTCTAGAGTTCAAGCACAAAGCCACAAGGATGCTCAGTGTGAACACACTCTTATGCCTTATGGCTTAGAGTATCACCTTGTCTGTCTCGAGAGCTTCCTCTTGTTGAAGATCCCCGAAATTTTCCACTCTCTTCTTTCGCTGACTGTCTTATCTTGTTTGTTACTGCTCGGTCTCAGAGCTCTGCTGTGCAGGATACAGTCTATACACACACACACACACACACACACACACACACACACACACACACACACACACACACACAGGCAATTTTCCTTTCCTGCCCATGCCTAAGGGTTTGGTTTGATTCATGCCCTTTGTCAGAGTTTGAGTGGGTCTCAAAGAAATAATGGTGCGACTTCTCTGGAAGTGTGGTGCCTTCTTTAATTGGTGTCTTTTCTCGCATGTACATCGCATTCGCCCTTGTTCACTAGAAATCACACATCAAAGGATCTGAAAAACTCCTCTCCTGCGGTGTCAACTTGAAGTTCATACTGCTGAGGTCCTGATAAGACTGCACATCAAAAATTTTGAGGAGGGTAGTGGGGGGTGGGGGGTGGGGGGCTGCATTCAGCATTATATTTACAGTTTACTGTACAGAGTATTAAATCAGCAGCACTCACTGCAATTACTGCAGGGAAATGGTAACATGAAAACATCGTTGCATGCCATTATTGAAGACGCTTTTTGTAGGAGGAGAAATGCCACGTTTAAAAAGGAGCATGTTAAAGTGGTTCTCTGTAAACACACTGTGTAACAAAACAGCGGCGTCACTTATTATTCCGATGCGACTTGACACATGCCCTTTAATCTCACAGAAACGAGATTTGCCTGCACCACTTAAGGCAAATGTTGTTGGTTCAGCAGTGCGCGCTTAAGTTACCCAGCATTGCCGTGGCCCCTGAAAAATCACCATTAGAGATAATTTAAAACCATTTTCCTACAACTGCTTAACAGTCCCCCCCCCACTGTTATCAATATTTTAAAAAAGCAGCAAATACAAGTGCATTGTACAAGAGTGCGCGTCTTGTATGCGTCTGCAGGTGCATTTTAGCTCGTGAATGAATTTTACTTGTGAAGGCGGTTGTTTTTGTCCTTAACCAACCCACACTTCAGCCGTGGCTAAGTAGAGCTAGTCATACTGTGATAGATGCTTTAATGCTTATTAAAAGCATGCGATCGCCTTAAACCTAGACATCCAAACGCCAGAGAGTTTTTCTGGAAGACAAATAATCCGAGAAGCTAATTGAATAACTGAATAGATGACTGCAATGGAATAAATGTAATGCCTTCCCCTGCTGCTGCGAACACAGTTGAATGATGGGGAACATATGTCTCATACCTGATGGCTGAATTGGAGCCTTGAGGTTTTCCCCTGTCACCGGCAAAAAAAATGAATGGTCATGTTTTTATCCACTCAGGTGTGAAATTGCTGCTGTATTTGGCAGATCGGTGCGGGTTAATGTACTCTCCAAGGTCCCACTTCCTATCCCCTTGCACCTCCCTGGCTAGCATAAGCAGTCCATATCACACCTGGTGTAATGCTTTCACAGTGGCCACTCTGGTGATAACAAAAGATTTGTGAGGGTGCTTGTGTGCAGGAATGCGTTTAGATGCAGAGGCATGGCCAGCAAAACTGCTCTGATGGATCTGTCCGAACGGTGGTAACTCCTCTGTGGTCCTGCCGGCTCATTTGCCGGTTCTCCCAAATGAGGACTAGGCCGGAGTTTTTTACCCCTCCGCAATCAGATTGGTAGAAGTAGCTGCTTGATGGCTGGTTTGTTTTAGAGCAAAGAGGGCACGGGGCCATGAAAATCAGCCCGTGCCCCTGCCTGTTTCGCACCGCTCACATCTCATTCTGCCGCGCTCTCAAATACCCAGGTTGGAGTCATTTGGTAGCTGGTCTCATCTGTGCATTGATCGCTCTGTTTTGGATCCTCTTTCATCTATAAATAATGTACTCATCTGCAGAGTGTACTCTCTCTGTAAGCTCCCTGTTACCCAGACCGGCCCTACAAGGCATGCCATTCCTGTCTGTGATAATTGTTTTATGGATGACAGTCTCTCTTTCTCCCTTTAACTCTCTCTGTGATGGACAGAGGATCTTTCTTCCAGCCCCGAAATCACCTCACACCTACCAGTGGTCATCATGATCTGAGATCATGAACACTGCATCAAAGTGACGAAGCAACAAAGGCAACTGCTGATAGTTAACTCTATTGGAGGGCTAAATAAAAACTAAGCGTTGACTCTCTTCCCTTGTATTTGCCGACAAACACTGCCCAAGTAACACTCTCCCTCACTTTCTCTCACCGTCTCCTCATTATCAATGCTTGGTTGCCTGTCTTACCCAGTGTACTGTAAATGCTTTCAATGGCAATCTGGGAGGGTGGAGAGTGTTGCGATTTCCATTCTGTTGCACATCTCTCCGCGCCGGTCTCCAGAGGCAGTCGGGGAGGGGGGTGGAGGGGGTGGGGGTGGTATTGCCGGGGCTCCCCTGGGGTTAAGCACCAAGCCCCAGGCAGAGTGAATGGATTAAGTCAAAGACGGAAATTCATATTTGTTCAGTTACTGTTTTCAGCTCTTTAAAAATCCGCTCTGCGTATTTTGCGTTTGTAAACACTCGTGGAGGTAGAAACGCTGTCCGTCCCGACCCGTGTTCACATGCGGCGTGCTGTCAAGTTTTTCTCGAGAAATGAGGTGTTACATAATGTGACGTGGAGTTTCTTTTTTAACAGGCACTGCTGACACGGCAGCTCATGTTGCATCTTTCTGAAGCACCTGGCAAAACACTTGGTTTTATTTTCTGTTACTATATACTGTATTATTATTTCATGACAGGGCAGCTGCTTCTTTTTCCAGTTTAATCTGGTGCTTGGACTATATACGATCCAAATGACTGTGCGAATATTACCCCAAAAAAAGAGAGCAGGACTTATCCTTTCCTTGGGCCATTTCCCATTATGTAGCTTTGTTGTTTGGATTAGGGGCAGGGTCTTTTGTAATGAAATCTAATATCTTAAAAAAAGCATTAATGAATGAAATCATGGAAAGAAATAGCTTGGAGTCATTTGTAGCAGAAAATATAGATAGATCTCGTTTCTTTTGAAGTCAAATGAATGTTTCTGGCCAAAAAAAAGAAGAAAAAAACTGGATGAGGATGAATTCCCACTGCCTTGTCGAGTAAGACCAGACTAGATATCTCTAATCTCATGACATTTCTCCATGCCAGTACTAGAGTTTTGCAGCGTATCTCTGTGAGAATAGGGCTGCATAAACTGATAGATTATTCTGTTGAGATTTTAAAGACACACTCGGCTTAATGGCTGCCAATAAACAAGACGCTGTGGAACCAAATCACCGCTGCAATCGTGCCGCTGCCGTCACAGTCCTTGAAGACAGGTACAGTACGAGCCAGCGTGGCGTGTGCATCCCCGCAGACCCGAGAAACAGTTAAGAACATGCAACCGCAAAATGCCACGGCTGCCTCCAAACATGCCAGGCTTAGAAGTGGCTTCATGTTGTTCTTTTTCATGAAAAACACGAGATGTGATGAATAATATATATCCTGGTTTGACATGCCCATGTACGCTGGCAACAGATAACGCTTTTTATTTTTTATTTTGATGCGGCTGTTACACATTTGTCTCTACTTTGATGGCTGCGGCATTGAACTTAAGACACCACTTTTGACTGCTGAAACACAGCGCTTACCATTTCAAATGAGCTCATTTGCAGTATTTTGTTTCTAAAATGGTTTAATCAAAGGGTCAGTTCACCCTCAGGTGCCATGTGTCCTTGCAGATAGTTTCGCTTTTATAGGCTTTAATGTTTGAAGTCCATTTTGATTCGAATTCTTCTTTATGTCCCATGAGCAGCAATCTGAAGCAAGCATGCTGGTAAACAACAACAAAAAAAGCTTTTCATTCACTTGCACAAAGGAAACAAATTGAAATATGATGTTATTAAAATTTGAAGTCATCTACAACATGTAAGGCTAGTAGTTCAATCATGTGGGAGAATGCTGGTATCTTTTATCTGTACTTTAGAAAGCTACAAAAAATTCTGGATCATAAATATTATGAAATGATCATACATTCTTCAGATTGCTGTATTTGAACCCCTTATCACCCCTTTATTTTTTCCCATCTCGATCCCTCTCAAGCCATGCCAAGGCAATGTGTTCCTGCACCACACATTTGACCTTTGTGCAGTGCGTGTCATGTGTTACGGTGCATTGCTCAGCCTGAGGAAGAATTATCACGGCCATGCAAATACACAACTCTGACCAACAAAAAACGTTTTTACTTGTGAGTGCAGCAGAAATGAGCCATGAAACTGTAAACCTCAGGTCTGTTAACGCAAGCATGAAATATTCAGAGATAGCATATGGCCAGATATGTAGTTATAGAGTTATATTACCAGAGAGTTTTGAAGCTTTTCATGTGTCCCAAAAAGCAGACTGCTTGTTATCTAACAATGGACGCAAAGAACATGATAGGATGTTCAAATTTGTGCTACTGGTGCTTACATTTGCGCTTTGAAAAATCCTAAAAGTTGTGCTAACTTGTGCAGT
>NW_005187402.1:7504360-7514765 GCF_000239375.1 Pundamilia nyererei | reverse complement strand
CTTTTACCACATGTTTTATCACTGCTCTGTGACATTCATTAACACGGTCATGACTCATTTTTCCTCTTGCTTTGAGGGAAATGGAGTTTGCTCCTCACTGGGGAGCTACACTGCAGCAGCAGAAGCTAAAATAAAAATAACATCTTCCTTCACAGCCTGTGAATGGGGAAAAAAAAGCTTCTATCTTCACATCTACTGTAAAATTACACTAAAGCTTGTTGACCTGGCAGGTCACTGAATATAGTGTAACATGGGTGATACTTGACTAAAACCTTTATTTCTTCTTTTCCCTGTGTTGTCTAACACAGGCCAACATGAATTAAAGCCTAAAAACGAAATGGACTGGAAATGAAACTTTAACTACCCTTGCTCAGTCTTAGGATATTTTTTTATGTTAAGTTATCTTAAAAATATTTAATCAACTGTGAGTTTTGAGAAATGAACTTTCCTACTTTTCCTACTTCTGCCTTATTACGACATTTTAATTGTAAGCCCATTACAATGAATGTGAAAGTTCATTTGTGTTGCCAAAAGTATTGAAAAACATACCCTACTTGTGCAAATCTCCAAAGTGTTTTCTGAATATTTAATACTTTTGGATACAGCTTCTTTAGAAAATAGCTTTCACTTTTTTCCGTTTGTTCACCAAGTTGTCTGTCCTTTCTTTAAAATCTGTTATTTCTCTTTTGTTTGACTACTTAAAAGAAGAAATATAATCAAAAATGACATTCATCTCTAATAGATTAAGGCATCTGTGTGTGCGTGTGTTTGTGTGTTATCTACATGGATACCACACAAACACACCCCTGCAATGGTCCACAGTAAGTACCATATTGAGTTTGAGGTCATGCAAATGGTCACATTTTGAGTTTCTCTTTACGAGACAGTTGAAGATGAATGGAATCTATATTAAATTATATATTATATACCTGTGTGATTGATTATTAACACAAATATCTGATTAGCTAATCGTTTCAGTGCATTTAGGCATATAAACATGGTCAAGTAAACCTGCTGAAGTTCAAATTGAGCATCAGAATGGGGAAGATGATTTAAGAATGTGGCATGATTGTTGGTGCCAGATCTGGTATGGAAGTATTTCTGCTGGCATTTTCCCTCAAAAAACTCTCTACAGAGAGTGGCCTAAAAAATGAAAAACATCCAATGAGCGGCATTTCTCTGAAAACACCCTGCTGATGTCAGAGGACAATGGGTCAACTGCTTCTAGCTGATAGGAAGGCAACAGTGACTCAAATACCTACTTGTTACAACCAAAGTGTGCAGAAGAGCATCTCTGAAAGCGTGGAGCCATCTTGCTTAATATCAGCTGTACAGGCTGCTGCTGGTGGAGTAATGGGGGATATTTTGGATCTTTTTTTGGCACACTTTGAGCCCTTTACTACTACTTGAGCATCATTTAGACACCGTAGCCTACCTGAGTATTGTTGTTGAACACTTCCATCCCTTTAAGACCACAGTGTACCCATCTTCTGATGGCTGCTTCCAGCAGGATAGCTCACCATGTCGAATCAAAGTAGTTTCTTGAACATGACAATGACAACTCAAATGTCATCCACAGTCACCAAATCTCAATCCAATAGCACACCTCTGGGATGTGGGGGAACACGAAATTCACAACATGGATGTGCAACAGACAAATTTGCAGCAAGTGCGTGAGGCTATCATGTCAGTATGGACCAAAATCTCTGAGAAAAGTTTGCAGCACCTTGTTGAATCTGTGGCAAGAAGAATTAAGGCAGTAGTGTGTACCTAACAAAGCGAACGGTGGATGTATATCATCATCACAAGTAGTAGTTTTGTAGGCTCTTACCCTTGATGCGTTGCTTAACAGATGATGGCCCTGTAATGCTGTCACATAGTTTACTAATTAACTTACCCTGGCTGTGTTAGCCACCTTCGCGGATGCTAACGTAGCTGTGACAGCTAGCTAGCTAGCTGTTATCAGATATTAAAAATCTGTATTGGTCTCAAACATCTAATATTTATGAAAAGCTGGAGAAACAGTGCAGTTTGATTGCTTTAACGTTTCCAAATGTTTACACTCAGATTTTGCTTTATTACACTTATGATCATTTTCACGATGAAGGGGAGCTGCTGTGTTTGCAGCAGGATTGGGAGTGCTTCCAGCCACAACATAGAAGTTACAGGAAAATGTAAGTTTTGCTCTGATACAAATGGACCCGACAGACAAATGGTATGACTCTCACAACCAGCATTTTTAATATACAAGATTAAAATACAGGAATTCTGCCAGTGCACAAAAAAATATCAAAGAGAGAAAAGAAAGGCAGAGGAGAGGATGTATTAGCCGCAGGACAAATTGTGCTTAATAGTGTAAAAACCTTTAAAATTAATTGAGCAGCCAAATGTTACTTCATCCCTCTCATGCATGCTTGCAGCCATGGAGAATCCTACCGCAAAGGGAAATGGCTTTGTTCTCTGTCTCACAGCCAAGCATGCGTGTGGACGCCATATTCATCCCATTATTCTTTTTTATTAAGGCCTGTGATATTAATGTTACAAAATGCACTTCCCTTGCATGTGTTCAGAGGTGCTTGTGGTGGAAAATAAATAGAATGCTTTAGTGTTTTACTGCCATCATGTTAAACACCAACAATCAGTAATAGCACAGCAATCAGAAGCTATTAACTGGATGAGGATTTGCATAAAGAGCATACTATTTACATGATCAGACTACGCCACAGTTCATCACTGAAGGCAGGAGGTCTTGCCCTTTCATATCATGAGATGTTTAAGCAATGCAAAGACATGCACCACCGATCTTTTTTTATTTTTAGTTGAAGTGCAGCTTCCTGTTCAAAAACATGTTTGCAAAATGAAATGCGAACGAATGAGAAAACAGTGTGGGAGTCCGTTTTTAGGAGCAGTTCTGAGTCACAAAAGGCTTCAGTTCAGTGTTTTCAATTACAGCGTATCTCATCTCAGTTTGCCGGACAGTAGGCGTGTACCAATATGAAACTCAGGCCACTGTATCCCCGTGGTCTCAGATTGTTAGCTGACCTAGTATTCAGCCAGGGCTTCATGCTTCACAGAGCCGCTCCCGCAATCTATACTCCACTGTAGCACCCAAGAAATTAGGGATGGGAGGGAGATGGAGTACCATTGATACATTTCATCTTTGCTAGAGGGCTGTCTCTCTCATGCAATCAAAAGCTGGGCCCTAGGAGCCACAGTGCCCAGACAGAAGTAGGGGGGGAAGCTGTGAATCCCTGCAAAGCCACTGTGGGTTTTATAAGCTGTTCCCTGGAAGCCAACAATTATTTCATTGTAATGAATGCATGCACAACTGCGTATCACATGACCATCATCCAGACTGTGAACACATCTGATGCCATTGGTGAGTATTTCAATGTCTCTAAAAAATGATGCACAGTGCTTTCATTACGGCTCTGCTGCAGTCATCACCTCATCTTGGAAAAAAAAAAGAAGCAAAGTGTCGGACCCGAAAGCCACAATTTACCTGGAATTACTCTGATAAAAACATCAACATGGATAATGCATCTCACAGCCGCAGACTCATAAAGACGTGTATTTGTCAAAGACAAGACAGAAATTACAGTGCTTGTGCAGCAGCTACGACCACATCAAATCTGCATGCCTCCGTCCCCAGAGGCTCCCCGGTTTGTCCTCTTCCATCTTAACTCAATGAGAGGCTAACGTAAACCTAGTAATAAATCATATCCCTTTAAACTGAGCAATGATCTAATTTTTGAAGTGCTGAGGGATGGGCGAGAAGGGGAAAACACGGATCTCACAAAATGAAATTTTATGACTCCCCCTGTCACATCTAGTTGCTTTGTCAATTTGGGGCTAACACTGCTGCCTTAGGGCCCCCGGCACAAAGATGTGGAGTGTGGATGTACCAGCCGTGGTCGCCTCAATCGCTGGAGCATGCACGAGTTCACTTTACATCTCTTTGGCAATATACAGTCAGTCAAAAAGTCACACCTGAGTAAACAATGAATTCAAACAATTGAGCAGCCGTTTAATTAATAAATGAAGATTCTCAGAGTGATGTTATCAAAAGTTCTGCATTCTTGGGAAGGTCTTCACTGCGCTTGAAGATGAATACCACTGTTGCCAAAAAAAGTGTCTAATTGTGGTCACACAGTTTCGCACTGTGGGACAATTGCACAGTTGGCAGTGTGCGAGACTACTGAGAGGAGTGTGTGAACCATCTTCCACGCTGTGGTTGACTTTTACTTTCTTCTGTGTGTGGTCATTTTAACGCACCGTTGCCGATTGTTCACCTGTTCAGGCAGGTGAGGTGCAGGTGTAAAAGCCAGGCTAACTAACCAGTCGCATGCAGCCAGTACAGACTAATGATCACTAATGATCACTCTGATCACGAAGCATGCTGTAGCAGACTCTTTGTACAACTGGTGTCAGCACTTGGACTGAATTTGCATTTCTCTTTGAATGTGTGCTGACAAGCGCTACTGTCTCACGCCGTTATTCACAAAAGAAACGGAGATGATGATTGTAAGTAGAAAGAGAACAACACAAATATATATAAGATAGGTAGCTGACTGGGTTAGGCAGCTTTAAAAGCATCTCTGGAAAAGAATTTGCATTCATTGCAGCATTATGTTATACAAATATCTTGCTTTGTGGCCTCTCACAGGGAAAATCTATACGCTTATCTGTTTGCCCAGCAAACAAGCAAGAGGCTTTTGACTGAAAGATTGTATTCCCGTGTGCAAAAAGCTACGCCTTTCTTTTTTTTTGTAACAAAAAGATAGGAGCCATCCCTGCAGGTCTTATGCTGTTCCTGCTTAATATGAGAAGTGAATAGAGGGTGCTGCTCTTCATGGGCATAGCCGATTAACGCGATAAAGAAGGTTACTGCGATAGCCCAAACGCAAGGCAGTGTGATAATGCCAGGGTCTCGGCAAGATCAGGCTTAATGTCCCAAAGTGCCTCCACAGGATTCAGCTGCGGTCGCAGAACAGGTTTCCATTTAATACAGACTGTGGCATTTTAACCTTTTGGATGAATTTAACATGACTTTCTATTTGCGCTCGTGTATAGGTGGGGGCTCGGCAAGCGAGCAGGAAGCGTTCAATAAAGAGGGGAAGTAATCTGCTTAGAAATGGCGGGAGAGAAGCGTCAGCCTTCATCTTCTCTGTGCTCTGAGGAGGTGTCTGTGGCCTTGACAACAACATTACATGCTCACCAGGCAAGGTGCACCCCCCACCCCCACCACCGCTGCCGCCGCTCCCTCCTCCTCCTATCCCAAACAAACACACAGAACATATCCCACGATGCACTGGATTAGCGTCACAAGTGTTATCTTTGTCGAAGCCCTTAGAGAATCTAATCACGAGGGCTCGGCGTGGAACGCTGAGTGCAGTTTATTCTGCTGAGCTGTGCCGGTAGATAGCACTCCACAACCCTCCTCTGCTCGCAGGCCACATGGCGCACACGTCGACATTAAGTTCTCGCTTCAAAACAGGTGACCCACGTCTAGTGGAGAAACACGACAAGCTGCTACGGGAATGCACAGATAGCATCGGATTGTCAAACTTTTAGTGGGGTTTTTTTATTGTAAAAGAATCATTGCTCGTGTGCGCTTTGACTGTAAATGGGCCATGGGCTGATTGCTGCAGAGCAGAGCAGAGATTCTCCAGCGGATGTGTATTTGTACATCAGCAGGAGGGGCCCTTGTATACCCAGAGGAGAGGCTAAGCCTACACATGGCAGCCCTCTGGGATGTAGAGAGGCTGGGGAGCCTCTCAGGGGAGGGGATGTACAGGGGGTCACATCCCCCTCCAGAAACTGTTTTTGTCTGCGATTGTTTCTGTCTACATTGCTCAGGATGATACTCGAATATCATCTCTCCCTCTTGTTCCGCCTCTGTCCCAAGGCTGAGACATGATGTCGGCATGCTAAATTGGTTGCTCCTTGGTGACGGTGACATTTGAGCTACTAATTATTATGTTCTCTCATGCACTGTTTCTCTGCTGGCTCTAAATCTTTCTTAGAACATCTCAGGTCAGGAGTGAGCCTTTTCTCACAGCGAAGGGGGCGAAAAAGTGAGTCTATTATAAATCACAATGTAGTTTAGTAATCCTGAACATGTCATTAAATGGCTATTGTATCGGCAGACATGTAATTTGGAAACTTGAATCTTTCATTTTCACTTTAGACTTTCTTTTTCTATCCGAGTCGAAAAGTGTTACCTTTTAATTTAGATATGGCATTTTTATACCGGAAATTAGGTTTTCGTTATCTTTGAAGCTGACAGAGCTCAACTCTACAGCCGTGCAAAGCTCGTAAGGGGAAATTTGGCAGCACCCAAAAAAAACCAAACAACCCTTGTTCGCTTTCTTCTTGAGTTTCTCATCTCACAAGCAAAGCAAACACACGGAGAGAAGTACACATAAAATGACCCCTTTTCCTCCAGAGAGCTCTTTACCTTCTGAAGCATCTACACTCGTGGCTGAGGAGAAGGAAAAAAGGGTCTATGCCCAGCTGTAAAACTCTATCAGCGCTTTAATCTTGTTTTCATTTGGAGCATACTGCATCTGAAACTAGCTCCATTAGACAAGAGTGCAATCAGATCAAGAAGTCTTCAGCCTCCCAGTCACATGATAACGCCGGGATCTTCAATCTCCGGCATTCATCACTTCAATTGGCGCGCATCATAACATGCCCTTTCACAACACTGCAATTATTATCCACTTTTACAGCTTATTATAAGTGTACCTGTTTGACCCAGTGTTGCTGTCTGACCAGGAAATAGCTCTGCTGCACCACACAGTCCCCACTGGGACATATCTAGTTTTTCTTTCAAACATAAGAGGATTTTTTTCTCCCATCTTCAAAGGATGCTATTTTGAAATTCAAATTTTGCAGACATGTTTCCCTGCGTGCAATAAAGAGCTTGCTTCAAACTACTACTGAAACAATGTTTACTGAATATCATCAGACGTGTCATTTAGTGAGAGGAGAGAGGTGTGTAGGACGCGTTCGGTACATTTTTAGCATTTGTCGCCTATATAATTGGTGTCCATTATTGCAGAGCATTAGCAGGGATTCTTTCAGATCTTCAGGATCACGATAAACTAGCACAATAAGAAGAAAGAGAGACAGTGTGCTGCTTTTATATATGGGTTCACTGATTTTCCTCTGCTTTCAAAGGCCATATGGAAAAAAAGCTGATTTTTTTTTTCAAATACTCCCTCATACTGATTAATTCGTAAAACCAGAATTAACAGGAGTACTTTTACTTGCACAGTAAGTTCATTTTACACATTAAAAAAGAAAAAGGGAGACAGAAACTCACTTCACACCAGTATTCCATAATTTAAATAGCATTATTTTTGAATGAAATTGGTACGGATGGCTGTCTCCAGCCCTTTGATGGATACCTGGTGCCTACAGGATTTGTCCCAGAAGTGCTTCACCTCCTTGATGTATGTCAGCACTGCAGGTGTAAGCTTCTTGGCCACAGGTTCGAAGTGAGAGAAAATTTTTTCCCTCAAAGTCTCATTTCTACCCGCGCCAGCCACTTCCAGTGAATTCCCAGCTTATTTGCTGCCAGTTTTTCTCAGGAATTTATGTCTCTGGGGTTGGATAGGGTCCTTGCACTGTGTGTGTGTGGGGGGGGGTGGAGTTGGGGATCATTATGTCATCAAAGTCTCTTTGTTTCACGCCAAACAATCTTCTCAACGGGCATGGGGCTGTAGCGCTGTAGGCCTCTACCTTTATGTGTTTTCGAAATTAAATCAAAGTTGAATGAATTAATAACGATACAAATAGTGGCTCTTCTGTTTAAAGCACTTGGTCATGTGGCAGTGTTGGTATTGGCTTCGGGCATCATGAATGAGCTCTTTTGGAAGATAGAAAGTTTTATTGCCTATCAATCCCTTCACCAGAGGCAGAAAATCAACAGCTTTCTTGTCATCATTCCTCTCATTGTCTGACCTATATTTCTTTTTACCCACGGGCCAGTTTTAATTGCACAGTTTGCATGTTATCTACTCAGTCCCTTCCCATGAATATAAAAAGATAGTGAGCCACAATAGCTAATATACTTCTTATACACTTAACTTTTATTTTATTTTGTTCTTAACTGTTAATTTCACACTGAGTACCCCATTGTTCCAATTTACAGAGTCTATGCAGACTATGCAGCTCTTACTATGCGCTTTAATTCAAATCCTGCAAGTCCAGGGATCCAGCTATTTCTTTGAAATAATAACTGAGATGGGACATCTGTTTAATCATGTATTTATTACTTTATACTCAATAGGATATTTGTTAGTCAGTGTTAAAGCTCACTGGGGTGCTGTAAAGTGTAATGTGGTTTTAAATTAAACATCTAATGACACACTCTTTACACTGAAAAGTGATTTAGATGGGTCACAAGTCACAGAGGGGTTAGGCGAGACAGGAAGAAGTAACTTGAGCAGCAGGTATTCCTAAACACAGTGAAATTAAAGCTATTGTGCGACAGAGTAAACAGCTAACAAGAGGCCCACCGAGGCATTTCAGTGGCCCTCGTTGCATTTGGATGATAGATTAGGATTATTACGTGTGCGTGTTTTATTTATGTGTTTTGCCTGGTTAGTTCACACTTAAAGAATAAAACATAACACAATGTAAAGGTATGATATGAAACCAGATCCATATCAGCTAGAAGACTAGACAAAATTACTTTTTAATCTTTAAAATTTATAGCTTTTTATATGCTTGGTTGGACACCTGACGCACGCAATGTTTTTCCTTTTTCACGGAGGCACAAATGCAAACAATTTAATTTATTTTCGAATGATTGAACTCCATTTAGCTCCTCCGGTTTCAGTTTACCACTATTGCCGATGCTGGCTCACTGTGATGCTGTCAAGGCCTTACTATGGGACACATAGCAAAGTGTTATAGTAAACTATTAGTAAACTGCACTTTTCTTACTTTGGCAGAATGTCTCTGCTGAAAAAAAAAAGCCTTCAAGGGTTCACTTTGTAAAAGATTACACAGCTGCCAATATTGATGCAAAACATTTTGCTCGTAATTCAAAGCTCCGATTGCACAGAAATTTGCACTTCCATCAATTCCACATGACATATGTTCCGCTGCCATCAAGCAACAGCTGGGTCATAAAATGAAAACAAAACAGAAGTGCAATTTTCTAGGACTGCTCTGCGTGCAGCCTCTTAAAGACTGTGGTTCGGGAACTGATCCGTGTTTTCTGAGGGAATTTCTTTTTTTTTTCCTCCCACCACACTCTGTACTTTGTGAGGACAGTTAAGATATTTTACTTCCACAGAAGCGGCAAAGTAGCACCTTGTAACAGGTCCTACATTTATAATTTCAATTGGAATTTAATTAGAGCACTCTTTGCTGCTAGAGTATTGGCAGCAAAGAGTGCTACATTTGTTAAACATAGACATATCCACGGAGGTGACAAGGTCATGCTTTTATAAAGGTGCCCCTTTTTAAGAGTGTAATAATAGAGGATAATTATTTTTAGTCGTGCATTAATGTGCCAGCAGAATTTTAATGGTTTGGTTATTTGAGCTTGGTGTAATGATAGGTTGTTTTTTTTATTTATTTAGATGTTTAATGATGGAATTTGTTGAGTTTAATGTATCTTCATGTTCTTAAATATCAGGAACTTTGCTGGAAAATAACTGTCGCTCTAGTAATCAATGTAATCAAAAGTAGCTGATGAGGCCAGCTGAGGCATGGATGACCTCTGATTCCCTGCTTCCAAATTTAAACAAAACCTGTGGGTGTATCTAAAATGTTAGAAACATGGTGTCTGTCTTTCAGTGGCCTTTGAAGAATCTTGAAGTTATTTTTTTTATCAGGATATGTCCTTCTACATCGACGTTAAACAAATATTTAGGACTTACTTTGCACAATGTTGCTACATTAGAAACATCCTCTGTCAAAGTGACAAACTAGTTCATGCAATTCGTTATTATCAGGATGTCATAAAATCTCCCTGAAAAGCCTTCAGTTGATCCAAAATACTGCAGCAAGAGTGCTGACCGGGACTAGAAAAAGAAAGCATATTTTTCCCATATTGGCTTCTCTTTATTGGCTCCCTGTTAAATTAAATTTAAACTTTAAATCCTTATTCTCACATTCAAGGTATTGGATATAATATAACTTCTTTCTCTGAAGGTTTACTTGTGGCTCTTAGGAAATTTAAAAGTAGAATCGGAGGCCGAGACTTCAGCATTCAGGCTCCTCTTCTGTGGAACCAGCTCCCAGTTTGGATTTGGAAGACAAACATTCTCTACTCTTAAGATTAGGCTTTAAACTTTCCTATTTGCTATTTGCTTTCCTATAAAGCATATAGTCAGGGGTGGAATAGGCGACTTTGAATCTTCCTTGCGATAGGTATAGGCCG
>NW_005187402.1:7499126-7503965 GCF_000239375.1 Pundamilia nyererei | reverse complement strand
TTTACATATTATTTATATTTTCACCAGTTGTTCTTTCTGTTGTTTAGAAATGTAATTGCAATTTTCGTACTATAGTTTCTCAACAGTACTTGTTTGTTTTCATTTGTTTACTGGTTTGAATGCACCTTTTATTTAAGAATTTAAAAAAAAAAAAAAAAAAGAAGATAATATTCATTTTCTATAAGCATTTTAATCAATAAAAATTTATTATTAATTAATTAATTATGTCCTGGGCTTTAACTATTTAATAATAAAAAAGGAAACATCACAAAAAACACTTAAGGTCATAAAAATGAATTGAGATTTAGCAATTCAATAATGCATCCATCTTATTTATTGAAAAGTATCGGTATCTGTGATACTGGCCCGTATTTACTTGATATCGGATCGATACCAAAATATGCAGTATCACACACCACTAGTCGTGGCAGATGGACACCCCTCCCTGAGCTTGGTTTTGCCAGAGGTTTCTTCCAGTTAAAAGAGAGTTTTTCCTTTCCACTGTCATAGAGTGCATTCTCATAGGATACCATCTGATTGTTGGAGTTTTCGCTTTAATATTGTAGGGTTTTTACCTTACAATATGTAACCTTGAGGCACCTTGAGGCAACTGTAGCTGTGCTTTGGTGCTATATAAATAGAATCGGATTAAATTGAAGAGTAATGAACTAAAACTGTTAATCAGCACTCAATAGAAAGCGATGTGCCTGAATAGTTTGAAGTAAATGTACATAGAATCATGTAAAGTGGAAGGCTGTTGCATAATTTTCTTTCAAGGTTATGTAAAGCTGAATTTATAGTCATGCATTTGTGTCCATTTGCATAACTCTTTGGCTACATAGAAAGGATTATGGGAATTCAACCAACCTGGAGGCTATAGACACACTTGCATATGGCACATCACACGAAGCAATGACCCTACGTGTACGTACTATGCTGACTAGTAGAAAAGTCTCTTACACAGTAAAGGGATTGACAGCGGATTTCATCATGAAGAGGTTATCTTTGATGCACAGAAAACGGGTAAAAAAAATACAAGCATGAGTAGAAAAGATGGCTGCAGTGGCATTCTGAGTTGTTGTTAACACTTGGCTAGCTTCTCTACAATTTTTTTTTCTATTATGACTTTTGTCTTTTCCGGTGGGGGCTAAAAACAACACAAACGGAAACAAAATTAGCCCACATTACCAGTTGCTGCTGTACAATGAAGCAATAATTTATTCTAAAGTCTTGACTCAGGAGAACAATTTCTCAAAAGGAGCACATATCCCAAGTTTCAAGATCTTTTCTTGATTTGCAGCCAAGCCCAACACCTGAAGTACTAAAGTTCCCAAGTGTAGATGGAAATACAGTAATGGATCAGTTATTTGAGAGTTTTCAATAATGATTTATGTGGATATTTTTCATTTCTACCTCAGGATGGGCTTTCTTTAGCTGCCTTGGTCACACAAAATATGGCTTTTATACTTTTTTACTTGTATACTTTTTGTGTGTGTGCCTGTGATGTAGCACTTCTCTTTCTGTGAAAAGACCCTGATGATGATGCTACAGCTGCACATTCACATGTAGTGAATACTCCTCCGCCTAACTCTTACACGACCTTGCAGGTTTCAACACTGAACTGGCGCATACAGCTGGCTCTGCATCAATTACTGAAGACAATATTGCTTCTGCCATCCTTACAGACATTTTCAGTAACCACTCAATTTTATTCACTCAGTGCCAAAACACAGTAGTCATCTAAAGGCACTTTACATTGTAAGGTAAAGAGCCCAACATTAAGGGTGGAAAGCCAATCATTCAAATATCCTCTACAAGCAAATGGGGAGGAAAAAACCCTTTAAACAGGCACAAACCTCTGACAGAGGGATGGTGGCCATCTGCTGCGACTGGCTGGAGTGAGGGGAAAGAGAAGAGAGCAAAGAGATGTTAAACCCTTTCTTCTACAACTGTGTCCTAAATCTCTCGCTTTAAAGTGAAACAATGAAAAATTCTTCTCTAAATGTAAAGAAACAGCTCAATTTTAAATGACAAAAAAGGTAATAATGGAAGCTAGAGACGCTAATGAGAATGAAGCAACTCCCTGAGATCTCTCTCTCCACGAACCTCCACCTAGACTGTCACCTGAAAATTTGATGACAGAATATGCAATCAGTGTTGCAATTATCAGAATGGAGTCATCCACTCGTGTTGTTGACCCTGTTCCAGCCAAGCTGTTTGACTCCAGTACCTCTTACAGGAAGCAACCATTATAATAAAGTGTTCTCTGAGTTCTCAGGCCTCGTTCCCAGAGCTTTCATAAGAGCTGTGGTAATACTTATTCTTACTGTGACTCTTATATACCATCCCTCTAATCCCAATTTTTGGGGAAATTTAAATTAAAATATCTCCATATTCCTTTCATCTGGATGACACGTCAAAAAATTCTAATTATAAACTCCATACAGTCTAAAAAACATGCTTTTAACATTTCAGAAAACTGTAAACTGTCTGAAAAACATAACTGTCTTTTGTACTCTTTTAGTCATCCTCATAGCTAAAAATAATAATAAGAGATACTAAAGAGCCACATTTCAAATGCAGTAATGCAAAGACACAATTTTAGCACTGACCTTTTTTTTTTTTCTTTTTTACAAGGAAATCTGAGTCATTGCAGAAAAACAACAAATATGTGGATCCAAAGGATAATAGCAACCCTAAGTGCTCCTTCATTACATGCACCTAAGACTGTGTGATATGGATGTGCCAAACCTCATCTGTTGGCCACAGTCAGCTGACATATCTAAGAGTCTATCCTGGTGAATGACAGAAGACTGTCTTCTGTTTTCCTCAGACAAGAGTAATTGGTTCCTCACCCTACTCAGCTGAGCAGGTGTCTCCTGTCTCCGTGTCAGGAAAGGAAGAATCAAAACCACCAATCAAGCTGGCCAAATGTCTCTGAGCGACTGACTTCACTGGAGCTTCGGTGGAGAGGAAAGCAGGTGAATCTCCCTTTGCATGTGACCTTTTCCACCACACAGCTTGTCAAACTCCCTGTGATGCCCCATCACTGATATAGATGCATGACAGAGCCTCTACTGTGATGTACAGATTTGTCTTTTTTTTTTTTTTTAAATGGGGCTGCTGAACAAGCTGTTATCATAACACAGACACGGTATCTTTGGATAAAATATATGGTAAAAATGCTAATAAATATAGTTAATTTGCACTCCAGCAGACATAAAGCAAAAATAACATATTGGCATTCAGTTCAATTTGTCTTTTTGCTGTGTCATTTAAAGTCAGCTGACCTTTGTTGGTTGAAAAAGATTTTTGTGGTAAATATTTGATTATCATTTCTTGTACTTACTCTGAAGCTCACAAAAGTCTTGTGTCACCTTTCATTTCTTCATATTTTGCTAGAAAAGGGGGAATTTAGTTATTGAAACGTGCACAAACATACACAGAAATACAGTACAAAAGGCAAAAGCAGAGTTTGTACAATTCTAACAAGGCTGAGTTGTCAGCATTTGGTACAATCATCTTTATTCTTCAGTTTCAAACTGAAGCTTTCCTCTTTGGCAGCTTTTTTTGTCATTTCTTTTAGTAGTTTTAGGAATAGTTCTTAAGGCTTCTTGAAGGACATTCAAAGCTCTTCTTTGGATCTTGGCTGCCTTTTGTTCAGTTCTCTGTCAAGATCATCCCACACTGCTTCAATAATGTTGAGGCTCTGACTCTGGGGAAGCCAGTCCATCACTGATAGTGTTTCATTGTGTGCTTTTCTATCCAGGTAACCACATCTGATTGTACTTTGCTATGTTCATAATTCTATCATTTATGACAAAATCCTACACCACAGGCTGAAATGCAGCCCTAAACCATGTGAAAGCCTCCACTGTGATTGGCTGTAGACACTATAGGCACTGCTGTAAGTCTCTCCTGGTCTCCTTAATACATATTGGTGACAATTTGAACCAAAAATGTCAAATTTCATTACTGCTTTAAACCTCTTGCCACTGATTTTCATTTTAGTTCTTGTGTAACTCAGTGCAGCCTTTTCTTCCTGTTTCTCTGCCTTATTAATGGCTTCTTGACAACCTCCCTTCCACTGCGATCATTTCTGATGAAGCTTCAGTAAACAGTAGATGAACTTTAGGACCAGACGCGTCTCTCAGGTCCTGTGTCAAGTCTTCGCTGGATTTATTTCCCGCATTAAGCACATACCTTTCACATACGTGACACTTCTTCTTTTGTCCTCCATTTGTCCAGTTTTCCCACATTTTTTGACACACTCAACACCATGCTGACATATGCCAATTATTCAGCTAACAGCTCTCTGAGAATCACCTTGTTATTTTTCCTGTTAAATTGTGTTATTGTTAGCACTTTTCTGTTAAAGAAATATGAATAAATTATGTGTTTTTGTGACAGGCTCCTAGTAGCAAATTGCCTACCATTTAAAATTAGTTCCTTGCCAAGTTGTGAGTGATGTGCCTTTTTATGCTTGAATGAGTCATGGATTCATTCATAGGTAAGTAACACATAAAATAACATTCCCCTAAAAATGGCCAGGCGCAAGGTTTGGACTGAAAATGAAAAAGCAGACAAACTTTGAAAGACCTTTAGAAAGTCTGGAGAACAATTGATCAGAACCATTGTAAAACGTTACATAAACATCTGGCTACATGGAAAAAATATATAATGAGGTGAAGTATCCGGTCGTTAAGTGATGACGTGACGAATCCTACTTCCGGGCCTAAAGTAGTCTGCGTTTAATATGGCTTTTGTGTTGTTAACATGTTTAATGTTATGTATTTTCTTCTATTTAATCTCAAAAAGCTCCTAAAACAGTCAGTGATC
>NW_005187402.1:7461210-7498486 GCF_000239375.1 Pundamilia nyererei | reverse complement strand
AGTGATCGTTTGATATATGGACCTGCAGCGGAGTTTAGGCCCAGACACAGCTAGTGACGTCAGACTTAACGACCGGATAGCTTGAGAATAGTCCTGCATACTACTACATATGAGGTGGAAACATTGTAAAACAAACTATAACAGTAATTTTAAAGATGATCTAAATAATACTCTAAAAAGCTGAGTGAAAGTGCAGAGCCATGAGTCTGATGGTTTGCCAGCTCTTACACAAGATCCACTGCTGATGTAAAAATATTGATTAGCGCAGATTTAAGATATCGAACTGCATGAATGCAAATTGGTTAACATCTTATTGTATGCATTGTGTGCCAGTAATGGTTTATTAAAAACGTGTGCATCACGTTAGAGAATGTGTTTGATAGACTGAGACATGCAGCACAGGCTCCATCATGCTGTATTAGTTCAGTTTCTTTTGTAAGTCAGAAACTGCCACGCTTTCTAATATGTCCTCATTACTATAGCATCCAATACCTCTTTGGGACTGTTTAGTTTTTTGATTATAAGCTGGCATAAATGCAGCACTCTGTGGTTTGTAAGAATGAAATATCTTTGGCTCCTTCTGGATTTAATCTTTTTATGGAAGCAAAGTCCCTACCAAAATATTTCTCTCTCCGACTGTCTTGGTTTTGTGCTCATGCCAGTGTCTCTAATAGATTAAATTTCTACGCAGACACAACCCATTCCCTAAAATCTGCAATTTGATAGATGTAGTGTGTAAATAGCAGAGAGACAAATGGTTCATGCACTGGCCCTGGACCCTGATCGTGGAAATAAAAGCAGATTGTTGGGATTGTTAAGTAAATATGAAAACTGGGACTTTTGTTACATATAATGTTCGCAGCTGGATCCAGGTACATTATTTACAATATCTACTAATTAAGCGTGCTTGTGTGCAAACGCGGGAAGATACATTTACCAGCAGCTCAGAAATCCACCCCTCAAAACAACAGACTGATACATGTGTTAATTCTTCGCATTTCCCCCGAGCTATGTTTTGTTGTGATACTCAGTCAAATTAGCTCTGAATTCCACTGATCATCAGACTCATTAAAATGTGTTTATATTGCTATCAATTTTTCCATGGCTCAGTTAAACGGCTGCTGTACAGTCATAGTTAATGCAGCCAATACTCCATCCCTCTGAAGTTAGTGCAGCCTTCTTATTAGGACGTAGTTCTACACGAACCCTGGTACATGATTTACTTTCACTTGTTACTTGTTGAGTGCTTAATAGTACAGTATTTTATGTAGACCATGTTAGTTTGCCATTGTAATTTAATGACTGAGTCCACTGAAAGTCCTCTGCACTTTAAAAAAAACCAAAAAAACAAACTCTTGATAGATTTATTTGCTTAGTGCAAATAATAAATCGAAAGCAGATATATAATTCAATAAATCTGGATTACATTAAGATAAATGCATCTTAGAGATTCAATTTAGGACTTGTGAGGCTTGAATTATGAAAGACGATTACTGTCTGGCTTCTGCCATGACTGTAACAGAACCGGAACTGAAAGAAGAGTTTTATCAAGACAGTTAATAGAAGTCCCTTTTATAAATAAGCGCCGCTTAAGATTACGATTAGGGGTGAGCGTTTCGAGGAGGTGAGAGCTCGCTTTAAAGACTTAAAGCCAATTGAGGTCAGAAACACGGGGTATATATTTTCGTCAGCTTTGCAATTGCCGAACAGTTGCAGCTGCTGTGCAGCGATTAGCTTGACACATCATGTGGTGTGCACAAAGTGCTACCAGGCTAACAGCTGAGTCAAAAGTGGAAGGCCAGACCCTCCTAATGGGGTTTTAGAAGGAACACGTTTTCCCTCCTCGTTCACATTTTCTGCCTCTGTCTTGGTGGGTGCAAGTTAAAAGTAAAATATCCTCCCTTTAAAAGTCTCAGCGGAAAATGATTTGCATTGTATTATTCAAATTGCAGTTAAGTGCATAATACACTCTAATTACACGGTACAGCACTGAGTGTGTTTTGAATTCATGCATTTCATTTTTCAGGCAGACTAATGCAGAATGAATCACACAAAATGAAAAGTGGAAGGTGGCTATTGTACAGACGCAAACCTCTCCCTCTGCTTTTTGCATTTCACAGGGAGACGGGGCGAAAATGTGCATTTGTGTGTGCAAGTAAACATTTGAACTACTGCGTATGTGCGTGCATACGCCTCTGTTTCTGCCTCCTGGTTTGTAGCTACACACAAGGGAATCCGATGTTTGTGTGTGATACCCGCACAAAGAAGCATCTGCAAATTAATTCCAAGCACTGATGGACATTGTTCATCACTGAGATAGGCACTTGATTTTCAACAATCTAGCTCTTACTTGACTACGGTCTCAGTAGCCTTGATATGATAATCCTCACTCATTTGGTATGCAAAACAGGTTCACATAAACCCTAAGTGTTACATTTTAGGCATATTTTGTTTGTGTGTGTATGTGTGTGAGAGGCAGGGGGTCTGTGAAGCTGAAATAGCTACAGTTAAAGGTGCAGTGAATAAAATCTTTACTGACACATTGCAAATAACAATGTACATCTATGTGATTTAAGTTTAATGGGAATGCTGCTAACAATCAGTGAGTCAGTTTTTACGTACTGGGTGTTTGGGCTGAAAACAGCCTTTGGTTAGAAGCACAGGGGGGACTCGCATTGGAGGGGGTGTGTAGCATCATTTTGATGATGAAATATAGCCCAGGAAAGCTGGTTTGAGTACCAGATATGAGATAGTCTGGAGGCTGATCAGATGCTATAACCACAGTGCACAGTGCCCTGTATCGCCAGCTGGGAGGATTTTACAACTCTGGAAAGTTCTCAGAGCAAAAATCAATTTTATCAGGTATTTGATTTCCTCTCTTTAAACACTCACCGTGTAAACAGTATAATTAAGTCATTGCAGATGACCCTGCATTTTCCCCTTCTTTTTTCTTTGTCTTTGAGCACTGCTAACAAAGCAGGAAATCTTTAACGGTCCACATGAACTGATACCTACCCACTCTGCGGTGTATTATTCATCAGTCTTTTATTCGGGCATCATGTTTTAAATACAACTGGATGTCACAGAACTGCACAGAGCATTTGTTTTTATCTGTGCCTAGCTGTAGTGGGAGTTGGGTTATTGCCGCTCAATGCTCACATGAGGATGCGGCGATTAGGCTAAAAAAAAACAAACAAAAAAACATGCCTAGTCTGGATTTACAAGCAAAAAAAGTCAGGCAGTGCACACAGCTTCCTACACAGTTAGCTGAGGTGACACCACGGCTAAGTGGCATTAGGATGACTACAAAATTTGGACAGAATGATGCTTTAATAGGTCTTTATTAGAGCAGACGTTTTGACTGTGTTACAGTGTCACATGTCATAGTAATAACTGTAAAAACAGCCTATTTTTGAAACCATATTCATTAGAAATTATGTTAACGGTAAAATATTTCAACCTGCAGCTCTGACTGTACAAATATTCAGGTAACAAAGGAGTTATTTACAATTCAGATTTATGTAGACTGTGTTGGTGGTGTTGCCATTAACTCATAGGAAGTCATTAACAATGGCTTGCACAGGATGATTGACAAGTTCATTAATTAGGTGGCTTTACTTGAGAGAGTGGTGATTTGCTTTCTGTGTTACACGCACCTCTGTGCAGGTACATTCTCTCTCCGATCACTCTATTTCCTTCGATCATTATTAACATCATTCATCATTAACCTAGCTTTTGCATCTCCTTTAATTCTGATTGGATAAGGAGGTTCACCTGGATGAATGTGACATCAGAGGGGTCTTCACCACCAGTGTCTACCTTATTGCTATGCCATCCATCTATCCATCCAATTTCTGTCACTTACCTGGGTTCAGGTTGGGGGGTGACACAGACTTGTTCCTAAGCTAGAGATATAATCTCTCCAGCAAATCTTAGGTCTGCCCCAGGGCCTCCTCCCGGTAGGTCATGCCTGGAATACCTCAGCCAGAAGGCATCCAGGAGGCATTCTAGTCAGATGCTCTAACCACCTTTCGAGGTGGAGGAGCAGCGGCTCTATTTTGAGTCCCTCTCAAACTCCTCACCTTATCACTAAGGGAGAGGCCAGCCACAGATCTAAGGGTACTCATTTTTCTCCGCTTGTATCCACGGCCTCATTCTTTCAGTCACTACCGAGAGCTTGTGACCATAGGTGCCGGTAGGAACATAGATTGACCAGTAAATTGACAGCTTCGCTTTTAAGCTCAGCAGATCAGTACAGCATTCGCATCATCGTGGACGCCACCTCAATCCATCTGTCAATCTCGTGCTCCACACTCCCCTCACCTGTGAACAAGACCCTGAGATATTTCTCCACCTGGTAGTAACTTGTTCCTGACCTGGAGTGGACACTGAACCCTTTTTAAGCTTCTCAAGGCTTTGGCTCTCTTTTGTATGACGTGTCATGTATTAGAGAACATAACACTCAGTAAAAGAAGAGATGCTAGTAACATGCGTCAGCCTGTAAACAGTGACTGGAGCAATGAAACGCAAACTGCAAGAGTCATGTTACAGCAAAGATACTTTTTGCTCTTTAAAAATTAAGTTTAAGAATCCTTCACTGGGACACATGTTATTCTAAGGCCCAACTCCAGGCCTTGAGGGCCGGTGTCCTGCAGTTTTTAGATGTGTCCGTGATCCAACACAGCTGATTCAAATGGCTAAATTACCTCCTCAACATGTCTTGCAGTTCTCCAGAGGCCTTGTAATGAACTAATCATTTGATTCAGGTGTGTAGACCCAGGGTGAGATCAAAAACCTGCAGGACACCGGCCCTCGAGGCCTGGAGTTGGGGACCGCTGTTCTAAGGGGTTAAGCTTAGCCGTAAAGCCACTAAAGCTACAGTGTTGTACTAAAGCTATTAAACGCACAACAACACGTGTGTTTGTGTAACATGTTCAGCTGGCTTTCTGTGTGACCTTCTTGGTTTATTTTGCATATGAAAAGAATCTCCACTGTAAGCTCCTTGCTGCTGCAGAGAATGGCAACATTCAAAAAGTTATACATTGCAGCTTTAAGCCCACAAAGACAGCCTCTCTACTGCACTCAGATGTTGCCAAGAAAATGAGAGTCATTTGGAGTAATGGCTTCCTAGAACTCCCCTTACATCAGCATGAGTGTAAAGGAGGATGAGTGGCAAGCCACCAGGATGTTTTCACAGCTCAACAGGAATCACCACCTATTCAACAGGATTGCAACCCACACGCAAATAGAAATGGAGATTATCACCGCACACATCCACAGGACCTCAAAGTGCACACGCACACCTACGCACGCGCACTTAACTCTTAATTATCATGGATGCTGGAGTCATCAATTATTAAGCACACTCTAGGCGTTGCTAATGGTATTTTTGGAGTGGAAGCTTTATCTACTGTAAGAAGGTAGATGTCTAGTTTGGGAGCCTGTGTAATAATTTATTGTGGCCCCAGAGGCAGTTTAAATGCTGTCTGTATTTAAATCAACTCCAATGTCTCAGCAAGTTTAAGGTTTTTTTTTTCCTGTCCCTAATTTTGCATCCATTTAGATTGCAATTACTTTCTTGCTACCAAGCAAAGCCCATTGATGCTATCAGACAAACATTTAAGCCAGATGCTCCTGTATCGCTGTAGTGCAGGAACTAATCTGCACCATCTACTGTATTACACATTGATTTCATCAGTACTTTTATCATATTCTTTCTTTTTTTGTTTACCAAAGGAACATTGGGATATTCTGATTCATGGGTTACATAAATGACTTAACAAGCAGACAGAATATTTTAGCATTTAGATTCATACTGTGTCACTTGCTATAATGAAGGCGGTTTGACTGACAGAATATGATATCAGAGCAGATGGCTGCAGAGTTTGAGGCCAGCGGGGGACATTTCGGGGGAAAGAGACTATCTGTTAGGATGCACTGTATGACATTGCATCCAGTGGTTTAAAACAAAATAAAACACCTTAATATCAAGGCGCCATGACAAGGCTTGAAATTCACCTCTTGGCTTTAAAACAAATGCTTTCAATTTGGGACAATCCAAGCATCACCAAAGTGAGACATTGCACCGTGCGAAGAATGGATACTGTATCTCAGAGGGAGAAAAGAGAAACAGTGAAAGGCTTTCGTAGTGAAATCAGCAGTGTTGCCTGTCAGCTCCTCCGTAATGGAAAATGTATTTAAAATGGGGTCTACTGGATCTCATTTTACGAATCATTAATAATAAATTGGTGCCATCAATCCTAATGATGACGGGTCCCCTATTATCAGGCCAGCATTTGGGAAACTTCTCCTGGCTTGGATCAATTAATTCCCCCTTTCCCTCAGCATAAAACATCTGTTTGGTTTCAGGAAAGACAGTGTTGCATAAAACAAAAGACCTTGGGCTTTGTAGCCTCACTGGTTGCATGTCTGACCTACTTAACCTCTTGCTGTTAGCTTTGACTGCTGATACCAAGGGACGGCAAAGACAGAGATCACGCTCAAGGCAATGGTCACATACACTATAGGAGATTGAAGAAAGCTACACCACTATAGCAAAGTTAAAGAGCCGTGACTGTACACGCTCCAGCTATGACCACACTAATAGAAGAGATTATTTGGAGTACTGAGGGCATTATGGTTAGATGATCATGGATATGTCCTTGAATAACATCCATCAGTCACATTTTTCCCTTCGCTTCATGCCATGTTTATGACCAGGCTTTAATATGCAGTCGTTACAAGGATTTACCTTCACATACACTTCATACAGGTAGGTCAATGCACCTAGTCACAGGTTATCACAGAAAAATAAATAGGGTGCCATTTATTAAACTGTAAACAGCGCTGTTTTCCTCTCTCATCAAAGCTACGGGCCGGCTTCCAGCATTGGGAATGTTTAAAATGTGCATGTCAGGACATTTATATAGCAGGATACTTCTTAGGAACATTTATGGGCCTCTGTGGCTTCAGTGATGTATTGCCACACTCTAACTCTGAAAAGAAAGCAGCTGAAAGAGTGTTGATTTAATTAAATTAAAGCTGCAATTAAATAGCAACCCTGTCCACAGCCAAAACATTTTGGGTGTGTTGAACAGTTGTTTTACATTAGGATTAGACAGAAGAATACAAATGATGTTAACTGAATCATGATATCTATTTGTTCGTTTAATCAACGGTAGCACTGTGCATTTTTAATTCCCCATTACTTCTGTGCAATGTCAACAGTAAGGAATTTGTTTAATTTTAACCAGGAGAAGTATACTATTATGCTAATAGCGGCTCGCTTTAGCTAAGGGACAGAGCACCAAACTCGCTCTTGTATCGCCTGCATGGCTTGCATCAGCACTGCGGTCTGCGAAATGCACAGAGGTATCATAAAAATGAGTGTGGGAGTGCACATGTTGCTTTCAATTTATGCATACTAACTATGTGTGCACTGTAACCTTACCAGCAGCAGTACTGCTAACATTAGCAGCTTATGTTTACTGCCCTGGCCTTAAATTCATGGCCATTGGAAGGCAATAAGCAAAGCTGTGAGCTGTCTGACTTTATACAGTTACCTACGTATTGCTGAAATTGCCAAATGCAGATCAGTGGCACTAGTCCTGTAACCAGAGAAGTAATACTCCTTAGTTGGACCTGGCTAAAAAGGTACCGCATGTATGGTTTCATTACCTGTGTTTACTATGTTGGTACAGAATAGTTAGATTTCATAACAAATTCATATTCATCCTTCTCAAAGGAAATTATTAAATTCATGAACTAAGTCCTATTTAAAGTCTTGCTTAAATCAATTTATTAACTAAATGCAGCCGGCATTGCACTGACTCTCAAGCATAAGCACAAATCCCAGTGGGTTGTTGTGTTGATGGGCCAGTGGACCATCAAAAATGCCATAAAGTTTTTACCAGCACAGCAGTCTGTGTCTTAGCAGCCCTCTCAATCTGCTGCATGTTGTACTAATATCTTTGAAAGCTTAAGAAAACCCCACAGTTTTTCTCCCTAATCTAATTGAACAAGCATTGTATGAGCTTTTGCAATGAAAGCCTATTTCTGCCTCAGACTAAAATACTATCTTTGATTTTAAAGGCGTTCGAGTGGGGAGCCATTTGCCCAGCTGTGCTCTTTCTCATTTGATCATTTTATTGACTATACTGACGATATATTCCAATGATAATGTTTTAGCAAAGCATCCTATTTGCTGAGTTCAGCAAGCACTGTCCTTTACATGATAAAACACCGTGCCCTTTGTCTCTTTTCTTAGGGTGCACTTATTCACAGGACAGAAAACTTTGAAGTTTATATTGCTATTCTTGTTGAAAGATTATATTTTATGGCTTTACGGCCAGGTTATCGAAACTCAAGAGGTGGTGAAAGGGTCCCGTCAAGATACGGTATGTCACACACCTAACTGTGCAGCACAAAACTTGCCTTACATTATTCATGGTGTCACAGATATACAAATGTGGAAACCTGCAGACATTAACTAGCTTGGCCAAACTAGTCCTGGACATTTGACCAGGTCATAATTGTGGTTTCTGGGAAATTTTATAGGAATAGTGATGATCAATGTCTGATCAATGGAAAATGGCAAAGGAGCAGATTTAATTAAATGTAGAATGTCTACACACCACAGAAATTAGTTTCTGCTTTGGATTTGTATCTGATGCTGAATTTATTGCTTAATGTGCAGTGAACACTTTATTCCATGATAGTAATGTTTGTATCTATTATAAATACTTACAGTTTAATAAACAAATGTGTTTCATTGGCAGTTACTGTTTTTTTTTTTACCAGTAACTTAGCTCTTGACTCTGTGTTAATCCAGTAGTAAGCGACAAAATTAACTACTATATTCTGTCAATTAACGGTCACCACGGATTTATGGAGATCCCCTCAGCTTTCCTCTTGTGCCACCATGAAGATGGTAAAATGGTAAATGGCCTGTCTTTGTATAGTGCTTTGCTTAGTCCCTATGGACCCCAAAGCGCTTTACACTACATTCAGTCATTCACAAACTGGTGATGGCAGCTACATTGTAGCCACAGCTGCCCTGGGGCGCACTGACAGAGGTGAGGCTGCCGGACACTGGCGCCTCTGACTGGCCTCTGACCACCACCAGTAGGCAACGGGTGAAGTGTCTTGCCCAAGGACACGACGACGAGACTTTTTTACTCTTATTTTCTAGCCGCTCAGTCTCTGAATTTTAATATCATTTAATTTCAATTTCCGTTCAACTCTAAATATATGGGTTTCACTTGATTGCATTCGAATGCACAGTGATTAATTTCGTGGCACTTCTTTTTGAAACAAGGAACCACTTCAGACTATCAAGGTTTTGTTATGTGTGGTTGACGACTGATACTAATTGCCTGCCAGGTAAACTGACTTACTGAGGGAGTCACAGCAGAATCAAAATGAGCCACTTCACATATTTATTCATTCAGTTAGACTGGGCTGCAGAAATCCTAAGGTGAGGCAGCGTCTGAAACGATTCTCAGAAAAAGAACAAAAAAAACCCGTGTTTGCCTCTATTCATCTGTTCCCCATTGTAAATTAATGTTTTCTGGCATGGAATAGGTTCTCAAGAATTAATACGAGTGTCCGTTAAGCCCCTAAAGGACGTGCTGCTAACCGTACTGCGGTGATGCATACTGAACAGACACATAATAACAGGAAATAGATGCTTAAATTCTTGTTAGAAATGTTCTGAAAGAGTCTTTCATTCTTGGGAGCATCCTTAGCCCGAGTCTGCCGTTTGTTAAGGCACCGACTGGGTGTAGCTTCTCTCTGTCCCTGACTCGTCATGCTGCTGCTCAAACTCATATGCCAGATCCACTGCCTGAAGCCACAAATGAGTCATGTCTGCTTGCATGCAACCAGGTCTCACAACCAGGTCTCACTGAAACAGCGCTAGCCCAGTTGGCTTCAGGCAATCTGTGAACATTCCCGTAACATTCATCTATCAATACTGACAAGAGCCATACCATAGACATTAAGATCAATGTTGCCAAAGTATTCCAGTTGCCTCAGGTTGGGCTGAGCTTTGATTCTGTTACTGTCTGCACCTCCTTTACACCACACAGCCAAACACGGTGTCTGGGATTTAATTAAAAACCTGACCTTTGACCCTCCTCTACCCCCTTCCCTCCGATGAACAGTTGCATCCGTCTTTGACAGGCCATTGATTCGAGAGAATGTAATTACGAACCGATAGCTATTACGATCCGCTAAGCAAACGATAAACGTCATAGCACGTTTAAAGCTGGTGTTGAAATATATTTCGCTTGTCGTAACATCCACTCGTCATCACAGATACAGCATGCAGCACAAAAGCAGCATCGATGCAATCTGATTTGAAATGTCTTTTGGCATGTCAGATATATTTGCAGCGGCGTCTCATTGTGGGCTTGCATTAACCTGTCAGCCTGTGGTGTATCGGTTCATAAGAAATACGTCACCAAAAAAAAAAAGTCGAGCTGTTATTTACAAACATTAGCCTCTCGGGCAGAGTTTTCTTATCTGAATTATGTCAAGGCTTCCCAGTGATGTGGTGCAGTCGGCTCGGAGAAGCCGTGCTGTTATCTGAGGAAGCATGCGAAAATAGGTCTTTATTGTCTGATGCGGTTGTGTTCATGCCACGTCTTACCCTGACAAACAAACAAAGCACAGACAGCTGCACAGATTGCACTTAGCGAGCAGCCACTCAGGCTAAGCGGACAGGAGTCATCCTGAAATGAAGGGCGTTTCAGGTAAGAGGGGATGTCCAAGGCAGTTCCTCAGCTGGATTGGCTTAGAGTAAGACAAACAAGGCCGTTTCACTCACATCTACAAGCCCAGTTGTGACATTTGCTTCCATTTAGATGATTATAAGTGACAGCTACCATGTTCCGGCCTTTACTTAGCAGGACGCTGCGGCTCCTTCTGTTTTAATTATTCAGGTCTTTGTTGGACAGAGTATTGCACCTCTCTCCCAGGCTTTTAAACAACATGTGATTTGTTACAAGTAACTCTCATCAAGGCAAAGATGCCTGCATAACACTTGAGTGGTTAATTCTGAAGTTAAGAACAATCTGGAGCCTTACTGGTTCTCTACGGCACAACTGCCTGAACTTAATGTTAAAATTTTGAAACATATCCTGAGCCCCACAGTGATTGAATTACATATTATGCTTTCTAATACTACCATACAGTCTGCTAAATTACAAAAAACTACTTTTTATTAGTTTTTATGTTTTGTTCGTACAATTTTTAAAAAAATTGAGTTTACTTTACTTTAGTTAGTTTGTAGATTTTCATGTTTCAATGAAGTTTTTAGAGTTTTCAAGGGCAAGATTTCAGAAGCAGAGAACAGGTTTTGCAATACAAACACTTTGCGGAGGCAGTAGACTCAAGCAGTATAATAAAATTCCAATCTCGATAAAAATGAAAGCCAAAGCTGCCCCGTATTAGTTCTTTTAAAAAATTATTTGACCAAACACCAAAACCAAAGACATGCAACATGTTTTGGGTAGCTTTAGTGTTTTTTCTGAAGTTTGTTTTTTCATTTCTTTTAAGAAAAATATTCTTAACAACCAGTTTTAGATAATTCAGTCTTTGAAGCTCATTAAATGTTGTTCTTTAAATGAAAGGCAAATGATCATAGTATATGTCTTCAGTAAGAAGGAGTCCTGCAGAAGATTATATGATCTCAACATCACACGGTCACTGTGGACAGAACCCCCTGAGGCTTAAATTCACTAAACAACTACAATTTTCTAAGGTTCTAGGAAGAACCGACAAATAATTTAAGCATATAATTTGATAAGAAAACTGCAGAGTAAATATCCACTGTAATTAGTGGATATAGCATTCACAGTATATGAAGTTAATGATGAATAAAATCTATTCATGGCATTATTTTTCAAAGCATGCTTGTTAAAAAAAATATTTTTACAGCCTTAAATGTTTTCACTGGAACAGCATTTCAGAATTAAATACATAGTGAAGATGTTGCTTTTTCTAGTGTTCTGAGATGTGCTTCTGAAACTGAATTGGTCTGGTGACCTTTGCATTATTTTACATCTGTGTTCAAAGCTGAATATACAGAATGTAAAGATACAGTGCATCAGACATTGCTGTTACAAACTGCAGGTCAATTTGGCTAAAAGCATATAAATTAATCCTAAAAGGTTTCTTCGTTACTACACTTCCACACCAGTATGGTGAGCGCTTCAAACAGGTTTCAAGTTAGTGGGCACAACATCAAAGATGGAAATGAAATTTTTCTTTTTGATGAAAGATTCTGCAGCAGCAGATTCCTGGGAATGTTCAGTGTGCGTTTTCTAGCTTGTCTATGCAATCACTTTTAGGGAGTTAGGCTTCAAAATAAGACACCTTTGGGTAAAGTTCCCACTCGCTCAAGCTTCTTTAACAAAATCCAATTTTAAACATGTTTATTCCAAACCACACACATTCAAACATCCAACATGGAAAACATGTTTTTCTGCCGGTATTCTGTTATTTTTCATCCACTCGCAAGAGATGCGTGAACATCATGCGTCCTCCTGCTATTGTTGTCTACCAAATCATTGCAGACGCTTCAGTCCAATTTGTATTTTCAATTGCATCATAATGGAAAGATGCCAAAAATGGCACTTTATTCTCAAGGATTTTGTGTACAATTCATACAGACATACTTGAGTGTGAAGTGGCTAATTTAGGAACATCACTTATGATACAATGGTTTCTCTCGCTCTCTTTTTTTCCTTTGGTGTTGGACAAAGGTTGTTTAAAATGGACAAAGCTGATGGGGATGAAGTTAGAACAAAAGAACTAATTTGCAAGTTAATAGCGCTTAATCAGTTTGTCGCATTAGCGCCTGTTATAACAAAGGGATATGGACAGAGGGATTTAGACAAAGAGGGTTTAGAGCTGGTGAAAAGGCCAGGGCCCACATGTGATAACATTACAGCGAGTTTAACATTGTGCTGGCTGAAGGTGAACAACTGTAGACTTCGTAGCCAATAATGTGGATGACTGTGCTCAAATATGCAGCAGTTAAATAATCAAACAGCTGCACGGAGGTAGGCCTACAAGCACCTGATCGGCCGCCCTGTGAACAGTGCCCCTCCCGCGCCCCGTGTGTTCAGACTGCAGTGTATTATAATGCTTATGTAGTCATTTATGAGAGGATTATTTAAATAAAGCCCTTTTCCACCTCAGAGCCTAAGAGTTTCCAAAAATCTGGAATCTGGAGAGAGAGCGATTTACAACCTGTAGCTCATATCTGAATGAGTGCCCAACTTCTCTGGGATACAGGCTAGACTCTTGACTCATTAAGGTGATGAATATTCAATTTACCAAGATATGATCTTATTCTGCAAAAGAGCAATATTAATGGGGCTGGGATACATGGCCTTATCCAAACACATATAAATTAATCAGCACTCCCAGGTGTAGGCAGAGTATTCTGCAGCAAACATCTGTGGCATAAATTGCTCTATTGCTATCACATCATGTCTACCCACAGACAAACAGGAGATTTAATGATTTTTATGTTTACATGTTTACCCCAGAAAACGTGTCTGTTGGCCCTGAACCCGTGTAAAGAAAAAAAACAACTGAAAACTTAACTGCAGCTTTTGAAAATTGCAGAGGCCTCCATAACATTTTATTGGCGTTGTTACTTTGTAATAGGATTGTTATTTCCCAGATGTAATGTGATATAGATTGGGCTTTCATTTATCTAGAGGCTTTAATTGCCTCCACCTAGCCTGTTTAGAAAATTTGCATATGTTAATGGGATACCAGATTCACCCCAATAAAGCAAGGTGATCTTATACTGTAGAGCTTCCTAGCAACAGCCGGTTGTGAAAAGGGACACAATGGTCAGTTTTTAGATGATTTACCTTCACCTTTAACTCGGGTTATACGATCACAATCTGGTGATGGTGTCGTATATTTTACAGGTCTAACTTTTGAGTGAGCCTCCACCTTCCATTACAGCTCAGCGAGCAGTGGCAACGGGCAAGCTATAGTGTTGGTTCAAAACAGAAGCATCGAGCAGATGGCGTTTTGCAGAACTTGCAATGATTTTTCTTTATGGCGCTTAAGAACCAACGCAACTTGGATTGCAACCACAACGGCGCCACTAATGGCAAGTGCAGATGGCGTTATTGACTGTTTATTGATAATGACCCAGAAACCAGGTGAGGCTGCTTTGGCATTTCTTGGTTGATTGGGTGTTGACTAACAAGTATCAGTCATAATTGCTCACTGAATTAGGTTATAATAGAGTCATAATTTCCTTCAATTATCTGGTAATAGTTTTTCAGATAGAATGTACCTTATTATTGTCAGATAAAGATATAGATGTATTTTACTTTTTGACATCCTTCATCCCAGGCCTGCAGAATCAAAGCAGGGCACTTGTCTACACTGCAGAAGCTGTCAAAAAGAGATCTGACCTTTGGTGCCTGTGAATTATCCTGTGAGCACGCATCATAGCTTCAGGTTTCTGCCGAGGTGATTAGGTATCTAGAGCAATACGCCCGTGCTTTATCAAAGCCATACAGATGAATCTCGTGTGATAAATATTCTATCAGATGCCAGTCTTTCTCGATGAGATCCTGCGTGTGCTTCTTAGAGCGTGAGCCCAGTCTTTCATGCATTACAGTAACAGGGAATTTTATTTTATCCCAATTTCTTTTTCTTTTTTTCATCAGTTACTTACAGCAACTGTCAGGACATGATTGCAATATATTTAGAAATGTGACAACACAAAGATGCTTTCTTACACGTACGTAGGCTGCATATATATTTTTATATATATATATATAAATATATGGTTTTCCAACCCTTTTTCATCCTGGGTTGTCAAATTCTGATGTTTCTTCAAAGCAGCTAGCATGTCACGGATAAACAACAGACTCCTTTGGTATTTGTGCCATGATGAACCTAATGGCTAGACAGCATATCTCTTCCAAGCGATCACATGTTCACGACCCCTCGGCGTCACATTCCGCTTCATGTTTTTAAGACTTAATGTTAAGAAGTGGCATATTTAACCCACACCTTTTAGTAAACGTAACCAGGCAGTTTTGATGCCTAAATTTAACCAAGAAGTGAGCTAAAGTACAAAACAAGTTACGACAAAACAAAAGAAGCTAAACAAAACACAAAAGTCGTCGTCTTCTCTGTGCTCAGATCAATGTGGCTCATGCGTCAAGGCACTGACGTCAAAGGACGCTCCGTGCATGTCTCCGTGACGGCAGCAGCTTCTGACAAAAGTGCACTATTTGATGCCCTGGGATGAAAACTGCTGTGATTTCTTACAGAGAGCGCTATTGCTTACAGAGATAAGTGAGCCAGACCTCTGTTTGAGTCCAAAAAAGTATTTTCTTGGCTCTGCGGTTCGCTTGCTGTTAAGTTGCATGTGGAATATGGAAGATTGAAAGAAATGCTCAGAATCAATATGGTTTTCTTTTAACAAAGTGTTATCAGTTATCGTGCAAAAGTGCTTCTGAAAAGAATAAATGACCTTAGGTTTTTTTTTGCTTATGATCAGCTTATATCAAGAGCTCTTTCCCACCTAATTTTGCTGCCATCGTGCTTTTTTTTGTCCTCTCAAGAAGGACTGTTTTGCACACATGTGCCAAAGAGTCCATCTGCAATCCTGCTTGCTCAGTGCTGTTGTGAACTATCATATTGTAAATTGGTCAGAGACCTCCCAAATAATAGGCATATCAAGAGATTTTTACACAACACTCTGACTCACTGCACATAGCCTGCCATTCTAGGCACACCATCGCTTCAGATGTTTGAGTCTTCATTTGCCATGACAACAGTGCAGAGGATAGAGCATGACACATCTTTGACAGACTGGGGAGTAAAATAGGCCTGTATGTGTTGTTTTCCTGTCACTCTCCACTTTATGTAACAAACATCTATTAAAGTCAGTGCTTCTCCTTGCACAATCCAAATTGCTTTGCAGAGTTGATAATGGCATTTTATCATGCGTCTGCAGACATCCAGAGACCATTAATGGATGCTCCCTAGCTGGGTGTAACATGATGCACTAAGCCAACTGGTCAAGTCACAGGCTGGGAATTAAACCCTTTCGGAAAATGAGGTGAAGGGGATAAATGCATCCCCCCCTGTTGTGCTCGAAAACATTTGCTGTGCTGTTGGAGTTGTTATGCCCAACACACTCAGTTGGCCTAATTATGGGAGATCAACACAAGTTGTCTGTTGTTAAAAACCTGCAATTATTCATGAAAGTGTGGTCTTTGAATTCTCTGATCACAGCCTCAAATAAAAAAGAAAGATAGAGAGACACTTGAGCTGCTTACTGTTCTGCCGTAATCACAGCCACATATTAAACATAACCAGTTATGATAACGAGGACATTCATTAAGCTAATTAATGCATTAATTGGAAAATGTTCTGTGTCAACAGCCGCGGTTTTACATAACCCAAGTGGTATTGATATGATCTCTGTACTGTAAAGCACAGTAGTTACATAACGTTTAAAACAAACAATCCATTGTTTGTAATGAGCATGCAAATGTGTGCAAAAAGGTGCTCCCGCTGGTATCCTGTGGCTTAAGTATGAAGGTCTTGAGTGATTGTATTCCTTTGAATGCATCAACAGGCGTGCCACACCCAGGATGTTATCTTCCATCGCGGTTGCAGAGCAAGAGACAGAGAATTATGGAGGCATAAGGTTAGAAAATAGAGCCGCTGGTCAAACAACCTGATGCTAAAGCATGCAGCAACAGCGATGGCCGACGGCCATGCCTCAGCTTGGCCAGGCTCGGTATTTACACAGCTGTGTCTGGCCTGGAGAACATCAATGCAGGTCGTCACCTCGCCGACCGCAGTGGGTCACGACGGTACGCAGAGACCATAAACAAATTAGCACAATCTGCCTCGACTCAGGAACTTGTGGGCTGACCCTCAAGAACACTGCTAACAGTAAAAACAGTATTTATTTCTGAGATATAAATATCATCTGAGTGTGAGCGTTTATTTACAGGAGGCTGATTTTGATTTCCACTCACTGCAGTCAGTCTTCCTACAGAGTTAAGCCATTTCTCTGAGCTAGTTTCTGTTATTAATGGCATTTTAATTGGATTACTGGTAATTGTATCTAATCATGATGAGAAAAAGAGAGAAAGTACTGTGCATACCTTAGAGTCACTATCAGAGATACTGTGAGCAGAAGGGGCTAGCTTTGAGCAGCATTTTTCTCCAACATGTAGCTGTCCAATATGATGCTTCTATTAGCATTGCATAACTTCACCAATGGTTTATTTAGATTCTTTGCCCAAAAATGTGGGCTGACTGTAAACAGCTTGCACTGATGCTTCTGATCTAACGGAACAATGCACCAAATGTTCAGAGTTCTCTTATTGTGGATTCTCCTGCTTGCAGAGAATGCACTCTGTTGAGCTCAAACCAATAAATGAGCACTTATATATACATTTAATCAAAAAGTTTTGATCCTTAAGTTAAATTTAGCCCTCATTCCAAATCGCACTGTCTTCTCTGATATGTATGCCATTAATCTTTCATATAAATCCACCCTGTTACCTAACCTGAAGCAACTAGCAACCTGTGTTCTGCTCTTCTTTCCCTCTTTGCCAAACCGCATAAACTCAGTCACATGTCACGTGTCTAGATTTATTAAAAGGCAACTTGGGTCAAAGGTTTAATAAGCGTTATCGATTTCTGAGTGTTGTTCTGCAGCCATGCATAAAAATGATTGCTTGAGGTTCATTAAGCTTTGTTTAAATTCTGACAGTCTGTCTGAATTAGGTAATGGAGTTCAGAAATATCTTTGATTTTTCACTGGAAAAAAATGTCATTCTGTCAACACTGCTCAATATGAAGTTTTATTCTTTTTTTTTTCCTTTCTTTCTTTTCTTATACATAAATTTCCTATTGAACATAAATAATGTGGCATTAATGCAGGTTTGAAGAGTGAGAGAAGGATGTTTCGAACCCCCACAGTTAATGCTTTGTGAGAAATGTTAAATTTAATGTCAGAAGAAATATACTGCATTGTAGGAATTCGTGGATTTACAGGAGACTGAGAAAGTGCTTAATATTTAAAGAGCATAAAGAAAATTGCCCTTTCCATGATGGATCAACAACTTCAGCTGGGTAAACACGGTAAAGTATGGAGCACTCCGGGGCTGAGGAGCAAAGCAGCAGCGATCATTTTCACCTTTTCAATGGCTCCTGTCACGCCTGGACGTCCAAACCTCACACATTCGTTTCTAGCATGAAATTTTACATCTTGAAAAGTGAGTTCATTGCGTCTCTGCAAGTAATTCACAAACTTTTTTTTCCAATCTTTTTTCAGTGCTGGCTGTGCTGCTGAAATACATTTCCATCAAACACTTGACTGTTCTAGGCACTGTGGGATGAATACTTATGCCAGAGAGTCTGCATATAGGTTTGGATGTGTAAGTGTTGTGATAAAGGGTGGCAGACAATGACTTTCATATTGGTCCTCAGCCTATGCTGAGCTTTTACACAATAACTGCTGTGGATAGTCAGGATTTCTCCAACTTCTTGATATGTGTTATTGTGCGCTGTGAGCTGAGATGTGCACCGCGCTGCCCAAAGAATACCTTTGCAGTCTAAACAATGGAGCCCATAAATTTTGACATCATTATGAGCTATTCAGATGTTCCTCGCTTGATGTGCATATTTAAGAAGCCAGAGGGCTTTCAAAGTTAAACATGAAATACAAATGAGGTCTCCATGAAACCAAAGCCTTTACAGTCTGCTGCTGTGTTCTGCTTAATTTTCTCTATCTCCCTCTCTATCTCAATCTCAATCATGCTTCTCCAATCTGTTACTGTTAGCTTTACATTACACAGAACAAAATAAACAATGGCATTGATCAGATCGTTAGTCGGTGATGCTTTGGTGTGTGAATACGTTTAAAATGCATATTTTCCCCCCAGTTATCCCAAGGGGTGGATCGTTACAATAATAATTTCTTTAAAAAATGAAAAATCTGAACTGAAAAATACTCCAACTCTAACAACTCCCCCTGGGAGTGGCCACTAAAGTAGCAGCCTCTGGCATGATCAGAAGTTTTTGACCAGTCATTATTTTCCAGGCCGTCTGATAAAGCCTCAGCAACAGGCATAACTCACACACACCTCAATTCACCTGCCAAGGGCAAGTGCACAAGGTCATATTTCGCCTCAGGTTACCACAGTGCAGTCCAGCAGTGCTATGAGCTACTGCTGTTACTTATTAAAGTTTTTAAAGTTACCTTTCACTATACTGACTTTTAAATAGAATATAAATATGCATGACAATTTTGCTTTAAGATTTTCCCCCTAAAAAGGGCTCCTTCTTCCTCAGTATTTGTTTAACATGCTGTAATTTGATTGCAGTGGAGTGGGTTTTAAAAAGAGCTTCTGTCAGATACTGTGTCGCATTAAATTTTTATGAATTTTGATAACCTTTCCAGGATGGTAAAAAGTTTCAGAACTTCAAAAGACTCTTTGTGGTGCTTCCTAGAAATATAAAGCTGAGTATATGTATGTGTGTATATGTGTGTGTGTGTATATATATATATATAATATACACACACACATCAAGGATGAGAATAACCCTCACCAAAATAATGTATTTAATAATGTATTCCTCTGGAAAAAGGAATTATTTAAACTATGCACTATGTGCATTGCAGAGAAGGAAAAAAAATCCTTTTAATATTCCTGTTTCATTGTCACACTGCCATGATGGACACATGGCTTTGCTGATTAAAAGAACCTGGGAGCAAAATGCATAACAAATAGAGGCAGGTTTCAGTGCGATAAACCTTCAAATAGATAATGTGTGTTCATTTTTTCCTCAATAATTGCTGTTGCAGCTGGAAAGAAGAAACAAGTTGGAAGAAATGCTGTTTACTAACTACAAAACAGTGAGTCTGCATTATAATAAAGACAAGAGGAACATGATAAAAATGTGTGAAGGTTTAAGTATGCTTGTATGGTGCACTATATCAGTCACAAATCTATATTCATGGGATTGCAGTGGTAGTTCCACTGTTACATCACGTTATTGAATTGCACTGTATTGCACTGCATTTGGTGAGTAAAGCCGGCTACTGACTTGTATCAATTTATTGTCTTCATAAAAAATGTATCGGAATGAATCTCGCTCGTTGTGCGCGTTGTTGTGTGTTCAGATGTAAATCAAATGCTCTCAACGGGTGAGCTCGACATTGCTGTTGGGCAAACATACCATGCAAGCTGGTTACACAGTCATAATTTTCTATCCAAACAAATCTACTGTCAGCATCTGTTTTGTGTTTTCGTTGTCCGTGTCAGCTTTCCTGTAGTCGTGTGCTGCCAACACAACGAAAGGTATGATGAATGTCGTGCTTTGTGATATAAACGGGTATTAGAGTAACATGCAGCATCTCTGCAGTGAAGAGGCTTTCTCTTTTTTACTCTCGTGTCTCGAAGACATGCTGATGATCACAAATCCACACTGACCTTGTTCAATGTCAGAGGATGCGCATGTTGCTGTCTGAAATCTGCTGTAGTTTACTGGGTGTACAGCAACCCAATATTGCTCAATAACTGTTTGCGGTGATAGGGGGATGTTACTAGGTACAAGGGACAGTGGAATTGCTTCTGCAACAGAACAGAGATGAAAATAAATGAGCGAATAGGGATGTGGGAATTATTCTCTCAGGTACTGCACAGTGCACGGCTTCTTGCAGAGTAAGGGTAGCGGAGAGCCACAATCAAAGGAAAAGCTGTTTATCTTTGATTTCCTTCAATCAGTAATCAGGCCCCTGTTTTTTTGTCAATTATTTGTCCCTCGTTGACAGCTCGTAAGCCCATAAGATCCAACACAATGCTGAGCCTCATAAAGAAAAGCAAATCCAGAGTTTATAGGATTACCGACTCCCTCATAAACTAGGAACTCAACACCCTCCTGAGTGAATATTCCATTTATAGGATTTATTTTGCAGATCCCAAACAGAGTTCACCGCTTTGCTGAACCTAAGGAGATCAAATGGTAGAGCCTTGATGTCAACAGTGTGCTAGGCTTTTCAATATGCATCACCTCAGCTGACATGGTGAGAGGTAAATCTGAATGGGACATCAATACTGCGAGGGAGCAAATTGAACATGATCCAGAATACATCAGCTGAGAGACCTCAGAGATATCCTGTAAGGATACAGAACATATGCAAATAATTCATCCAGGGGTAGTTCTGCCCCAGGGGTTACGCAAAAAGAATGTGGGATAATAGAAATTTAAAAATTGGCAGTAAATTGATCTCAAGTAACTCTATTGTCCCCTTAACCCATATGCTACAAGTTAAAAGAAATTGCATGCTTCACATGTGATATGAGAGTGAGTCAATTTTATCATGCTGAAGCCAGATGCAGGCGCTGGAAAATTTACTTAGCAAGCAAGAAAAAGAGGCCATGCAAGATAGCTGTCTAAAATTAATTGTTATATAGTGTTCCTCTGTGTACATCTTTTTTATTTTCCAAATTATAATAACTTGAAGAAAAATATTAATTCCAGAAGTAGGTTTTAAGGTTTAAAATGTATAGACACTGATTAAACAGCCTGCTGAAAAAATGGGCAAAACTAGGGGCAATTCTCTAAATCTTTGAATTCAGCTTTCAGTCCCACTGGTATATAAAATAAAGTGCCATACAATCTCCATTTACAAACATCTATGGAAGAATCGGTCATTAAGGGCTCACTGAATTCAAGTGTGGTATTGTAATAGGATGTAAGTTCATGAGATTTCTTCCCTCATAGGTATTACACAATCAACTCTAAGTAGTGTAATTGCAAATTTGAAGCATTTAGGAACCTCAGGCTCGAAGTAGCAGGCAGTTACAGAGTGCTGAGGGACATAGTGTTTAAATGTTGTCCCTGATGTGCTGCACATTTCCAAACCTCTTCTGCCATTAACATCAGCACAAAAACTGTGCGCCTGGAGCTTCACTACATAAGTTTCTATCGTCAAGCAGCTCCTGTAGCTATAATGTGTAGCTGTGTAGCTGGCCCAGTACCACTCCCACATTTAGAACAATGCTTACTTTATTTTACTGCATTTTCAAAAGGGCAGTGATAATCAATTATTGGTGTTGAAAATGTATATTAATGAAGCTTATGCGTAAGTTTGATCTGATGTCACACATCTGTCTGCTTCCCAGGCGTTGGCGACTAATTTAAGCCATAGATCACTGCCACTTCCCCAAGTTCATTGTGACATCACTGGTCTAGTCCAATCATCTTTCTGCTGGCCTTCTTTAGGCCAATCAGCCTTCACTCAGCGTACTTTAAATCTCACTGCGTGTCTGTCATTCGTCCTTGCAGACGCCTTCGAACCACCCACCTCCTCCCCATTACCGCCTTTCCCTCGTCACTCAGGCTCCATTCAAGCCTCCATATTCATCTCTACCACCAGCGTCTAGACTCCGGGGGTCCTGCCCTAATCCCTGTCAATGCTGGGATTCAGTTCTGCTGTGATGGGACATCAGCATCTATCCGCTAAATGCCTCAAACTGAATTCTGTACATCAATAACTCATGTTCAATTCCTTCTAATCTCCTTATTGAAATATAGTACTGCAGTTGGGTACACTCTGTGACAGTATAGCGAGTTACTGCTTGCTCTCCTTTTGTCATTTTATGGTACATGGAAAGTGTTGAGGTCAAATACTATTGCTCAAATACTGGTAGTACTGGCACTGGTTTAATTGGAACAAGATGATGTGTGTTTTTTTTAAGTATAATATTGGTATTTCCATCCATCCATCCATTCCCTTGTCAGGACCCCAGAGAACCAGCTAGGTCGAGAGGTGGGATACATCCTGGACAGACTGCATTATACTCTGTCACACTGTTGCAGAGCTAACACAGAGTGACAGACAACCAATCACACTCACATTTGCACCTATGGGCAATTTAGAATCCCAAATAAACCTAACCCCACTTACTGCATGTCTTTGGACTGTGGGTGAGTATCCAGAAAAAACCCCACACAGATAGAACATGCTCCACACAGACGGTGGATTCGAATGTAGGACCTTATTGCTGTGAGGCTAACCACCACTCCACCATGCTCCCCTACATTTCATTTTTTCAAATATCACAGTGGGTTTTAAAAAGACCATCTGTCAGATACTGTGTCGCATTAAATTTTTATGAGATTTTATAACCTTTCCAGGATGGTAAAAGTTTTAAAACATCAAAATATTCTTCACAGTGCTTCCTAGAAATATAAAGCTGTAAAAAGAACACTGAAATGTTAAAAAATATATAAATATTAATACCTTAACCTACATCAATACTGGTATTGACACAACATTTACACAATCACTCAGTAATGTAGATAATAATTACAACTGCAAAGCAAACCAATGAAACAGATGCAAAAACAAAAAAACTCAGAGATGACAGCTCGATGTAGTCTAATTGTGCAAAATTTTTACTTAACGATGGAAATGTTGTAGTGGAATCTTAAACAAATGAATTTCAAACTTCAAATTAAATCGACTTGTGTTAAGAAAGTGTAATTTGTAATACAATGTACGCAACATTTCTATGGTAACAACAATCTTTGTAAAATCCCTCATTATTTACATTCTGTGAAAATTAAAGCTCAAAACATTTTGATTGACATTCTGCTCATTACTACACAAAGCCCACACACTTCACAAAGTCTGCGGTTTGTGAAGTGAGTAAAAAGAAAAACAAATATCTTTCTTTCTAGTCACACACACAAACACACACACGCACAGATACTCAAGTGTATAACAATAACATTTAGCAATTTAATTTTTATGGTAAAATCATTTTTGCAAAAAAAAAAAGATATAAAATCCAGTTTAGCCCTGATTTTTACTAAAGCATCAACTTCAGAGATGAGCCACACAAAACCCAAACAAAAACAAACCTCTTTGACGCTCCCATTTTCTTCTCTGTATTTCAAAGTTGAAATGAGCCCATGTAACAGGCTCGCACTGTTTCTTCCCTCTCTACAAATTCATCTTTTCATCTCAAATCAGATCATACGAGAACTCGCAATGCAGCTTGAAGACATTTCGGCTGATTTGTTTCCATGCTCGTTTTCATCTAAGCATGCTGTTTACATTCGATAGTGTATTAATTTATAAGAAATGCTGCACGTGGCGTTGTTTATTTATGAGATTGTGGAGCCACATCTAAGAACAGTTTGTTCTTCCCAGGAGTGGAGATTATTACCACAAACTCCATTTTTTCCCCCCTCTTATTTACTTTTGCGTGATTTTCAACACATGTGAAAATATGAACAATGTCTTGGAATGACACATATTAGGGGACTGGCTTTGTGCCTTAGAATGACATGTGTGGGCTTTGCTACAGCAGAATAGTTCCAAGTGTATGAATAATTTTGAGCTCAGAATGATAACATTTAATTGAATGAGTCAGTGGGAAGGCTGCGTTTAATGCCAGAGCCTATTATTCCTCACTAACAGGGCATTTTCCTCTACTCTGATGATATCACTCACAATAAGGTACACTATGAAGCACATATGTGCTAACTGTATGGCCTTTTTCAGTCGGATACGTAAGTGTATTCTATATAGGCCACAGCACAACCTGTTACAGATGACACGAGTAGAAGAGGGCATTATATCAAATGTTGGAATATGCATCAACATCTTTGCCACGAGTTCCTCTGTCTTTGTTTCTTAGTAGATAACATTCTTACTGCATTGAAGAAAAATCAATGTGTGCGAGGCATGATGGTATTGTGAATTCTAGACACACCAAGCTCCTCTGCAGAAATGTCTCCTGATGACTGAGGACGGTTGTTGTGCGTGAAAATTGCTCATCATCGAGCAGTCGGAGAGAGAACGATGCAAAGGAAATAAGTCAAGGTAAAAATCGAGCTTTTTCAACACCTTCTTGTGTGACAGAAATGCGCCTCCTCTCTCCCTCGGCTTGAGAAGTGCACACGGTAAACATGAAACAGCCAGGAGATGGGGGGAAAAAAAGAAAAAACATATCAAATATTCTGTGCTTTCTCTACAGTTATGTCAATATCGGGGTAAGTGAATACTCAATATTCTCCACCGACCTCCAAAATGACGAGAGGGGGGGGGGGGGGGGATGTAAGACTTACAACTGCTGCAGTGTATTAGAAAGACTTGGCATAGGGAAGGGGCAGGGGCGGAGCAAAATAGTAAAATGAGGGAAAGACAAACTTAAGATTCAGAGACAAAGAGAAAGACAAAATGTTCAGTTACCCTTGGAGGCTAATGTTTACATGACTGTTGTACTTTAATATGCTTCTAATACACTCCCATCTACAGCCTGATCAATTATTTACACAATATTTTCCTTTTATACTTAAGTCATGCTTTTAGCAGAATGAAAAAAGAAAGTTAAATGGTTTAATTCAAGCTCTTCAGCTGTCTTTATAATATATTCAGACTTATCAGACATGCTCAGCCTACACTGGTTGTATTGAGTGTCAGATCACAATCCACAGTCAGTGGCTTTAGCCTATAACACATAGCTACATGTTCTCGAGGGAAAACTCCTCCGCACAGAGGAACATGTAAAGGCATGTGCTGGCTGAGGTCACTGTGTGATGAAGTGATGCTCTTGTAAAAAACTCATTAAGAGAACGTGATTTTGTTGTGTAGGAGGACATATGGATTGCATTGTAAATAGTGAGATTTGCAGAATACTGTAACAGGTTGGCGTGGGCTCAAACTGAGTATTTTCTCTTTTCCTTTTGCCCTGTTTAAATTAGGACATTGGTTTCATGGAGTTAGAGAGTGGGTGACACTGTAATATGTTTGCTCCCTCAGTGTCAACATGATTCCAACAATAACGAATCAGAAATGATGTTCCAATTATTATTTGTAAAATTATTTTTATATGGGCCAGTCTGCATTGTGACTGATTTTACCACTAAAATGAATTTTATGTTGATGCTGTGACTTTTGTACTTTTATTCAATTAGGATTTTAAATCTAAAACTATTATGGGGTAAGATCTGAAATTAGCACGATTCTACCCATGAAAAAAATCCAAACCCTTGTCTAATTTAAATGTGCTGTTTTCTTTTTAAGGTCATATCCTTGTGCACCTCTGGATGACTTCCAGGATGGTGGAAGTCCTGTTCTATTTGTACTTGCATTTCTGTAATTTTAGTATGAATCTCAAAGGTGTGCAGAGGGCAAACATCAGGCTCTTTGTTGGACTGAAGAAACTTTTATGCTGAGAATTATCTGGCCATAACCCAAAGACCAAACAGCAGTTCCCACCTGAAAAGTTCACGGTGACCAAACCTTAAAATGGCACGTCAGTTCAAGAGTGAGGGAAAGACGTCAACTGTGGTGCTCAACCATAAGTCAAAACCAGAAGTCCAGTTGTTCAGGACTGAACTTGGGATGAGCAACCTAAAAATAGCAACTATGTTGATGAAGAAGATGTTTTTAAAGCAGTTGATTCACTGCTTTAAAAACATCTACATAGTAGACACACAAAGTCTTAATAAACATGTTCATCAAAGCCTCATCATGCAAGTTGTATCAAATGCTGTTTATCAAATAAGCAAATATTGAAACTAAGGTAATTTCCTCTATATTCTTATTTTAGTTTAGCTAGTTTTTCAAATTCACAAAATCTTTTATTAGTTAATTAAAAATACTTTTTTTGTATCTACTTTCAGTTTTAAATTTAGTTTTACTTAACCAATTATAACCTTGCGTTGGTTTTTACATTGTAGTATAGTTGATTATTCAACTGAGGCATCTAAATACTCCTTTCTCCAACAGTTTTTCGCCATAAAGCGATTTTCAGACTGTGTAGCATCACTTTTCATGTAATACTATCAATATTGTGTATGTAATAGTGTATGAGAGCTTGAAAATTGTAAGCAAGCAGGTTTTCAATGCTGTATTTCATTCTGATAGAGTGGCACCATAGTGTAGTGGTTTACACATTCACCTAACAATTCCCAAGTTTGATCCTAGGAGGAGGAATAAATCAGTTTGGGGTTGCATCTGAGCATCTGGTGTAAAAATTCTACCAATTCAAACATGCAGAGACACCAGCTGTGGCGACTCCTTGTGAATAAAGGGGTAACCAAAAGTAGCTTTCTTCCTTTTTTTGTCTTTTGTTTGTTTATTGCTGATATAATTTCTGATGTCCCATAGCTGGCCTTGGTTCTCTTGTTATAACTACCTTTTAAAAACAAAAAAAGTCCTGGAATCAGCTTAAATTATATGGAAACACTACTAAAACACTTTAACCTAAAAGTAAAAAATCAGTACTAATATCTTTGACTCTAGTGAGGATCATCAGCCTCTACGTTGTGAGTTTGCCTTTTCTTTTCTGAAACAATGTTCTAAAATCTGTTTTTCGTAGCAAAAAGATTAGATTGAATTAGAACGAGATTGAACTCCAGACTGAGTAACGTCTGTGTGGAATAAAGAAACAAAAGGAGAATAAATCAAAATGCCACAATAAATGTTGAATGTTTGTTCTATACTCTCAGAAGTGTAGCTTAGTGGTTACTACAGGTCAGAGTGATACCTCTTCAGGGACCCATAAAAAGATTTGTCAAGTCCCTGTGTCTTGATGTCAAGTGGGCATTTCAACAGATGGAGCTTCCTCTCTGACCTGGTGTAGTTGTTTTGTCAACTTAACCGAATAAGTCTGCAACCATCACACTGAGTCAAGTAAGTTTGACCGATTTTATGCAAAATGTTTGCAATTGTAACTATTCAGCTCTAGTGCTTTTGAAATCACTTTGGGAGAAACTGTCATCTATAGATATTCATTGACCCTTCACTCATCTCCATAGGCATACTTTGCATCTAGCTATATCATTATCCCAATCAAGATCAGTGTAATACTGAGATCAATTATAAGATAATTCTGCTTTTCATCATATTGTATGGCCTTGGATTACTCAGGGTACTGCAGCTTGTATTTCCAGACAACTTGAAACCACTTCAAGCTATCATGCTAAAGTTTGTCTACCACTGAGAAAAACCTTGGATAAATCTAAAAGGATATTAAATACATTGGGAAAGAAGTATAACTCATGCTGGAAAATTTTATAACTGATCGGATGTGATGATGTTTCTTTTAATAGCTATCTTCTTACTATAATGATTTAAACATATGTATGTATGACTGGTACTCTAACTCCTCCTAGATGTGTTGATCAATGTTTTTTAGAGACCATGTAATATTATTTTGTATTAATTTTATTATCTATCTTATTTATATTTTTCCACGCTTCACTGTTATTTGTTATTTTTTTGTTTGATTTATGTTCTTGTATTTTATTGCTGTCTTTTAACTGGAAAACACTTTGGTCAACTATGTTTTTCTTTTTTTTTAAGTGATCTATCAATAAATTACTTATCCAAACTTACAGTCTAAACTGCCTAAAATTAATTTTATAACACTCAGATTCTTATAAATTATTTATATTATGTATACTTGAGTGAAGCTACTAAGGACTTAATGCCGGGAGGGGGGGCTTCCTTCTAATGCATAAAAATCCCACCATTATGGTAATAAAACTTTGTTTTGTTACTGGGTTGCTGTATTTTCACTTAGCACTGTAAACCAGGGCAAACACTGATGCTAACAAAGCTTTACACTGGAGTAGTCATCAGGGAGCAGCAGTTCCTTTTTGAAGTCCCCAGCATGACCCCTGCATCTAATACAAGTTCACTATTAACCATAGAGTTTCAGAAATCACAAGTTCTCTAAAAGAACAGACAAAGTTTGAGCCTCTGTTCTTCTGTCCCTTTTTTAATAATTAACAGTATAATTCACTGGATCCCACTATTATGGAAATAAAACTTTGTTACTGGCCTGCTGTAGTTTCTCTTAAGCCCCTGTAAACTAGGGCATAAACCCAGCATGAACCCAGCATGAGCCTCAGGTCTAATACAAGTTCACTATTTGCAGTAAAGCTTTCTTCAAATTTCAGAAAACCTCAGTTCCTTAAAGAACAGCTAATGGTTGAACTCAGTCTCTTTTTTCTTTCTTCATTTTAAAATTCCTCCTCTACTGTAACAACAGAGGAGATCAAGTACACCTGTGAAACAGAGGTGCTCTGCCCAAAGAGGTCACTGCAGCAGTGCTGCTGTGTCTCTCACTGTATAATGTCTTGGTGGGCCTTGGGAAGGTAGTCAGTGTACCTCGCTGTAGGAACACATACCAGAAAAAGAGTATTAAAGCCCAACAGAAAGATTTTAGGGCAGATATATCAAAAATGATTGACTCATTACATGTATTTGATTCTTGGAAGTGTAAGCATATACTATACAAGTATACAAAGAACAAAAACATGGCAAGAAGTTGTTTATAGTTTGTGATGTCCACATCTGCTTAATTCAATTTCAATTCAATTTTATTTATATAGCGCCAAATCACAACAAAAGTCGCCCCAAGGCGCTTCATAGATACAGAGAAAAACCCAACAATCATATGACCCCCTATGAGCGAGCACTTTGGCGACAGTGGGAAGGAAAAACTCCCTTTTAACAGGAAGAAATCTCCGGCAGAACCAGGCTCAGGGAGGGGCGGGACCATCTGCTGCGACCGGTTGGGGCGAGAGAAGAAAAACAGGACAAAGACATGCTGTGGAAGAGAGACAGACAGCTTATCCTATAATTGTCACAAAGAAACTCACTAACAAGTGGTGGGTGTCTGGCAGACACTGATTAGTGGTGTCCCCTTACCATACTGATTTGAATTTTTACAGCTTATAGGATTTTCATTTAGATGCAAAAGTCTCCCCAAGTTTAAAGAACAATGGTCGGCTGCCAGAAATTAAAATTTCAATTTAATTTCCAGGCAATTAATGTGCTGCCTCAAAATTCTTGTGAACAGCCTTGAACTATAAAATTTACAATTTAATGACAGATTCCCACTTCTCATGCAGTGTTGTGTATTTAAACAAATAATGTTATTAGGCTCAAAGCCTTGTATTGCTCTGGCCAGTTGTTATGATTTTCCTGTTCTATCTAAGTCGCAACCTCCAGGGCTGAAGAAAATGAAGAAAAAACTACAATTCCTCAAATGCCCACTTGAATCTGTCTGTTGACAGTCTATGTACATATTTAAAAGGCCAACTTCAGTGCTGGAAACAATAGTTGTAGTCTAATTCTACAACTCACCATGTCTCATCTCAGCTAATTGGAGTCTCTGAACTCCAACTCTCTGGTGCCTTTTGAGTTATTTTTTTTAACACAAGTAGCTGACAAATAGTATAGTAGTGAAGTGTACTAAGAGACCATCTACAGCAGTGATGACAAACTTTACATGGTGGGCCACATACAACCCACTTCCATCTGAAGTGGGCTGAACCAGTGAAACTCACCTTCCTGACAGTGTAAAGAAGTGTTACTACACAATAAATCCACATGATGACAGAAACTTCTAGTGGCTCAAAGTCAAGCTAGACAATAGCAGCCACATGATGACAGAAAGTTGGATGGAAAATAAAGCTTTTCTCTTTTCAGTTTGTTCTGATAGACCAAGAAACAGACAAATAAGAGTGGGTAAGAAGCTTAAATTCCTTACCCACTATAATTCTTACTGGCATTGCTATATTTTGGAATCGTAATGTCAAATTACACACGCAAGTTTTAATATATTCCTCAAGAAACATTCATTTCTTTCTTTGCAGAAAGTAGCAGATAACTGAATTTAAGTTAAAAGTGACTCTTTTAGCTTAAAAGAAACCTCAACCTGCAGCATATCCCAAAGAAATAATATGACTCATCCCAACTGTTTGAACCTCCTTAATCCTGATAAGACCTCGAGTCAAGTTAATCTCATGGCTAGACCAGAGACACAGGGGAATCTCTCTAACCCTGAGGAAAAACAAAGCAGACCATCGAGATGTATTCAACCTAAATAAACATCTGTGAGTAAATAAACAGAGCAGATTCCTATTAAAGGTCAAGTGCTTAAATCTGAAATAGAAACATGACCAGGCTGTAATCCAGCATCTCAGCCTTCACCAGCAATGTTCTGAACAAACAGAAATGTCAGCGCCAGAAAGAAAGCCATCTCCACAGGAGGCTCTTTTCATCAATGCAACATAGGGGGGAGACTGTTTACATGTCGGCCATGCCAGGAAAATACAGGTAGCGAGCAGGTCCAGACACAGAGTTTGACAATATGTTCTTTAAATCCTGGATATATTATTCTCCAGGGTGTGCTGCTGGATTTTTGTGTTAATGATGTGCAGCAACACATGGCAAGCAAATGGTTTGTGGATGCTCCCCTCATTAAATGGGGTCATTTGCTACAGCAGCAGGACTTAATACAACCTGAGATGAGACCAGCCTTATCAACAGCATGCCTCTCATGCCCCTTTCACACAGCACTCATTTGATTATGTTTGTTGCTCAGAATACTCAAGTGCCCAGATTTCTTTGTGGACTTTCACCGCACAAGGGACGGTGAATCTGTTTTATAGCGTCAACTAGACTGTGAGCAGCGGTGAGTTTTGAGTCCACTCCTGAGTACTTGTTTTATCAGTGGTCGTGACTGTGCTGCCCAGTAAAAATATATTTGCCGAGCATATTTTCCTCATCTTGCTCCGCTAACTGTCCATAAGGACAGATGCCTAGAGCCACCGAGTCTGTCCTGGTTCACTGAGCCTTTCACTTCATCATAATCTTTGTCTCATCAAATCACATCACAGTTATTTCCCTCATGATGTAGCGATTTGTCATTGTAGTTTCAGTTGACTGCATTGTAAATGCCCTAAATCAACCTTGTGTTTACTTTCTTATCGTAGCGTGATCAGTTTACAAAAGGACAAGGCTGAGATTTCTTATAATATCCTGCTCGGTATCAAAGCTTTAACCTAGTTAGTAATGAAGCCTCAATTACAAATCATTTCTTCAATTTGCCGTCGTAAATTTAAGAAACACTTATGAACGTTATGCTCCGTTTGTGTTTAAGACTGTCTTTGAAGCTGAATAAGCTGCCAGAAAAGCACATAGCCTCAACTGCGAGCTCGCAGAAGTTGGTAAGCGTCTTATGCAAAAAGAAATGTACTATTTAACAGTTTACTTTGATCTCTGGCTGTGTCACACGGGCGTGCATGCATGCACACACACACACACACGTGCGCGCATGCACGCACACACATCACACACACTAAGTGTAAGTACCAAATAATAGCAAAGAGAACAAAAAAACCCACACAAAATGACTTCATGAACCCTAAAACTCTGAATTGGGTGTACAAAAACAAAGCAGTCACACATCAGTGCAGTGTTGGGGTATTAAAAATAAAATATTGTTTACTCTCTTAAATTATTTTCAAGTAACTGTACTATTTATCACTAAAACTTATGAAAGGGTTTTGTTTTTTCTTACCTGTCCCGTTTGGATCTTTAGCCATCAGAATTGCTGTCTGAAGGCCAAGAAAGACGCCAAGTGGATTTACTTTACCAAGTGGATCATCATGGCCTTGGCATATTGGTCCATTTGATTGACCTTTATTACAATTATGTATTCATTTGATTTGATTTTCGGTTGTTACAGACGGGACAGACATGACTGGGGGACAGGACAGGGAGAAAGAATGAAAGAAAGAGAGGGAGAGAAAGAAAAATAGAGGGGAGAAGAGACGGTGAGAAAGGGGGGAAGAAGAAAGAAAGAAAAACAAAGAAAACACCTGGATCACCTGTGTGGAGATAAAAAAAAAAACAGAAGAGAAAACAAATAAAAAAGAGCAACATAATAAATACAACACTATCACAATAAACTAGCTAACAGTAGATAAGAGTAGATACTAAATACTAAATGTTATTGTGCAGCACGCAAGATCGACAGCGCACAATGTGCTTTGAGGTAACAGCCAAGAAACGCAGACACAAGCATGCATTCCCACCCCCATATACACAAACAAATACTCGGACTCACCTGACGTGGAGACAGACACAAATAGACACTGTACACACATTCACACTCACCAAACATACTCTATATTCCAGGTCCAGGTACCCCTGCCCCCAGAGGGGCAAACCATTCATAGACCCAGGAGATGTTCAGAGGATGGTCTGTGTATTCAAACTCACCTCTGGCGCTGATAGGTTTGTAGCTTAAACCTATTCGCTGGAACGTTCAAGACAATTCAACTACACAGCAAAAAGCATTGAACATCAATAATTATATCATAAGAGTAATAAAGCATTCAGCATCAAAGACAAGTATCATGTGCAGGTTTTCTCAAATGAGTAAACCACAATTGTTGCCATAATTCGCCCCAGACATGGATCATCCCATGTATTTAGTCAACATTAATGTAATCCGTGACTTTCCTTAAGCAAAGTCACTCCACTTATTTATCACTACAAGCTCAACAGTGGCCAGCTAATGAGCCCCATATTAAACTATTCCATAAACACTGCATCTCTTATTTGTTTTCTCATGTCACTTGTCTGCCTCTGCTGAATCCTCTACATGCACTCTTAGAAAAAACAAACATTAGCAACACACATGGACACATGGTGGTCAGGCACAAATTGACAGGTTCCAGAGGTGCTATAAAAAGACCATAAAATTAGCCATTCGCAACTGTGAAAAGGAGAGACACTGGTTTCAATACAGGAAATGTCACACACTATATTCACTTCTCCCCTGTAATATTCAACCTTTTCCCAAGAACACAGTGTAATAGCATAATCAACATATAGCCTGCAAACACAGTTTTCTTCACACATAAACCCAGTAATCCTGTGGTAGAAAAAACATCAACCAGTTGTATCCTGTTATAAATCACATGATCAAGTCACATGAAGAACTGTAATGCTGTAGAAAAGAAAATGCAAATGTTAGCGCTGCGCAGGTGTATACACACTTTCTCACAGTGATCTCTGTGAGCAACACAAGGTAGTGAGTAACTCACCCCTGGTAGATGCACAGACACAGAAAGTTGCATTTAAAAGGTTAATGGACAACAATGGACAACTGTACCCTCAAACACACAATAATAACATGGACTGAACCACCACTCACAACCACTAGCACTTTATATAGCCTCTGTAGAAACTATCTACACCCTCACTTATCTTAACTGCACTACTGTATAGCTCTGTGTAAATAATCATTCTGTACATTCGATAATCTTTAATCCTACAACTGTTTACAACTTGCATAGTTCCCATTTCTGTATAGCTGTATATCTCAGATTCTGTAAAGTTATTTATTTCATATTCTGTATAGTTTTTCATATTTATATCCTGTTCATAGCCTGTACATAGCTTGTACTCACTACAGCCTGTACATACTTATAGTTATAGAATATTCACAACATACTTCATACCGTGTACATTATAACATACCATAATAGACCAATTTCTGTAATATACTCACATATCTATATTATTGCTAATATATATTGTAATATATCTATATCACTAAAGCACTTCTGGATGGATGCAAACTGCATTTCGTTGCCCTGTACCTGTGCATGTGCAATGACAATAAAGTTGAATTCTATTCTATTCTATTCTAAATCGACACGGCCCAAAGCTCACGCAACCTAGGATGTTGCAGTCATCTTCCTGCTCCTGTAAAAAGAAACACACATGGATTCATCCACCCTTTATCATGTCCAGAGATTCAATCTTACATACTGGTCAAGTCAGTCAAGTCTTGTGAGCTTTTACCAGTCCAGTCAGTTCCCTATTTTTATTTTCACTCATTTTTCATTCATTCATTCTTTCTTTGCTGATAGTGTAACCTATCGTCGCATTTAGTTTCCACCCTCCACCAAAAAGAAAAAGAAGAATTTTAGATCGGATTACCTCGCTGAATCCTTTTGGGCAGGGACTCATTTTCTAATTGTCCCAGTTAAGTGATTTTCTCCTGAGCCCATTTTAATGTGGAGAAACTCACTTGCAACAATTTTCTTGACGACGTGTCGTATAGCGCTTTTGTTCTAATCATGCAGATTTGCTCAAACGACAGATTATCAAACAAAACTTTCAGTGCACTGTGAAAGTAACAAAATAAAAAGGCCTTGTTAAGTCATGACACATGCTCCTAATCTCAGGAGGGTAAATCATACCAAACCTAATTGGTAGGCTCAACCTTGCAACAAAAGAAAAATCATCAGCTAGATTAATTCCAAATCCTCCATCAGCCGCACAACACACAACAAAACCCTAATGTTTTTTTATTAGCTATGAGTTTAATCTCCAGGTCTGTGCTCTTCACTCATTTAGGCCACAGACCCATTTTATTCAGTTTTCCTTTACCCCGTCATCACAAAACATGTGACATGTTGTCATGTACTTCACAAAACAAGTTTGTTCTGACGTATTCAGAGTTGTGTATCTGGGTGCAGGATTCACCCGCAAATCAAAACAGGAAACTCAGTGTTTTAGAGTCTCCACTCTAACAAACTCCAACACATCCTATTCACTTGTGCTAGAATTCAGTCACATTTTCTTAATCTAATAGCGATCAACTAATTTGCATATCAGCTATCAACCCACCAAGTTGACAGGACAACAGAAATGCATGTTTAAAATATTATCACAAAAGATAATCCCCTCATACAGTAAATTACTTGTGTTGCATCAATCAAGCAGAAAGCATCTCCCAATTTACTATATTAACAACTAAATTTATTGTCTGATCACTGGTTGGTCAAACCAGAATCTTTTTCCCACAAAAGTTAAACTGTTGTCCTGTAACCTAGAGAGTTAGTTGTCAGCATTGGATAAATTCAGCATTTGATAACAAGTGCGCTGTAAACAATTCAGCCAGAAACTTGGTCTGAACGTTTCCAATGATGTTAACCTATAACTTTTTTCCCGACCGCTGCATGTGGGAAATTGATTCAGGTCTGCTTTTCATCTGAAAGTGACAAACTAAGACATTTTTATTATTATTATCACTGCTTAACCAACACACATCTCTCTCTCTGTTTTTTGTGAACTCTCCTTTCTTAAAAGCAGAAAATGAGATGGTAGTTGTTATTGGCTGATAAACACAAAACCTTTTTCCTATGATTATTTTTCATCTACAATGTCTCTTTTTTTGTTCTTTTTTTCCCCTTTACAATCACTGGTGACCTGCAGAATCACCGCTCTCACAAATGGAGGCAAATACTTTTACACAGTGCACACACACTCTGCGACGTCAGGCACATTCACACTCACTTTTTTCATCTGCATAAATAAATCATATGGCAAATGATATATGCCATGGTGATCCATAAGTATGATCACAACTTTATTTAATTATTTTTCAACCTAACCCAACAAAACAAATAAACAAAAACATGATCCTGATGCTATGAACACTCTACACACATGAGTCATGATGCAGGAAAACTGCTGCACATCTGAAAGAAGAAGCTGAACTCACGGATATGCTGCACACTCGAGCTATCATAGTTCTGTTTCCCTCTCTTAGATGAGTTCTCAGCCAGATCCCGATCTGATAATGTGTAGCTTGCTCATCAGCTCAGAAGAGACCGTAACGTAACCTCACACAGTGGTTGCGTGCTTTGCCACAGTGGCAAAGACTTGCACTTTCATATTCAATTCAGCTTCTCCATCATGTAGTTTTCAGCTGTTTCATACAGGGTTCAGCATATTAGTTGTTTTTATAGGTGTGCTCTATATATAACAATAGCTCATAATAGGATGACAGTCTTTCAAACAGTTCAAGTGCCTCTATGCACATCATTAGTTAAAATATTTACCTATTTTACTTCAGCTCATATGTCAATGTACTGAATTTGAGCAACCCTAAGCTTAATGCCAATTACTTTTAGCATTTATCCACCTCAATTAAAACTATGGTCTGGAGCACAGGCTGTTGTTGATCAGAGCAAGCTAAAGAATCATCTAAACATTTTGTTTCAGCAAGGGGTGGGGGAAAGCCATTCACCAGAGCATATCTTAACTACTGCTGATGTGGGCTGGCCTTCTCCACACGCTCTTCAAGGCTGCTGTTTTCTGAAAACTTCTAACATTTAACATTTTCCAGCAACCAGTTCACCCTCAAAATCACATTTTTATTTTGATCAAGGTCTTTTTATTGAACAAAAATTGCTTCCAACAACAATTACGGCAATATTAGCAAACAGTCGTGCCCCCCCATCCAGAACAGTGTAACTAAAACCCAACCAGAGAGGAAGGAAGAGATACAATAAAATAAAATTACAGATACAAAGTAAATAATAAAATAAATGAACAACAGCAAGGGAAAAA
>NW_005187402.1:7459993-7460890 GCF_000239375.1 Pundamilia nyererei | reverse complement strand
TTCCAAAAGCTACCCAGTTTTGGACATGCCCAGAACATGTGAAATAGGGAAGCAGGCTCTCGTTTGCACCGGTCACATGTGGGGTCAAACCCATCCTTGATTTTGCTCAGTCTAGTTTTAGACCAATGGAGACGGTGAACCACTTTGAACTGAATCACCACATGTTTAAGGCAAATAGATGACGAAGAAATTCTATTGATCAAAATCACATTTTTTATGAGAATATACTGTAAGTACCTCACGTTGCCGGGAGTGAATTCTTGCATGAATGTGTCGTCTCCCTGTGAGGCAGTCTTACTTGCTCGGGAACCCATAATAACAACAACAACCGTGTCACAAACCACGCCTGCTCCGCAGCATTCACACAAACGCATATGACAACAACAACACAAATTACGTCTACTTCGAACTCACACCGGTCCGCTGGGGACCCCAACCCAGTTTCCGGGACCCCAACCCAGTTTTGCGACGCAAAGCCCAATTAAGGGACGCTCGGGACCCTAACCCAGTTCTGCGGTTATAGAGTCGCTCTCTCAAGTTACTCGGAGTTGCTTAGCGTGTAATATTAGCCTCGAATCCCGCCGATCGTCATTCATCGAGGAGAGAAAACAGACAGCTAATCCACCGGCCCGATGACACATTCTCACGTCTCGGGACTTTACTGCAGGAACTTCCTGGCTGACGTCAGTCTTTCAGCGTGTCTCTTCTCCCCTCGGTGAATGTCGACTCCAGGGATCCGGCTCCGAAGGACCAATTAATGATAGGTTTGTAGCTTAAACCTATTCGCTGGAACGTTCAAGACAATTCAACTACACAGCAAAAAGCATTGAACACCAAGCAGAGCTCTTTATGATTCTCGTATACGAGGGAGACCAACCGGACAAAACGCCGTTCCTT
>NW_005187402.1:7414335-7451406 GCF_000239375.1 Pundamilia nyererei | reverse complement strand
CCGTGATGAGAATGCATACATCATCAAGTGATGCACACTGCTTAACGATTTCATACAGCTGCACTTTGAATGAATCAAATAGCCTGAGGTGGGATTTCACACACACACACACATTCACAGCAACACACATAGACCTGACCATTTTACCTTTGTTGTTTTTCAAGGGTTTTTTTTTTGGCTCCATACGACTTTCATTGGACATGGAGGTCATGCAGCCTAACTGGCTGACTGATGCACATTTTGAACTTTTTGAAGGTGACCTAATGAGTCTAATGAGGCCTAATGAGATTAAAAAAGTTGAAATGATACATGTATGAAGACAATATAGGTAGATAATTGGGCATGTACAGATAGGTAAGGGGGAAACCTGCTTAAATTTGAAAGTGTTGGGCCATCACAGGCTGCCAGAGCAGCTCCAGTGCGCTTTGATTTTCCATTTCTCTGAAACTCTACAGCAGGGGTGGAATGCTGTTCTTCCCAAACGATTCTCCCTTATATGGTGTTTTGATGGTGGTGGAGGAGGACGTTCTCTAACATGCTGCTTCAAAATCTCCCATATGAATTTGACTGGGTTTAAAGCTGATGCCTGCAAAGGCTTTTCATGATGTGAGTTACAGTTTCAAAGGAAGCTGTGTATTGCTTCACTTAGCAAAAGTGATCACTGCAAACACTGGAAACTCAACTAGATTATATAGAAAAATGTGTTTTTTAAATGATTTTTTTATGTTTTCCAGCCTGCACAGTGTCACTGATGTTTTGAGTTAAGGGTGCTTCTTAGGCTATTGTCACACCAAGGAAAAGGGTTAGAAAACCAAGTCTGCGACCATTTGCAGATCTAAGCAGGCCTTCAAACTGAGTTTGGTCCATCAAAACAATATAAACAGCCATAAGATATAGTCGGTCTGCTACTTAACAGGGTCAAGTTGGCACTTACATGCAGTCTGTTTGCCATAATACTGCAATTAGCTGTGATAAATCACAAATCTGTTGCCTGCAGTTGCAAATCTGTTGCTGTCTACATCACACATGCAGTGCTGTACCAGAGCCAGGGTCGGACTCGCCACCAGCGGTCCACGCAGAATCCACACATCCACAACTCTCTCAGCCAGAGGCTGGGCCAGTTCTGAATGGGACAAATTTAGAATTTATTAATTTATAAACAGACACAGCTATTTCATTACATTAATGACCAGCACTGTACCGAGAGCTGTGCAAAAAATGAGGGAGTGAGTAATGTAGAAACCAAATAATAGAGTGTATGTGGAGGGTTTACACATGTTTCTCTCAGAAAACAGCGTGGTACTTCAGATGAATGACAGGAAGCTGAAGAAGAATGAACTTGTTTGTAATATAGGGGTGAACTCTTGTGTTAGAAATTTCTGGGCACTCTGTGTGGTCCTAAGAATCAAAACTAAGGTGAACTGTAAGGATTTGTCCAGAGAGTTCACATTACAAACTATTCTTCTATACACATCGGAAATCTATGTGTAACAGCAGATACAAAAAAGGCATAGAATAACACAAGAAATTCTTTACTGTCAGATCCCGAACTATCTGTGTGATAATGAACATAATATTACTCTACCATGTGCATAAATGCATGAAATGTCCAGTGTGTGTGAAACTGCCTTGATATGGAGGCATCTCTGAAGAAATATTATGTGCACAGTTTTTTGTTTTTGCAGGTAAAACAGGGGGCAGCCACAGTCCTGAGTGAAAAAAACAACAACCCCAACCTCTTTCACCGCATCATTCAGAAGTTAGAACCTGTGGTCTTGTGGTGTAAAACAGCGGTCCCCAACCTTTTTTGCGCCACGGACCCGTTTATGCCCGACAATATTTTCACGGACTGGCTTTTAAGGTGTCGCGGATAAATACAACAAAATTAACTAGTACCAGTACCGAAAAAAAGAAGATTTATTCATAACACACGTGAAAAGACCCAGGAAAACCGAGTAAACGATAAAAACGATAACAAAATAACGCTGAAAACCGATAAAAACCCTGAAAACCATACATTTCACTCCTGAGCCTCAATTCTCACGGCCCGGTACCAAACGACTCACGGACCGGTACCAGTCCGAGGCCCGGGGGTTGAGGACCGCTGGTGTAAAACACAAGTTCTTTTTACATCAATATTAACCTTCAAACATCATCAAAACTGCTGTTGATCACAATTAATGAAACAAGATGCTTCCATCCTTGTATGGGCATTTACAGATGTGGACATATCAACAGTTATTGTTGTCCTGGAATCTCTTGTGCTAGCTGGCCTGTCTCTTTTGCTTTTTGTTGGGTTATCTCCCAATGGGTGTTTATGTGTGGGTGTGTGTAGGCGTGGTTGTGTTTACCCTCCTCAGTGCACCTCCACCTGTCTCTCCACCTTCCCTTAGGCACGCACCTGCTGCTGGCCATTAGCTGTGACCAATTCAGGCTGATGCAAACAGCCAGTCATCACCAGATCATTTCGTCAACTCAGGTATGCTCACGGCCTCCGTCTAGATTAGAGTCTTTAGGCATAGTGGTCAAATAGTAGTAAGTGGGTAGGGGATTTAATTCTAGGTGCTGCTTACTGTCTTAATTCCAACTGAATCAGTAAGGGTGTACTTAGTTTTTCACACACCACTGAAATATGTCATGTATTCCTGCTCATCTGAGATTGTATTTTCCCCATTTTAGTTCATGCTAAGGATGAATCTTATTCTGTCCTGATATTCAAAACCTTAGACTTGAAAGAAGGTGTACTCTCATTTTTTATTTATTTATTTTTTAGCAAGGATGTATATTCCCAGAAGGTCATTTCATGATGATAATCTCGGCTACTTTTTCTGTTACTTTGTCTATTCCTGTTAAAACATTAGCCCTCCTTCATGCATTTATTCATGTCAGACCTACACAAAGATAACAACACAATGTATTTCTTTAAAAAAAAAAACCTCTACAATAGCAGCAAACTATTAAAAGCAGAAACAAACTAAAACCAGAAGGGCCTGTGAAACCAGCATTAAGTGCCATTCATGTAGAGTGGCATCTCCAGAAAAGTAGTTTTAACCTTGACAAATGTTTTTTTTTATTTGAAAAAGAGGATGTGTTTTTGATTATGCAAAGAACAGAAAAACACAATTTCGCTCAAAATGAAACAGTATTTGGATGAGTGAATGCCATGTTGGTACAATGTGAAAAGTGAAATGTGGTTTATAACTGGATGACTTTGAAAGCATCTCTGACAAGCGAAAAGCCATCAGTCTGGGAAACCAAGGGGAAAGCTAAGAAAATAACTTTGTTGGATCATATTGCACAGTGTGAACCCCTTTTTTCTCTAACACACCTGTCTCGAAGCAGATAAAGCATACAGAGAGGTTGATGCACAGAGCAGTAACAGTTTGGTAAATGTGTACATCACTCATGTAAAATCCCTAGAAACTGTTTTCTTAAATGATTTTTGAATTAGCTGTTTAGTATTTCATGATAAAGCTGCTTTGCTTCTTGAACGAGTTCCATTTGTTTACATCTCTGTTATTTACATCTCTGCCTTTATGATTTCTTTGACGAATCTGCATCTGTTTGTTACCTAAAGCAAGAAAGTCTGAAAAGATAAAAGCTCTTCTCGGTAGTCGGTTCATCTGAGTTCAGCCGTGTTCACTTTGCATTTGTGACACAGCCTCTCACTGTACCAGCACTCCACAGACATTGTATGAGAATGGGGTAACAATGTTACGTATTCACAGTTCACTTCTGTTAAACACTGAAAAACAGGGGCCCTCATCTTTTTTGAATGCACAGGTTATGCTTTTGGAAAGACTTATATGTGTAAGAAAAAGCAGAAATTTAAGTAGTGTATATGGGATTCTATTACAAATAAAGCTCCTGTGATTTATTTTATGTCCTTTTCCTCATCTTAAAATTCCTGGAATTTTGAGAGCATGCAGTGTGGTTCATGCCTGTTTTTGCTTCTCAGTACTGAAGAGTAAGTGCTAGACTGAACAAGGCAGATACTGTATTCTGCTGTGATTGGTTGTTTTGCCTGTTTTGCTGTCAGGCAAACAATGACACTCTGGGCCTTCGAAAAGGTCGCGTGGCAGCTAAATGGGTCAGCTGTGGATTTGGCTGCTTGCTTTTTCAAACTGCTTTGCTGCTGACGGGCAGATTAAATAAGTTTTGAAAACCTCTGAATTGTGACTTTACAGTCCCGAATGAAAGCATAAATGGCTCCAGTAGGTCTCTGTACCCACTGAAAAAGAGTGGGTTGTAAAAACTTTGAAAATAATCTCTATAACAGGCTGTCAGTGACACATCACTATGCTTTCTTTGTCTAACTGTCAGCACAAACATCAAAATAACATAAAGGTAAGGCAGAAAAGTTGAACATTTAGAAAAAATATGAAACTATGACATTTTGACATTTGGTTTTTTGGGGTTTTTTAAAAAAGAGCTTTAAGCTCTTTTTATATTTTGTGAGGCAATATGAAAACATGTCTTGTATTTAGTAACTTTAAAGTCCAGACTCTTTTTAAATATCTTTTCTTGTTTAAATTATGGATTTAAATGAAATATTTATTGTGAAATAACAGTATACTATATTCTATATGCAGTCTAATGTAATCTATGTATGTATTATCAATGTATGCCAGTGTGCTTCTAAGTCATGCCAGAGAAAATAATAATGATAATAATAATGATAATTATTTCAAAAACTTCACACAAATGTCTAATAGGATAAAGCGATTAAGTGATTACATTTTATCTCCAAAAGATCATCACATTATGCAAAAACGATTTATTCTTTATTCAGTGCAATAACTCAGTTGCAACATGAACGATAAACAAGCCACTGTCTGCTGTTCTTCCTTTACTGGCCAAGTTCATGTAAATGAACATTTTTTTGCCATTATAATCCAAACAGCAGTGTTGGGGAGTAACGGAATACATGTACCACCGTTACGTATTTAAAATGCAAAATATGAGTAACTGTATTCCGTTACAGTTGCCGTTCAAAAGGGTGGTATATAGAATACAGTTACTTTGTTGAAATAAAGGGATTGCACGGCAAGCTTTTCCTGTTTCATAGGTTAGGCTATGTCCTCTCTATTTTTGGTAATTCCAACAAAACCCAAACAAAACACTCCTTAAGAGGCTCAAATGCCTGTGTCTCAATCTTGCGTCTCATAATGATGTGAAGAACTATTTTTTAAATGATTTAATGTGAAGGCAATAGGCAGAGTGTTACAGGCATCGCCCTAAAGAATGTAGCCTCATGGGCAGTGTAGTCCGTGCTGCAGGGAGAATGGACTGCCATACCCGTTATGTGTCTGTGAGCGAGGGAGGGAGAAAAAGGAAAAGTACGAGCTGTCACCGAGCAGAAACTGGAGCTGGAAGCATGTAAATATAATAATAACCACTGCAGCCAAAAAGAGTGCCTGACAAGCCCAGCTGTAAGTAAGCTGTTAAGACTCGACTGTACACTGTGTTCGTGTTTTCCTCTGAAACAATAAGTTCAGTTGGAGCAGCCTTTCAACGCCTCTCTCTGTCTCTCACAAGCAAAGTTGACCCAGACAAGAAAGTAAAGCTAGTTTTCAGCTACGAGCCCGACACGTATTAGCCAGAGGTCCCTTTACTACGGTTCAGAGCCGCGGCCCTTTTTTATATACGTGCGGAATAGTTTTCTATACGAGATCGCTGCAAAAAGTGCAGCCTTACCTAATGTCCACCCTACTGTTACTCATTTTATATTAAGATTTAAACATCTAGTTGGTGTTGGTATGGCAATTAACCTTCAGTAATAGTAATAAATCACATTCATGTAGTTGTAAAAAAGCATGATAATATATTAAGTAATCCAAAGTATTCAGAATACGTTACTCTCATTGAGTAACGGAACGGAATATGTTACAAAATACATTTCGGGGCATGTATTCTGTAATCTGTAGTGGAATACATTTTAAAAGTAACCTTCCCAACACTGCCAAACAGTGACCAATATATTCTATCCTTAGTACGCTGACATGATAAAATCAAAGCATGCATGTAAACTGCAACTTTTTCAATTTTAAACAATAATATTTATAATTCATTCATAAAATTCCCTACGCACCCTACAGCTAGTCTTTGTTTGTCCTTCAGTTTGGATCCTCTGTGAGATGCCTAAAAGTTTGAGGGTCCATCAGAACAGAGGTCTCAGATGGCATACCCGAAGCCACTTGCTCAATTTAGCAGTCACTGCCCCTCTACATGGGTTACATGTGTATTAGCATTCCAGCAGTTCTCTGTTCTCATCTCTTGTGCACTTATTACATATCCTTGTTCCAGCAGCCCCCTTCTCATCAGTATATCCCGGTTTCACAACACCTGACATGGATGGCTCCAGTAACGTGTTTCTCAATCATATGCTGAAAGGCTTGGGTAGCAGGGGGTCTTTACCAGTGTCATCACTGGTAATTCACTTAGTTCTTTCACAGTTGATATGATCACTGCAAATGAGTCATTTCTAAATATTCACTGATTTTCTTTTAGAGAAAATCTGTCACAAAAAACAATTATTGGATGAATCAAATAATGGAAATTTTCTTCATTTTTGTCTATAAAAACGAAAAAACATACCTGATCTAAATTTCTCCCTGTGCACCTCGGCAAAAATGCAGACACCTTAGCTTTTTAAAATCTGATATTTCACCATAGACCTCATTGACTTTTTATTTTTGTTTTTTGCTTTATATATCTTTACTTTTATTATGCGAGTATAACAAGATCAAGGCACTTCTCCTTCACATGGTGCAAAAAACTCCAATAACATAAAGGGTTTTTTTGCACCATCTAATGCAGCAAACAAACAAATGGATACAGTCCCAACCATGATGGAGGTGATATCACACAGTACCAAGTGACCGTAATAAACAAAATGCTTTAAATGTCAGCTGTGCATTTTATTGAGTTTATAAAGCATTGCTTTTCTTTAACACAGCAAGGAGGCTGCTTAGATAAGTGTAAATTCAAAAAGACGGCCATTTTCCCACCTTTATACAGTACAGAAATTTGATTAGGTTTGTACCCTGAGTACCAGTGGGATCCAGTATTCTCCTTCACCAAGTGATTCAGTAAATGGAAAAAAGAAAGCTCTGCCAAGGGCAGTGGAATAAAAGTGAGAAACAGATCATTTTAATGTGAGTGTTATAATCAAGGTTTTGGTGTTTGAATCCTGACCTCAAAATATGACCGCTGTGCACATTTAACATGTGCTTATCTGCTAGTATTCATATTCATTAATGACCATCCAGTTTTCCTTTTTAGATTTTTGTACTTGAACTGGTGCTCAGCTCAGACACCTAGCCATCGCAGAGATCCTGAATGGTCATTTGTAAATAATGAATGCTAGCCTTGTGCTGTCTCTATACCATACATGAGAAAGCTTTTATGCAGTCAAAGAGTAAGTCGAAAAATCAATGTACCGTAACCCGAGGTCACTCTTTTTATTGTACGGGTGTGCTACACGACCCTTTTGAACAAACAGCAGACAGAAGCTGTGCTAAGAAAACCAAGAGAGGAGAAAAGAGCTGGAAAGGTGCAGGAAAGGACAAGCTGAAGTGTTTGTTGTGCCTTTCTGAATATTACACCCAAATAAAATAGTTAACAAAAGAGCCACAGGTAGTTTTAAAATCCCTCTTTTTATGCCATTCAACACCCTCTTCTTTTCTTCCCAGCTTGATTCCACACAACCCCACAGCCCGCTTTATACATTTAGAATAAAAACACAGTGGAGGTTACTACAATAAACCCAGATTGTGAGACGGGTCCTAGTGCAGCTTTTATGGCGTCAAGAAAAGTTTCATCTTTAATATTTAATATATTTTGCACAATTTACAAGAACAGCACAGTAGGTGACTATGCCTAAACACAGGGAATCAAGGTACTTAAGAGACGCTTCCTGATCATGACTGAAAGTACTTTTTTCGCCAATATTGTCAATAAAAATAGAACATAATCTTTTTCATCCTCATTCAAGTCCTCACTTTCAATCTCCTTTTCAATTGAGGTTTTTTTTTTTCTTAAGGATGAGGCTTGTTTGCTCGCTTCAGACACTTTCTCTGTTTTTTCGATTTTCTCATTCCAGAGTTGCTGTCATGTTTCTCTTCTCTCCCGCCACTCTGCCTCCACAAAAGCTAATTGTGTGAAATTATGCTGTCTGCCTCAAGTCATTGGTAGTCAATTGTAAGTAGTTTCTTTTTCAATGAAAATGACAACCTTTCATACTCTATTCTGTAAGAACTGTAATTTGTCTGACAATTACATCTTACCAGTCACTGGTCGTCTTCTATTACAACAATTAACCAGGCTTAACTTTTAATAATCTTGGCTTTCTTGGCTACCAATGAATACCCTGTGCTTTTCCATAGTTTGATATGTTACATAATAATTCTGAATGTTTTGGAAAAGGTGCATAAACTTCCAGGCTTTCAAAGATTGCTCATCTCAAAATTTAAACTGATGCTAACCTTTGTTCGAATGTGACAGAAATGCGGAGGAATACAGGAATTAAGTGAAACATACCATTTAGAGTGGCTTACTTTGTGGCTCTGCAGTTGGAGGTGATTATGCTTTATGGGTTTTGCTCGAATTAATTCAAATGAATGAATATACTTAAATAAAACTTGGGTCAAATTGTGTGAGGCGTGTTGGCATTTTATTTTTTCGCTCCTGACACATGCTGTTATTGTGCACATTTATTCCTCAGTACTTCTTAGCCTGAAACTAACAGTGAGAAACTATTGGCAGTTAATCTGCTGATTATTTGCACGAGCAATCCATTAATCATTTATTCTATGATATGTCAGATTACAATTTCATAAAGCTCAAGGCAATGGCAACAAATGTTTAAAGTCCTTTTCACACATGGGAATTGTAACATTTACTGACTTAATAAATCTGCAAGTGTCATTCAGGCATAGCGTGTTTTATATTAACGTGTCTCATTTGGTCATAAACACAATGACAGAACAAGACATAGTTCACACGGGACTTTTCGTAACTCTCCAGATATCTTTTAGCGGCTTCTCTTGTAAATAAAGAAGCCTGTATTTTTAATGCATGGAAAAGTCAGTAGACACAAGTAAAAAATAATAAGAAGAAGAAAAAATACATTTTGAAGTAAAGGAAAGTAAAGGAAGTAAAGTAAAGTAAAGGAAGAAAATAATACTGCTATTACAGCTACTCAGAGAGTCCATGTAGTCAGTGTGTAAATTCACAGATTTTGATCTTAATTTTCAGTATACAAAACAAGAGAATAGAAAGAAAACAAAAATCCTTTTAGCAATTTTGAAGAGAAAACTGAGACTGGCTTTCTAGCTCCAGTCCGCTGGCTTGTGCACACTGTTGAATGTTACAGTTTTTTAAAGTTTTCCCTGGTTGGCATGCATCTGTAAATTAACTTTAAATTTAGCAAACTTCAGCAAAAAGATCAGATGTCACAGCATACTGTTGTGGAAGTTTTCCATTAAATAAAGCCTGCAGACGAGCGGTAGCTAACATTCTTTAATCAAAACACACAAAGAACAGACAACCAAGCTTGTGGAGAGCCTGCATGACCGAGTTGTCTGCTTCCCCCAACTTCCTTACTAGACCCCCACCATTTGTCTTACAGTATGGGTGTGGAAGATGTTTAAATCCAGTGGCACCAAGGCATCATACAATAAAATAATGTGATTAATACATAAATAAAATAAATTCCTATACAATACTTACCTGAAGCCTGATCTGCTGTTAGATCCAGTCTAGTTCGGGATAAATTATTATTTCACTTCATTTCATTTCATTTATTTATTTATTTCACACTTGGTACAACAATTCAAATAAACCAACCACACTTTCTATCAAAAAGCACTACAACCATGTGTGAAAAGGAGCAGGAAGAAGAAAATATTCTTATTAAACCCTGCCCCCATCTGCAAAGTGGGCACCAAAAATCATGGAACAAACTAACATTAACATTTATCTTTATCTTATTATAAGAAAGTAAGTATCAGATGAGACCTAGCATCTTATCTGATACTTACTTTCTTATAAAATTAACATTGTGGTGCAGCGGTCAGTACTGCTACCTCATCGAAAAGTCCTGTATGTGTCTGGATTGTTTTGCTGTGCCTGCTTGCCTCATGCAGTCCAAACACATCCATGGAATTAGGTTAACTGATGATTCTAAACAAGCCATTCACAATTATTCTGAGGACTAGCCACCCTGCGACAACTCAGATACCCTCCAGCCCCGTCAAGACCCTGAACTGGATAAGCAGAAGAAAATAGATGGGTGATAATAATTAAGAAAGAAGGCACTATTTTTCATGAGAAAATGCCTGCAGCTCTTTGTTTCGGAAGCCCTCATGGATGCTGCAGGTAAGACTAGAAACAACAAACTAACTTAACTTCCTCCAAACATTTTATCAAAGCTCATTACTTTGACCTTTCACAGAGTCTGCTGTCAAATACAACTTTGTTACACAAAGCTGTGGTTTTATGGACCATAAAAAAATGTTGTTCCACTTTGTAATGGTTGTAAAATAGTAGAGCGAAGTGAATGAGGATAGGATCAATATAAATAAAAAATGTTTGGTGATTTTGGAGTACGGCTCCAGACAGCCAAATGCTGCCTGGTGCTCTCTCTGCTTATCGATCACCGCTAGAGTTGAAACTTGGTGTTCAGATTTTATCCTTCACTGAACACTGCTCAGTGACAAGCCAAATAATGGGTTAATCAACAAAGCTGATTCAATTGTGTTCTTAATGTTAGACTTGCAGGCCTTTTTTACAGCAGACTTTTTGATTTCTCACAGTAGGGAAAGCACAGATGGAATTGATGATGGCTCAGCTGTGTCCCAGTGTCCCAGCTAACCATCACAGCAAACCAGCATGCATAGTAGCAGGGCTTCCTGTAAGTGAATTGCAGTCATTATTAAAACACCTGTGCTTTTCCTGGTGTGACATCTCAAAATGTCTCCTGTGATAAAAGTCTACTATAGAAAAAAATTTATACAGCAAAATATTTTTCACACAAAGTTTCCATTTGAAGTATTTTAAGGCCTCAGTCACACAGGCCGAGAGACTGCTTGGTGACCACCTGGCAACTATTGGACACTAAGGAAATAAAGAGTATTCTCTGACCAGTGGCAAGTGGTTGATGGAGGTTGCTAGAATAAATTGGTTACAGAGCATATACTGGATATCTCCTTATGAGTGCTTTTTATGATTCACATACATTCAGACTCCAATGGAGGCATCTTGGGGTTAACATTTTGCCCAAGTTCATCTTTTGATGATGAAATTCGTGTCACTCAGACCCAAATGCACCCTAGCAGACTTGCTGATGCATAAAATATCATCAAAGCTTATGTCATGCGACTAAACACTCAGGTTGCTGAGGGACTTTCCATGATGCACTGAATGTTTTTCTCCACTCTCTTTACTCTCTATAGCCCCTTTTCCATTAATACCAACTTGGATCCACTGGACACAGTTTTCAGGGTTTGCCATTAGGTCATAGTACCTGGCACCAGGTACTAAAAGAGTACCTGCTTTTGGGTTCCAAAGCGATCCAAGCAGGTAAAATGTGATGTCGTCAGTCTGCATGCCACTGATTGGCTGGTCAGTAGTGTCAAACGATGAGTCATGAGAGTGTCTCATTGATGAAAGTAAAAAAAAAAAAAATGCATTTTTTTTTTTAAACCTAGGGATGGCTACAAAACAACAAGCCAGTGGTCTCTGAGTCTGACGCAAACCTGCAGACCGAGCAGCAGGTATATGGTCACCTTAACACCTAGTGTTCATGTCACATACGTGAACGCTAGGTGTTAAGACCTCCAGATGTCACATCATGGACACTTAACCACATTGCTATTACGGCGACTATGCACATTAGGTGGTAGTTGATTGTAATGGAAAACCAGTTGATCCGAGTCGAGTCATGGCGAGTCGATCCAAGTAGATATTAATGGAAAAGGGCCTCTTGTGTTCATGTGCCACTAATGCGTGTTTTTCATAGTCTGAGTTTTGCTTTTGCCTCTCTTTATGCTGCCTTTATTCCTCTTCTCTTTCCCCTCACCCTATCCCAGCAGATGGCTGCCCCTCTCTGAGACTGGTTTTGTTAGGGGTCTCTTCCTGCTAAAATGGGCTTCTCCCTTCCCAATGTCACCAACTGCTTTAATTATAGGACTTGGGGGTTCTTCTGTCTAATGTTGTGTCTTTACCTTGGCACCATTTAAATACAACAGAAATAACTTGAAGTGAGTTTCATAGTACTACAAGCATAAGGCTTTAAAAGCATTTTTTCCTGGTGAAAATTGAAATTAATTAATGGATGGAATTTGTTACCTCCACTGCTAGAAAACTCATCGAAAGTATGATCGCACTTTGAAAAATGTGGATCGTTATGCTCAATTTTGACCTTACAGATCCTCTCTGACATCAAAAAGATGTCACCAGTTCAAATAATGTAGTCTATAAATAAAACTCCACCTACAGTATCAGATGTAGCATGTCTGTGACAGCAGGTACATGCCCTAGTTGGGTAATTGTCAATATCAGAATCCCAGTGCTGGTTTGCTTCACCGAGCACTTCAGTGGTTAATAATACTCTTGAATTAATTTTATTTCACTTTATTCAGAGTCATTTAGCAAAAGAAAAACACTTTTGCTTGAATAGTTCAGATAGATTTTCATGCCTTAAACATTTATTTTGGAACAACTCATACAATAAAGGCCTCATTAGCAGAAAATAGGCAAATAAATGATCCATAAAAGAGTAATGTGTTTTATTTATGGTCAAATTAAAGCATCAAAATCTCCCATCACTCTGAAAGACAATGACGTGGCAGACTGAAAAGCAGCCATATGACCAGGCAACTAAATAACATGCAAATTGAAAGGCAGCAGTGAATTACACTCTGAGGAGTTCTTTGCCCTGTGGAGAGTGCCACTGGCAGCCAGTGTGCTAGCACACGGAGCCACAGAGTATGAAACCATTTGGCCTGCTGCCTCCAATTCCAAACATTCACACCCTCGGTTGGACTACTCTTTTGTAAGAGTCCTTAGTGTCCACTTTGAATTAATGAACTAGAATTTTCTTTGTATGATCTGACTTCATGATGCTCCAATTTGGCAACAATATTTGATCCTTTTCCCCCACAGTGTGTGCATGCGTGTCTTTTTTCGAAAACACATTTCATCCTAAACACACAATCTAATTTTAAGACCCGCTTAAGACGAAATAATTGTCTGATTATAGACTGTAGAGCTTTTTTTTAGAGCTTCTGATCTATCATTTTTTTCTCTTTTAAATTTAGCTTTTTGTTTCACATTCTTAATTAACCTTAAACAAGAGCTGCATTTCTTTAAATGACAACAAAAATCAATTTACACGGCACAAAATATGGCAGCATAATTAACTGACATGCTTCCTCAGAGAAATCTGTATTTACTCGACATACTGTGTGACTCATCCTTGTTAACTCTTTTTAAAAGTTGAAAGGTTAACTGAGGTTAATAGAGACCATGCACACACAGTCATCAGCTTGATAAGTAATTATCTGAATACTGCCTTGCATTCGTCTGTGTGTTTTTTAAAATCCAAATCGTCTTTCATTTTCAGATCTAAAAGACATATAAATGTATTGATATATCATAATAATCTAATTATGTTCATATTAACGCTGTTGACAACAACCAAGCCATTAAAAATAATAGATATTGTGAAATGACACATGTTTCTCTTCCTGACCTTTTAATACAATAACACTGTAAATTGCTTTAACCCGAGAAGTAATCCTGATTTCTTTGTAGTTTTTCCACAATGTTGTACAACAATAATGAGAAATCCCCGCAAATATCATGATTTCATGGTCAAAAACCAGACTATGACATGATGACCAAGGTGTGAGTGGCTTGTTTGTACTCGTTTGTTCAACAAAATGGAAGCTAATAATAAATTGCAGGGAACACGCGTTTCTTTTCAATAGAATGAGCAACTCGCTGGGGCATGAAATCATTATGAAACTGTGGCATATGGGAGAGATGGCAGGCGACTCCAGGAGACTGCAGTCACTCTCAGTCACTCAGTCACTTCATCTGAGCGAAATCCTCTGAAGCCAAATCACACCCATCGCAGTGGAATCAGAAGATAACCATAATCTTTTGCTATGCGGTGATCGTGAAATTAGGTTATTGTTTTATTGTTCTCCTCAGTCATAAAAGAAAAATACCCCAATTTGGGCTGAAGTCAATCAGATATCACGTTTCTTAATAAGTGTCCCGGTTTTGCTAATAGCTAGTGAGAAATTAAGTAGAAACAGATAAGAATTACTGTACGTGAGCTGGAGAGTCACTCTCCCTTTGGAGTAGCTCCAGTGCTTCTTGCAACTGTGACTATTTGAAATGCGGCATCATGCCCTCATTGTTAAGATGTATTTTCAGTGTAAACATTGCATTTGATTTTCTTTTTCTTCTAAAGGCTTATACAGATCAAAATAAAACTCCCTGGGTGATTTTGTGTCCAATTGTTCCTGCGGTGATTCGATGGATGAAGTAGCGCCACAGTTCAGACGAGAAAATGTTCTCTTATGAAGGTCAAACACACAATACACTTTAAATCTGAATGCATATTCGCATGTGCAAAGGTCAAGGTGCCAAAGAATATGTTTTTCTGAGGTGCTGCCATATTATGTCTCACATAATAGGAACAAGAATAAGACAAAGAAAATTACAAAAGGCAAATTTAAAAAACAACAACTTTGTCTTGCAACATTTCAATCTAAGATATCTTGTACTTCAATCAGACTCTGGCCAGCGACTGTTCTGATACACAGGCTTCTGCTGTCTTTAAACTGGGTTCAAATATGTGTATGGAACAAGAAATTTGGAAAATTTGCATGGGTCTAGACAAATAATTTAGCAGTTTTGGTGGACAAATATGCAAATGCAATCATGGCTCAGGGCTGAACAATGTAGAAAAAGAGGCCGAAGCAGGACGAATACGTTAGCTGAGAGAACACAAAATCACCACCAAGAGTCAGACAATCACAATCACATCGTCCCCTCTGATCCCATTTTAATCTCACTCATAAAATCAGTTTATCTTCCATTATTATTAACAGTTACCTTGGGCAAACAGGAAGCTACAATACTTTATAGTGCTAAAAAGTATTTCCTGTTTATTTCCCACTCGTTTTACCTGTTTCCTCTATAATGTAAAATACCATCACAGTATTTTGCATTATAGAGCTTTATATGTATGTGTATATATATATGTATATATAGCTACATTTAAATTAGCACAATGTAAAAACAATGATTCCAGGAATATTTATTTATTAAAAACACACAAAACAGCTGTACTTTAGGAGTGGATGATTACTTAAGTGCTGTCATTATTCATGCTGGACAGATGTCAGGCTCGGGGTTGGATATACACAGCCTGACACTGAATCACTCCACGCTGTCAGCTAGCTACCACATTTCATTTATAAACACATCCGTGGACAACCATGGATGTGATTATTGCAGCTAAAATAGTTACTCTAGCCTCAGTCACACAGGCCTATAGACCGTTTGGCAACTTGTGGTTACTAAAGAAAAATGAATATTCCCCAACCAGGTAGTGAGTGGTTGCTGGAGTTTTTTTTGACTGTGGCAAGATGTAATCTGTTGCAAAGAGGGTGCTGTACCAAAAACTTCCATGCGGCTGTTTTGTTCTCTAGCACATTGCCGCCTTCACTTTCCATGGAAGTTGGTAACATGTTATTTTTGTTTGCAGACAAATTGGCAAACTGCAGGTAAAATGGCAACCTGTTGGTGATGTTTTCCATGCAGGTGGTCCTTGCAAGAGCACTTATAAAGAAATTTCGGTACGGCACTATAAATGTTTTCACAACTGAACCTGCAACCCCCAGTAACCGCTTGCTAAATGGTCGAGGCCCTCATGCTGTGAGGGTTTTGTGGCAGAAACCATCTTGTAATTGCTTTGGTTGCTGGCAGTGACTGAACTGTAGTGAAACTTGAAGAAATGTAACTCAAAACAAAACGGAGTGTTCACCTTCAAAGTAAAAGTGGCGCCTTACTGCTGTAACCAACAAATTTCAAAACAGCCCAACTTTTTCTGAAGGATAGTGCAATTTTTTTTTACCATCGCACTTTTCAGTTTCACCACCACTTGGTAAGAAATGTGTGAATGTCTGCAGACAAGATGACATCTTTCATGTAACCTGCTAACAACCAAAGCGTTCACAAGGAGGCTTTCATTGCACCACCAGTTATCTCTTTGCAACCAATTCAAAATCCACAACTGCCAGCAACCACTCACAACTGGTCACAAAGCACATATTTTCCCCTCGTGATCGGTGGTTGTCAGGTTTGATGCTGACTGGTTTCTAAGCCTGTGTAACTGGAGACTTAGCCAATGCTACTATGTTTAAGGTCTTTGCTAGAAATAATGAGACAGATAATCACTGACTGAAAGAGTTTGTCATTTACACTAAAAAGCAAAAAATACTCTGATACCAGACAACTGCCCCTATCATCAGAAGATAGCTATGTCATAAAAACTTTCAGCTTTTATACAATCATAGTGGTTCATGAAATCTTTGCCATTTTAAAAGCCTAAGCAATTGCTGCAGAGAAACTGTCAGTTTCACAGAGAAAAAAAATGTATAGACCTCTACCTAATCCAAAGTTGCAAACAACCTTTTTGACACTCTCTGCTGTTGTAAACAGCGCTTTTAGTGAATCATGCAGCAGTGCCTTTAGACTTCAGAGCACCTAAGCATTGCAGAGTGCAGCATTTAAGCTGAGAAGTGTGTTAGGCCCATCTTCCTGTAGCCCCAAAAGCTTTGAGCTAAAAGATTCGTCTTGAACTTAAATGTTGTGCACCACAGAGGGCTCACTGAGAATTAAGCACAAAACTTTCTTGGTTCATTTAACCATGTGAAAGCAATCCCCAAATGAGACCCTGAAAAACAGGTAGAAAAGCTCCAGTTAATGTCGATAGCGGTGGGTTGAAGCTTAGTTTATGCAGTCAATTTGTTGTCTATCAGTTTTGCCAGGGGAGAAGAGTAATAGTGTCATCAAGGGGGATAATCAGTTGAGCGAAGCACATTAGAGAGGAAGTGTTATTGAGCTATGTGTTACTCTTTCCTGTTACTTCTTGGGAAAACAATTACTGCGTTTGAGTAACCAATGATTGAGGCAACATGCACTCACAGTGTGTGTAACTGATGGGTGGTGTTGCATGCAAAACATTGTGGATGTGTTTTTAAAGATAATGCAGTTTGCTTGTTTTGTTTCTTTTTCATTTTGTTTTGGGGAGGGGGGGGGCGGCTTTTTAAATCGCTTCAAGTTTCAAAGAATCTTGTCCTGCTTCAGCATTTGCCTTGACTGCTGAGAAGCCATAGCTGCAAAACATATTTTGAAAAGCAAATACCTGAGCAATGTCACTATCAGTGCAGCTGAGCAGTAGCATAACAAAAATCCATCCATCCATGCAGGGCCTCCCTGCAGCTCACTGCAAGTAGCCCTCCTCCAGCCACATACACCAACTCTGAAGAGTCAGTATCTTTCAGTATGTGCCTTTTAAACTTAGCACATTAGAATATTTAAGATATTTAATACAGAATCTGATGCACTCATGCTCATTGCATTGTAAGATCTTTGGCAAACTTTAAGTGATGATTAGATTTTTCTTACAATTTTGTTTCAGTAAAACAATTTATGAATGAAAATACTGTCATTAGTTTATTATTTTCGAAAAACAGTTCTATATTTCACTTTAACTGCTGGGAATGCATTAAATATATTTAGCAAGATGGGTTTTGATCATAACTGTCTAGACTGATCAGCAACCCCCTGCCGACCACCAGTCACTAGGGAAAAATGTGTATACCACATGGAGAAAGTCGTCATCTTCCATACAAATTATGACCAGCTAAGGCAATCTGGTAACAGCCAAAGCAGCCATAGCATGCCTGAGTGGGAACTTCACCTAGCAATTGCAAGGGACTCCAACCAATCAGGAAATACATATTTTTCTCTAGTGACTGGTGGTCACAAGGGGGTTGCCAACCAGTCTAGTCCTGTTTGACTGGGAGCTTTCCCAATCATGCTTGCACATACATCTCTTATCCACTGAGGGGTATTCTATGAAGTAAGGGCAACACACCTAGGGTCCCTTTGTGTTAGTGAGCATGACAAATCTAAAACACCACTTGGAGATAACAAGCATCACAGTCATGGGTATCAACTTTGTTTGCCAACCCTCGACTGACATGTCAAATGAAGGCATTTGACATGTCAGTCGACTCTTCTGCACAAAATGGGTCAATTATGCATCACCTTGAAGACACCATTTTAAGCAAAATGAAGAGGTTTATAGTTGCAATTCTTTTAACAGACAGATCAAAGTAAATGAAATTATTCAGTGCACATTTCAGGATTTCGAGGTCCCCACTGGTTATCAAATAAAATCAAGGAATAATAAATGTATCACATTACCAACATTTGTGTTTGCAAAACTAGCAAGTAAACAAATTAGAATACCCGTATGGACTTGTAACTTGCAGGATGTAAAAAACAAAGGGGCATAAGGTGATATCTTCTTATATTTATATCATACTAGAAATTAACACAAACTTAGCTAAGCCTTTGTATCACGTGAAATCACTGATAGTTTTAAAGGAGAGGGCAGAAAGATCAGACTGCGTGTGGAAGCTCTGGTAGAAAATGGTTGTATACATTTTGTACAACTGCATTAAAAATATCACTATTCAATGTCCAGCAATGTATGCTTCAATATAGATTTGTATGTATTTTTATTTACAATGCTTGGTTTTCCACAAAGTAAAGCAGAAATGTCACTTTCTGTTACTAGTTCAGCTCTGCCCATAAAAAAACGTCAGAATGCTACAAACACAACAAAGGGTCTATAATCTGTCCCCCACAACTTGGTGGATGCTGATAGGTTAAATTCTCTTCTGAGGAAACTTTCCTCCTCCAGTGTAAAAACATCCTTGTAACGTCAAACTGTGCTCATAAATCATTCTGCATGGTGAAGGTCAAACATTCAAGTGATGTAACAGAAAGTAAAATATATATTTAAGAGGTGGTGGACTTACTATTGTTTACCCACCTCTGCATACACACATATAAACCAAGGTTTCCTCCACCACCATTTTTTTTTTCTTTTTTAGAGAGGCACACAACTTTTCCTTACAAAGAAATGCCAAATGGATATTTGATCCAGTGGGCATTCAGATATGGAGAATAAAATACAACCTTGGACTGTTTTCTGTTGTTAAAATGTGATGACGATGATGTAGCCCTGAAAAAAGTGGAAGATGCTTCTTTCTGAGAGATACATTTAACATTTCTTTTAGTCGAGTGCTCTTCGTCAGTAATACATAAATCACAAGTCTCAGCACCAAGATGAGACAGAACTTAGATAAAAACCTGGATAAAAACACCTGACAAGAGGTCTGTGCCAGAATTGTTGTCTTAAGGCCAAGAAAGATGCCAAGTGGATTTATTTTACCAAGTGGATCATCATGGCCTTGCCATATTGGTCCATTTGATTGACCTTTATTATAATTATGAATTTATTTTATTTTCGGTTGCTACAAACGGGACAGACATGACAGGGGAATAGGACAGGGAGAAAGAATGAAAGAAAGAGAGGGAGAGAAAGAAAACCAAAGGGGAGAAGAGACGGTGAGAAGGGGGGGAAGAAAGAAAAAACAAACAAACAAACAAAACACCTGGATCACCTGTATGGAGAAAAAAAACAGAAGAGAAAGCAAACAACAAAGAGCAACATAATAAAAAAAACCAGCACCATCACAATAAACTAGCTAGCAGATTATCAGATTAGATAGACAGCACACAATGTGCTTTGAGGCAGCAGCCAAGAAAGGTGTAGTCCGCGTCTGTGAACACCCGTGTGTACACCTGTGTGCATACCTGTGTGGATCAGCATGCTTGTATTCCAAAGGTTTCTCCATGTAACGATCTGCTAGGGAGTGTGGGGGGGCCACAGCCCCGTCCTCCAGGGTATGAAGCAGGTATGGAGGAGATCCAGGCCCCAGATATCCAGAGGCCCCAGAGTACAAGGACCCAAAGAGGACCACCAAAGGGGGGGAACCGTGCCACCCTCCTGGGAACAGCTGAGTAGAGCCCCAAACGAGAGGTCACCCTGCAGCTACGGAGCAGAGGCCAGAGGGGGTTGCAGTGGCGTGCCCGCGGGCTCTGCCGGCAGCCAGCTGTGCCAGAGAGGACCGAGCTTCAGGCCCAGAGGCCAGAGGCCCAAGGGCATCCCACCCCCCGGAAGGAGCCCAGCCGGGCCACAGGCACCCGGCCCTGCCAATCGGCCACCAGGAGTGAGCGCCCAGCCCCAGACGACAAGGATCACCAACACACCAACGTCTGAGGGTATCAGCCACCGGCAGGGAGTGTGGTGAGGGGAGATAGGCCTCCGTACTTTAGAGGGCCTGAGATGTACCCAGAGAGGTTGAGTCTAAGACCCAACCTAAGATGAAGATATATTAAGATGAAAGCAGGTTTGTATGTGACCCTCGATTTAAAATGAGTTTCACATCCGTCTTATGCTGTGTATTGTGTCTTTAGCCTCACTTTGTTACCAGGTTTGTGATTGGTCAGAAGCTTCCACTGCTTACACGTGAATGTGCTCATAGATAGATAGACTAAGAAACCTTGCTACATCCCACTACTTGTCATATGATGGCATTTTCAGCTATTTTTATTTTTGCGCTACCTTTTTACTGGATGACTCATTGTAATGCATTTACATTTATAAGCAGATATGCTTTTCCTTCCATATATGTAGACCACTTCAGTGATGTGAGGTTCATATTTAATTATTGCAGTGTTATCTGTGTCAGAGTAAAAAGCAATTAAGCTTAAGGTGCTGTATTAAATCGTACGTACTAATGGTTCTGAGGTTACCGAAGCCTGATTGTAACCAGAAGGTCAAGGTCTTAAATCCCTTAGAAGAGAATAAGGAACTTCAAGTATGCTGCCTATGTTCACACCACTAAACCGTAAGTGCTTTGGTTAAACTGGAGTTTACAGTGGCTCTGTTAGCAGGTAACAAACTGGTGTGTATCAGGGTGTTTTCTCCATTAAACCCAGGCAAATGAGGATGTTACCGAAGGGAGGGATTTCTTTGCCTGCAAGCTCAAGATGTTGGTTGATTTACGTTAGTTTTCATTTATATTTTTGCAAAATAAATTTTTACTTCCACACTGATAAATTTATCACATTATACACAAGGAAGTTTTAGCGTCTCCCTTTGCTCTTTTTACAGTACATAATAGGGAATGAGAAAATGTTTACGGTAAAGGATTATTCATCACCCAGTCAATGAGATGAAAAGTGGTAAATTAGCCCTGCAAGAGTCCTTAAATATTTCAAGAGCACAAATGCATTTCTGCTTATTAAAAATGTTCAGAACATGAATTCCTTAGAACACAAATTACATTATCTAAAGTGCTCATCTTGAGGGGAAAAAACAGAAAAGTCTAAGTGCCTCGATATAGAATATTAGGATGGTCAATTGTTAAACTGTGCATCATCATAAAGCAAATTACTCTATAACACTATTAAAACTAATGGACAACCAGAATATCACAGTGACAGAATTATGGTTTGATTCAAGAGTTTGAAAAGAAGAAAAATGATAATAAAAAGGGAAAAAAAACAGAAAAGGGATTGCATAAGATTAAACAAAGGGCCCAGATGTCCCACTTTTTCTGTAGTTATCATCAAACAGACATAGAAAATGAAGTAAATGTGTGTTCAGTTCAGTGTTTTCCCACAATGTGCTTTATTAATACACACATGAGGTAATTAGGAAGATGCAACACAGCTGGGCAAAACAAGAACAGACAAATGACAGGGGACGCAAAGTTAAACATAAGAAGAGCAGGACAAGAGACTATCAAAATAAAACAGGAAACTACCACTGAGACTGACACATACAGACATGACAAACACAAAGGGACAATAAACAGAGACATGACTTGGGAAACAGACAAAGAATACACCGAAAACAAACGATTAAACCCACTATGAGAAAACTATAAGACTTTAACCATAAATCCTTTCAACCAAACAAAAACGAGAATATGAAACGAATAATACTCTTAAGAACTGAACACACAATATTGCATTTGAAATTACTTGCCACTTAAAAAAATATTACTCATTTTATGCTTGCTCATCTTGCAGTACTAGCTGCTGAAGTACTGCAACCACGTCCTGCGGTCGTTCATATGATGTGCAAAATAAATGAATAAAAACACTGGCCCACTTCAGCCAGTGACTATGCCACACAGTTTTGACTCTTTCATTGGTTTTATGTCACAAACCCTGGTGATTCACAGGCGAACAGGACTTCCTTTCCTATGTTGCAGTTTAGCCTTGTTGTTTAATGGTCAGCAGTGACAAAATACCGTCCATCAAACACCTTAAAACAAAATTAACAAGCCCATTTTGTCAGGAGAAAAGTAAAAGTACAGATACCTGAAAATTCTGCTTAAGCACAGTAATTAAGTATTTGTACTTTGTTATTTCCCACATCTCTTCACTCAGATAAAAAAAAAACAGCTGGAAATGGCGATGGTTCCTGACAGTTAATTTCTTAGTCCACTAAACAAGGGGGGAAAAGCAGACACACCTAAGACTAAAACTAAGAACCTAAAACCAAGAACATTAAGTTAACATTAAGGGCAGGGATAGCTCAGTAGGTAGAGTGGTGGCCCCATGGTCGGAAGGTCGGGGGTTCGATTCCCCTGAACAGCTACCCTGAGGTACCCCTGAGCAAAGGGTACCTCTGACTAAATTTGAAAACCATTTCATGGAAAATGTCAAAAACTGATAAGAAAACCATTATATACTGTTTATGACATTCTTCAATAATGAATCATGCTGCTTAACTGTGCGACACCTTGCATTGTGGATGATCAACATTACACGTTATACTAAAGACAACACAGAAGAAAAACATTTAAAACAAACTGATGTTATATATGATATGAAAACATGTCACTATAACAAATGTTCACATATTACTAAAATATGACGTATGAAGTTAACATCTGAAAAACAAATTGCGACTGAAAGGTGCGGCACGACTGACAATGGAACAATACACCAAAAGCAAAAGTACAAAAGAACTACAGCAATGAAAATACAACTACTCACGCTCATTTAAGGACAGTCCCCAAATATATAAAATACAACTGACATCAAACAATATTAACTTGGGTTACAGTGTCTTATTAATCATATAATGTGTGTTCTGCTGTATGTTATTGCAATAACACATTTAAAAAATAATAATAACAGGGATTGAAACTTTACTGATTAGTTGAACATTTTAAAACATTTGGATCCTTTTCATAGTCACTTCTACACACTCCAAGATGTCTCAGGGAAAACACCAAGAAACACAAGAAGTTTACCCCAGCTCTCTTCGCTGGGATGAACCAGAAGACCCTTACCTCAGTTCTTTTACTTGGGATGAACAAGTAGAACTAGAGGAGAAGCGCTTGGAAGGAATGCACAATGAAAATCTCTTGAACAGAGAGAATATTATGTTCCTGATGCAAGAAAATGAGAGAAAGAGTGCTGAATTAGAAAACCGTCTTACCTGCTTCAAGAAAAGGAATGCATTATTGAGGAGACACAATGTGATCTCCAAGACGAAAAGAATCAGGAGCTCCAAGGAAAGCTTGATGAAGCTCTGGGAAAAAAAATGAAGAAATGAAGAGAGAGATGCAGTGCAAACTCAAAGACATGGAGATAAAATACAGTTAAACAGTCGCTAAAAGCAATGCTTGATGAAACACTGCTCAAAAATCAAGAGTTTCTTCAAGAGAAAGAGCAAACATCAAACGAAAAGAAATGGATTCCAAGCTTCAGTACATCGAGAAACACAATGAAGGCTTGCAAGCAAAGCTTGATGAAGCTCTAGAAAAAAATAAAGAAATTCTCCAAGAGAAAGAGCAACAGGACATCAAACAGAAAGAAGAAAAACGTATTCTCCAGGATTTTGAAAGGAAAAATCTAAAACTGCAAGAATTTTATAATAAAATGAAGTACAAAACAACTGAACTGGAAGGAGAAAAGAAAAAACTGGAAAAGCAATGCTCAGAGATGCAGAGTAGGATCACTGAAATGCTGAGAAAAAACACAGAACTCCAAGAACTTTCTAATAACAACTTGAAGTGCAAAAACACTGAAATGTAGGCGCATAAGCAACAACTAGAGAAAACACATGAAGACCTGCTGTGTATGCTTCAAGAAATCCAGAGTAGAAAACAGCAGTTGGAAGACATGCACAAGAAAATACAACAGAGACATACAGACGGCAAAGCTAATACAGAAAGAAAGTGTACTTTATTGGTCCCCTTGGGGAAATTCCTCTCTGCATTTAACCCATTCACTCAGTGAAGCAGTGGGCAGCCATTGGGCGCCCGGGGAGCAGTGTGTAAGGACGGTACCTTGCTCAGGGGTATCTCAGGATAGCTGTTCAGGGGAATTGAACCCCCGACCTTCCGATCATGGGGCCACCACTCTACCTACTGAGCAATCCCTGCCCATACAGGGCCTACAGGAAGCAACATCTAAAGAACTGAGAGACAAGCTTGAAGAAAAACAAGCAAAATTAGAAGAAGTGGAGAAAAGATGCTTGAGACTTGAGAAGCAACATGCAGAAACAAACGATGAGTTGAAAACCCTCAACCTTGAGAAAAAAGTGCTCATGAAAGAGTTCCTGATAAAGAAGAAAAAAACCCCGCTTCTGCTTGTTCCAAAGGAGGGACACTGCAGCTCCTCATCAGATGTAACCTCGTCTTCCCCCACCTACCAGTTAACCTTTATTTGTTCCTTTCAGATTAATCTATGCTTTTTTAATTGTTGCTCTCCCAATAACACTTCAGTAAGTTAACAATACAAATCCAACAGGATGAACTTGAGCGGGGGCAATCATGGCTCAAGAGTTGGGAGTTCGCCTTGTAATCGTAAAGTTGCCGGTTTGAGCCCCGGCTTGGACAGTCTCGGTCGTTGTGTCCTTGGGCAAGACACTTCACCCGTTGCCTACTGGTGGTGGTCAGAGGGCCCGGTGGCGCTAGTGTCCAGCAGCTTCTCCTCTGTCAATGCGCCCCAGGGTGGCTGTGGCTGCAATGTAGCTTGCCATCACCAATGTGTGTGTGTGAATGACTGGTTGTGTAAAGCGCTTTGGGGTCCTTAGGGACTAGAAAAGCGCTATACAAATACTTACCATTTTACACGTGTCAGATCAATGTCTTTATTCAACAATCATTTAAGTATAAAAACAAGAAATGGGTAATAGCTGCATGTGTGTGTGTGTGTGTGTGTGTGCGCGCGTGTGTGTGCGCGGGCGCATACTATGCATACTTTACCTGTTGGATCTAAATCCCAGAAGGAATTAAATAAAACAAAAAAACAAAACAAAAATATGTTTCTCTCTTTTCATAGGTTAGGTTTTAAGTCCTGATTTGTTCCTTTCAGATTAATCTATGTTTCTTTAGTTGTTGTTCTCCCAATAACACTTCAGTGAGTTAACAATACAAATCCAATAGGATGAACTTGATTGCTGAAAATGAAATCGACTGTTACAAGAAAATCATTTGAATTCACAATCCAGTGTGTAATCAGTTCATGGCTGAAGTCCTCTGCATACTGCAGTAACAGAAAATATTGTCAAGGTGTGCTGTGCGGTAGGTGGACAGCAGACCCACCTACCACACAGCACAAAAGACCCTCAGACAAAAGTCAACTCAAAGTGCAGCTTTATTAGATAGAACCAGCAAGCATAACAAAAACATAAGCTGAGCACACAACATGGAGGAGTATAATGACACGATGAAGACCAGAGGGAACTGAGGACTTTAAATAAACCAGAGATGCTGAGTTTCATTACATCTATTGCAGCCCAGATGAAATACACTTTTGCATGCTAAAGAACAGAAAATTAATCTCAGGCATTATCCTCTTTATTGTTGCTTCTGAGAAAATGTCAGGAATCTATACCTGTAAATTCATACTCTTTATGAAGTTTGGGAAAATGTGCTGACTATTTTATTTAGTGCCTCGTGAACTAATGCCTTTCTTCCAACCATGTCTGACAAAAAACATGAACTTCAATAAAATATCCATAAAGGAAAAAGGATTACTTTTGTATAATAAAACAGTAAGAATAGGGGCGGATTTTGATTTCACAAGTGGAAGTGAAATCAAAGTGAAGACACAGGAAAAGATTTGTTTGATCAGAGTTGTTCTACATCATAATTCAGTAGTGTAAAACAAAATCTCTCTCTCTTTCAATAGCTGCTTCGACGCGCATCATGGACTATGGAGCCAAAGAAAATGTTGGCAGCATGTTCTAGTACATCTTGGTAAATAATCAGGTAGTAAGTTAAAAAACAAAAACGGAATAACAAAGTAATATTAAGTAAGTAAGTCTATGTTATTGAGTAATAAGGGGTTAGAAACTTGTATTGATAATACTGGAACTTTACTTTAGTCCTAAAGCGGTAATAACTTGCTTTTCCACCTTATTACACCACTATGGCATTATTATCAAGTTGTAATAGAAAGGATTACCAAAGTGTGAAGAATTATCATTTAAATAATTTTTTAATGTGTTTTGGACAAGTTTGTCTAAGTTCCTAAGACATCTTTGAGTTTCAAGAGAGAAGAAAGTGGTAAACATTTAAATGCATAAAGCAAAGCATATAGTTGGCTCAGAAATTGAGCTCACACATACTGTTTCATCTTGCAAAGAAGTGCTGTAATGTTTGCCAATATACCCTTGGCTTGTTCATTTGAATAGTGCATGGAATGACATTTATAATATGCCCTTTACTGTGCTCACCTCATTATAGGTAAGGCAAGCTGTGTGGAAATGGCTTTGGATTATGCAAAACAGAGCCACAGGAATTGAGCTGAAAAGTCCAAACTTTTGGCAGAATTTACACGTACAGTGCATTATTTACAGGTTAGACGGGTGGGACATTAGAGTATAATTAATGCCAAAAAGTGTCAACAAGATTTCCTTTTTTCTTTAAAAAAAGAAAAAAAGAAACCTTCATAGGACACTGGATCCCTTTGATGGAGTCCATTTCCCATTGCTCATATGCTCCATTTATAAGTACATATAAGTTTCCACCAACTTCTGCACAATCGCTTAAAGCTTTTAAGACTAATCTCACGAAATGAAAATGTTTGTACTTGAAAACTTCCTAGAAAATGGAGAGCTCAATTAACCTATTTTTCTTTTGTTTTAACTCACGAATGCTTTTGGTCAGAGTTTACCGTGTTATTGTTCTCCAATTAACACCGTTACCTGTGCCTGAGTTGACTGAGGGGTGGGCTCTAATGATTGGAAGATTGTGTTGCTCCCAGATGTCACAGATAAAACTACAAACACAGCCCCAGGCTGTTAGGCCTAATTAAAGCCAATAACCCGTACGGTTTGATCACAAACTTCAATTCCAGCTGTGAGCCTGCAGTCTCTGGGCTTCTTTTTTGGTTATCTTAATTTGTAGTGATGAACTAGACAGTCTGCCTCTACTTTTTTCCCCTTGTGGCTTACAAGTGAACCGCATCAGCATCTATGTATACTTTTAATGTGTAAATAAGTCCTATACATTAACATGCATGCAGTATATCCTCTATTCTTATAAATAATTCAATCAAAAGCTTGCAATTGTAGCTGATGTATTATTTGTTGGTTAATAAACTGCCTAGGACTTTCTTTGATGTCCTGCTTAGGTCATTTTGAGAGCAGAGATTCTGCAGTGCCATAATAGCAAAACATGCTCTGCTCTGCTCCAGTGTTTTAGGAAGCTATGAGAGTGTGACACTGTGCCAAAATATTAAATATCAGGACAAGAAATACCCTGAAAATGGAGCATGTAAATTAACTATAGTCCTGAAAAATGTTCTTATTTTCCTTTAAACATTTATTTCATAAAAAGCATATCAATCAATCAATCAATCAATCAATCAATCTTTATTTATAAAGCACTTTTCATACAAAAAATGTAGCACAAAGTGCTTTACATAGTTAAAAGCAGCCCACCCCACCCTCCAACTCACTCCCCACACTCTCATTAACATAAATGATGTAAATACACACATATGCATGACAGACCTGGGGGGGCAACAAAAAACATGTAAGTGCACACATGGGGGTACTGCACTAAGCAGTTCAGTTCACCTCCCCTGTGCCTCGTGAGGACTAAAAAACTGCTGATTTCTTATGTTCTATCTAGTTGAAATTGCAGTCATATATAACATCTACTCTATTTCTGTTCAGAATATTGTTTAACAAGCATATTCTCTCATTTATCCCAATCTTGTTCTTGCATTAGTATATTGACATAAGTGTATTAGTTTCTTGTTATTGTTAATAAGTACTGCTTCCAGAGGTCTTAAAGTTTCAATAGAAAAAAAACATCTATTATGATATTACATAATAAGACTGCAACTGTGTCAGGTTCATATATTTGTAGCAACCCTGGCTTCAACCCTCTGAAATAACCAGACAAGCCCTGAGTGCGTTTTACTTTATCTTACCAGTTTGTTATCAGTTCCTGTTCCCCTAGTTTTCAGAAAATTCCTTGTAGTTTAATTCTTCACTGGAAACTTCAGCATCCCACCTTTTGCCACGCTTGCCACACAAATAACTATTTACTATACCTTTAGCTGGAAATTGGGAACATTACAATGCAACAAGATCTTCAAGTTGAACCAACTTGAACCAAAAATGTTTACTGAGTGACGTGCAAAAACAAAAATGAAATCATTAAATCAAACTGTCACTTCTGTTATCAAAATGCAGTAAACTACAGTCCTTTATGTTAAGCTTCACTACTTTACCTAAATGGGTCCCAATCACCAAGTTCCATTGTTGCAGGCCTGGATCGCTGCTCGTGGTCTTGGGAACCAACGGTCCTGAAAATAAAACAAAAAAGGTGCTTCTCCTCTGAAGGCACCCAGTCAAGTTCAAGCAAAACTCACTGCCCACCGCGTTGTCTGTCGCACCACCAGAAGAGCTGCAAGCTTACTCCCACGGAGCTACAAATCTAACCGGCCAGGTCTCCAGCCTCGCTGGTCTGAAGTCTTAAGTCCCGTACAGTTCTTGTTGTAATTTGCTCCCCGTTGGAGCTCACTCTGTTAGCCTAGTCAGCTAGCCGCTAACTGGTTTTCTGGGCAGAAATACAAAGCTAGTCCGAGCTGCACTAACTCCCTTACTCCCATTGTCCCTTAATACATTCCTTGGCTGTAGACGCAGGATGGGTTACCCTTGGCGTCCCTCACAAGTGTCCTATTTGATGTTAGCCGGATCCAACCACACGCTCTTCCACCTCCGTCTCTTCCCTTTCGCTATCCGATTATTAAGTGATGACGTGACGAATCCTACTTCCGGGCCTAAAGTAGTCTGCATTTAATATGGCTTTTGTGTTGTTAACATGTTTAATGTTTTGTATTTTCTTCTATTTAATCTCAAAAAGCTCCTAAAACAGTCAGTGATCACTGTTGAGCTCCCTCGGCTTTTATTATCGCTAATCATTTATTTAAGCTCAGTTTTTAAAACCTTAGGATGTAACTACAGCCCAGCCCATGCAGCAGTATATGAATGACTAACCTCGTATTGTGGATGGATTATCTCAGTTGTTCTCCTGGCTGAAGTTTGGTCCTTTTACAGCATCCTGCCATGCGATTACATTTGTTCCTGACCACTGAGAACACTCACGTTAACTTTTATCAAGTGGGAAAAAAGTTAGCTTGTTTATATTATGCTAACATAGCTGTGTCGCTAGCGGTCACGTAGCACATCATTATATACCAGCTAGCCAAACTTCAGTAACCCTACAAACGTCACTGCTGTTTAGTTTTCTGTCTTCATTTATGTTGGAAGTGATAAGAAAGCTGTACGTTTTAATTTGTTTCCAAAACCCCGCAGTCAGGACATGCTATATTGTATTTAGATGGAAGGTAGCGAGCTAACTTCCTGCTAACTTCTAACTCCGTTAAATATCATAAATTCCGTTTTCATGGATGCCTGGATGTTAAACTCAGTTGTTACACCTGGTAGAGCAGAACGCTGATCATTTTATTAAAGATGAAAGACTTTAGACAGTTTTTCAACTCTCAGTAATGCCACAGTGATCATTTGATATATGGACCTGCAGCAGAGTTTAGGCCCCGACACGGCTAGTGACGTCAGACTGAACAATCTGATTCCTTGCGGCCCGCTCTCTCTGCTTGTTCTTCCACTTGACTTCTTATTTCAAAATTAAAGCACCTTAACAACAAATTTAATTTCCACTAATATGGATATACGAAAGTTAACAAATAGAACTAATCATATATACATGTACATTAGAAATAAAACTTAGCCCCTTTAAATATCTATGGGCTACATATTTACAGTGAAATTAAGTCGATGCATCCCACCGGTTTAATGCCTGTGTTTAAATTGTTTAAACCAAAAGCAAATCATGTGCTTTTGGGCTTGACTTTTCTTTGTTGTCTTCTTTTTTTAGTAGATTATTCCTGGCTGTCTTCTGTCATGAAAAATTCACCTGCACAACAGCCATCCCACACCATGCTTTAGACTTTCATCTTAATGGCTTTGGTCACTGCTTGCACTGTGAAAAGGCGAGAACACCACGCAGTCAGAGAAATAAAAAGTGTGCATCCTGGTCATGGTTCAGCTATAAAATCCTGGCGCACCACAAAGCGTCTCTCCTGCCTCGCTGCTGACAGCTCTGTCAGCTGAAGCGTCAATCACACTGAATAGTAGAGGAGGTTGCACCAGTATCTATTTCAAAAGTTGGAGCTGGAGAAATGAACAGAAATGAGTGATGCCGCTCTGCATCCGTCCCTGTCACCCACTCCTTTTACATCACAGTTAGGTTTGTAGTTAGATAATCTGCCAGCTGTTACCCTGCTTTGCTTTTTGGACAAAAATCGGGAGCTTCCTAAATGATCCTTCAAACTAACAGTTTTAGGAAAAGTCATAAATTAGTCAGATGTTCATATATAATTATATTTGTTGATAACACCCAGGTATAATCACAATGACAGACTATTTTAAAGTCATGTCTCACAATACTCATTTTCCTATACACTAAGCTAACTGAGGTTTAGATTTAGCTGTTTCAGTTAATACTTGCTTTGGGACTGTGATGCAGTCTGGATATAGGATTCACAGCCTTGTGATAACTTCATTAATAATTGCCATCACATACACTACGGGTTAAAGGTGTAAGAATATCCTCATTTTTGTCATTTAAAAAAAAAAATTAAGCAGACTTAGGCTGCAAAGTGCATGAAATCAGGATTAGGCCATCCAACACTGAAAATTCATGTAAATTTGATTTAAAAGGGAAGTGAGTTAGCATGCAGCTTTCCTGCAGGAATGGGTGAAAACTGAGCCATGAAAAATAATTTAAGCAACTCCTACAAGTGCCCCTGCTTGAGGTGATCACTTAGAATCCTTCTGTCTTCACAAAGGTAGTGTTGCGGAAAACATTGTTGTTACACTCTCTTTAATCCATTATAGAGTCAGTACTACACTGCAAGAAGTAGAAATGTATGGTAAGAAAAAGAGAAGTAACAAAGGAAGACAGACTGGATAGTAAGGAGCTCATTCTACAGAAACAGAAAGACCCCAAAAAAGTAGAAAGGGTGCCTTTAAATGAATGTAGCGCACAGAGATGGTTTAGCATGGAATGGACACAAGTGTGCAAACAAAGCAAGTGCAGCTTATTTTAGTTAAAATCACTGGACCAGGATCCAGAAGACTGTCATCGCCATCCGCAGTAATTTATATTTACCATCTCCTCTGGTAGATATCAGTGAAAGCAGACTGGTTTCTGCTGATTGAGTCACATGCAGCAGGGAAAGTGGGAGAAAAGGTGGAGGTGGGTTGCAAAGTGACTGCAGATTTGGATAAAATGTGACCTATTTTGACATTTGACAGCAGTCAGGTGCCAAAATGCCACCAGGCAACACAAACAACTGTTTAGGGCCCGAGGCCAGTGGAGGACGCAGAGGGCTGGCAAACTTTAAACTACAGCAGAGCAGTGCAATGTGGGAATTTTGCAATAACAGCTGGAAACTGCTGGAACTATTGGAAATACCTGACCTGTGGGGGCCCACCTGTTCAACTCATTCTGTTGAGTAAACCTGAAAGTGGTGTTAATGATTCTGTTTAAACAATCCTAATGACTCATGCCAATCAATGGAAATGAAGAGGAATCCTTTCTGGGAGTGAAAAAAGAATGATGAAAAAAGTCAAAGATGAGGAAAACAGTAAGAAAGTCAGTGCTGCAGATAATAATGACTAAATATAATCCTAAATTGAAGAATTGAATTCAAAATCAGCTCCTCACATACAAGGTCTGAAATAATCAGGCCCCATCTTATCTTAATGACTTTATAGTAGCATATCACCCCATTAGAGCTCACTAATGCACACTAACGCTATCACACTGCAGGCTTACTTGTTGTTCCTAGTATCTAAAAGTAGAATGGGAGGGAGAGCCTTCAGTTTTCAGGCCCCTCTTCTTTGGAACCAACTTCCAGTTTGGATTCGGGAAACGGACACTATTTCTAATTTTAAGATTAGGCTTAAAACTTTCCTTTTTGCTAAAGCATATACTTGGGGTGGGATCAGGTGACCCTGAATCCTCCCTTAGTTATGCTGCAACAGGCGTAGGCTGCTGGGGGATTCCCATGATGTATTGAGTATTTCTTTTTCAGTTACCTTTCTCACTCACTATGTATTAATAGACCTCTCTGCATTGAATCATACTTGTTATTAATCTCTGTCTCTCTTCCATAGCATGTCTTTTATTCTGTCTTCTTTCTCTCACTCCACTGGTCATGGCAGATGGCCGTCCGTCCCTGAGCCTGGTTCTGCTGTTAAATTTCTTTAAGTTTCTTCCTGTTAAAAGGGAGTTTTTCCTTCCCACTGTCGCCAAAGTGCTTGATCATAGGGGGTCATATGATTGTTGGGTTTTTCTCTGTATGTATTAGTGTAGGATCTACCTTACGATATAAAGTGCCTTGAGGTGACTGTTATTGTGATTTGTCGCTATATAAATAAAACTGAATTGAACTGAATTGAATTGAATAACAAAAAAAACAAAAACACCCCAAAACACCTGCTTGACTTTTATGTAAAACCCACAAACATCACATTCTTTCTTTTATTGACATTAACATTTAACATTAGGGAACTTAGCTAACTGAGAAGCCTGGTATGTCCAGTTCTGCTGGCCGTCACGTGGCAAAGTGACAGCCAGAAGAACTGGACATTCTTCTGGCTGTCTAAGTCTAATTTGTGTGGCTGGGAGTGAGTCGGGACACTGGTATTAGACTTATTAGCATAGAGAACACGTTAAAAGCAGGTAGAGTTGCAGTAATTTATAATAAATTTTATAAGCAGTCAGTTTGTTCTTGGGCAGTGTTACCAAAATAAACATGGTCTTGTTGTTTCCAGAGTAATGCTTTATCTATTATTTTGTGGGACACCAGTTGGTTTTGACGACTGGAACATGTGGCTATGTGTGATTTTTAAAGATGAAGAGGATGTAGGAAAAATACAATGCAGAAACATAATTTACACTAAAACTCTGGGCACTGGTGAGTAAATAGGGAAGCTTTTTAACTTGATTATTTTACTTTAAATGTGAATATTTCGATATATAGTTTAAAGATAGCAATTTCACACAGCAAAAATAAAAATGAAAGAAATGCATGGTAATGAACAAATGATAAAGAGTAAAATACTATAACAATCCACCTTATTGGACAATATTTTTGAAGAAAGCTGTGTCTGACAGAGTTTACTGTCAATGTGCAAATATTAAGCTATGAAATTTAGATCCAAAGACATTTGGCTTTTTGCTCTAAGCTACTAATGTTGTCATGGTCCTGGGATTTCTACCCTGCACAACTGTTTTGTGTTTTCCTGTATTTTTGTCATTTGGTGTTATTATGTTTTAGGTCTACTGCTTATTCTACGGGTTCCCTGGTTATTCTGTTTAGATGTCCTTTATTACATTTTCCCTTGTGTCTTTAACCCCTGTGTCTCCCTCTGTGTATCTGTGAGTTCTTATGCCTTGTGTCACGGCCTGGGGGATCAGCAAGGCTGTGTTTCCTTGAGCGGTGTGTAGAAGAAGCGACTGGTCACTAGTGGAGAGAGAGGTCGGAGTGGAGCGTGTGTGTGATTCCCCGTTTTCCCTGGAACCCTGCCCCCCTCACGTCTTGTATATAGCACTATTCCCGCACAGTCTGTAAATACACTCGGTGAAGAAACTGTAAATAAACGTGCATTTTTAACTCGCAACTCAGGAGTTCTGCGTGTGGATCCTCAAGGGCAACCCGTGACACCTTGTTTTCCCTCCTTGTGTTTTATTCAATGCTTTCCCAGCCCATTATGTCTGTGCTCTCCCTCAGTTCCATATCGCGTCCTCCCTCTTGGCTGTGTTTCCTCGTGTGCCTCCCCGTGTGATTAGTTTAGTCATTTCCCAGTTTATTTTGGTATTGTTTGTATTGCCTTTTCATCTGTTCAGCGAATAAAGCTGCATTTTTGAGTTAAGTTTCATTTTGGTGAGTTTGCGTTTGAGGCCAATTCCTGCCTGCACACAGCTACTTCATGACAGATGTACTGATGTGCAATTGTGTATCTGCAATGTGCTGTGTGTATTTTATTGTACTTTCCCTAACTGACAGTGCAGGCTCATAGGAGTGTTCTTTGAATGTATAGTTTAAGTGTGACTTGTACTTCCATCCATCCATTTTCTTGCACTTATCCAATTCAGGCTTGTGTGGGTGCTGGAGCCTATCACAGTTGTCACTGGGTGAGAAGGCAGGGTGCACCCTGGACAGGCTGCCAATCTGTCCCTAGTATAACACATTTTCAGGTTATTTAGTTTCTTTTCCTTTTCTTTTACAAGATAAAACAGTGGGGGCAGTGTTTAATGATTATAACGGTTTTGTGTTTGTTGTTTTAAGAAAATGTTTTTGCAATTTCTACTTTCTATAAAATATATTTAAATAATTATTGTTGCTATGATTTCACATCTTAGACAAAACTGGATTTGATTGTGTGATGATAAGGATAAATCAGGTTGTAAAACCTAAAAGAATACTCTCTCTCTCTCTACCTGCACTCTGACAAAATATTTATTATGGATTAATAGTTAAAGATTAACCACCAATATATTCTAGTCCAAAAAGCTTTTTAGACATGTGTAAACAGATCTGTATTTCAAAATTTTATATAAACACTTATAAGGGAATTATGTTACTATGTTATTCTGAAGACATGAAATATGAATGTAAGGGTTAATTACCACACTAACAACCAAGCCAAAGGTTTGTATTGAGCTTTTGGCTGACTTAAATCTGATTAAAATGTAAATGTGGGGCAATAACTTGGGGTAATAATTTATTAACGATGTATATGAGGGGAAAAAAATCAGTTAAAGAACCTGTAAAATATATGGGAATAAAAAATGTTCACTATAGTGACATTCATATCATAGTAACCTCATAATAATAGTTTACAGGTTGATATACATTTTACCTTATTATAATGATAAAATTATCCTCCCTTATGTCATAAAAAGATCCTTTGTTTGAACTGTTACCATTGTTCAAACAAACCATGTTATTACTGAGCTGTAAAATAAAGTGCCACCCACTGAGATACACATAAAAAATAATATTTTCATTTCTTATCTGTTTCTTATCAGCATATAGGAACCTGTAGACTTGACAAGTGTAAGGAGTTGAGCTGTAAACCTAAAATGTGAGCTAAGGTCAAACAGAGGAGCAGGATATGTCTATATTAAGCCACATTTACCTATCAAGGGAAATTCTCTACTACGTGTTACATGTTTTCCTGCTGTCCCGTCCACAAGGAAAGACTGAACAGACATAAAGTGTGATTTTTCCATCCTCTTGATCTCTCTTTCATTCTCATCTCCTCTCCTCTCCGTTTTCCTCCCTACTGTGTGAAGTTCTTTAGCCTTCATATAAACCCAGTTGGTGGCGGGAATGGAGATTGACAGTCTATGGTAGGAGTGGGTTTGTACCCAGTTTTGAAGTAGAGATGAGTGCTGTATTGGTCACTGCATGGATTCAAATTGTATCTCTTATACTGCGTTAAAATATTACCAGGAATGGGGACCCGGTTAACTGGTTAACAGACAAGCCAGAAAACAAAAATATATATATATATATAATGTTTTCTTTCCATGCATTGATTTGTAAGGGAAAAATGAAAATCTTTGTAAGGCAATTTTAGTCATCAAATTTTCTATTTTCTGTAAAACATTTAAGGTGCAGTTTTACAATAAAGCTAATATTTTGAAATCCACATGGGGGATTTTAAAGCACGCACTTTTAATGAGATAACACAACCAGGATTTGGAAAAATACTTTATCTCACTGTCGGTAAACACAGATGGTCTACTCCTAATCAAATCAGTGTCACATGTGTCTCATTCCAACTGTGCAAGTATCAGTATGTTTGTACTTGCAATTTATGCTTAGAATAAACATTATGCTTTCTGAACGACATAAAATGGAAAATCAGATACAGAACTCATTCAAAATCACAGCTGACCTGATGCATGGCAGATAAACACTTTTTCTCTTTAATCCATATTTTGATTTTGTGTAATAACTGATTTGTATTAAAGGTCACAGTTTGCACATCCTGCAGAACAAAATCATCTGAGACTTAATGTTCTAAATTATATTTTTTCTCAACGCTGGAAGTCCTTTCTTTCACAGTTACACAGTAATGATGGTAAATAACAGCTTATGGAAAACAGAATGCAAAAAACCGAAAACAAAAACAGGTCTCACTTGCAAATTTCAACAGGACATTATCAGAATCAGAAATACTTTCTTAATCCCGAAGGAATTTATGGGGTTACAGCAGGCAGGCATTACTATGAGTATATACTGGGAATTCAC
>NW_005187402.1:7375621-7407499 GCF_000239375.1 Pundamilia nyererei | reverse complement strand
TTTAATTTAAGACTACAAGAAAATTAAATGAATGACAGGTAAAACTTGAGGGGGTAGGGAAAAATAAGTAAATACTTCTGCCTACTCCTTTTCAAACAAATAATGGAATGATATTTTGTAATGATTGTGAAGGCACATGTTTCAAATAAAAATGAACTCAACTGAACTGATCTGATGGGCATCAGTAGCCTAATAAAGTCATAAATACAACTTTCTTATGTGAGCTACAGGAATTTTACATATATGATCTTGAAAGAGGACACAGACTGTAATTGCTGAGTCTATGTTTGAAGTTTGTTTTTATATCTAAACTTTACTCTCAAATAGGGCTGGGCGATATGGCCCAAAATTGGTATCTCAATATTCTTTAGCTGGATGGCGATATACGATATATATCTCGATATTTTTTTTATTAAGCCATAAAGTAAGAACACAAAGAGAGTTCTTAGTCAAAGCTGTGTCCCAGATCTCACACAGGTGCTTTTATTAACGTACAGCGTAGATGTACATGAAAGAAATACTCAGAAATGAATTATCAGCATTTATTAAATAATAATGCACCATAAATAAAATAAAACAATGTTTTTTTGTGCATAACAAAAAGCTCCCAATTGTGCTGTCAAAATGTAAAATATAAAGACGCTGAGCATAATAACAAAGACAGATTTTGCAGCTGCTCTGTTCCCAAGTTCTACTGCGTGACTGACAGCCTGGAGTTTGAAATCCGCTTCATAACCATCTCTTAACAACACAATACAGTAATATTATGTTGAAGCACAGTACGTATTACTCCTTGAGGCTCCTGACTATGGTAGCCGTAATGCTCCGACAGTCCATCGAGTGGTGCGGCTTGTAGCTTACCAAAGTCGTACTAAAACATTCTTTGAGAGATTTCTGAGCGCCGTGTACCACATAAAATCGGTTCGCAGTCAGTAAGCACAACCAGAATTCATGCATAAGGCACACCGTCGATTTTTCAGAAAATGAAAGGATTTTAGTGTTTCGGGGCAGGAGGCTGGGAGACTTTGTGGTCTGGGATACGGCACGCAGTTTCACACACTCTTCATTTTGCACTTTATGGTGCCGTTGTAAATGGTGAAAATACTAGTAGTGCTCCAACCTTTAGTCGGGATGCTTTCCCAACTTTCTCTACTGAATACATTATTCTGCTGCTCATCTGACACTCCAAATAATAGTAATAATAATTAGTGTTGTCAGCTTTAATCCCGTTAACATGACGTTAACGCCATAACTGCATTAATGCGGCAAATCTCTGTTAACAACGAGTTACCGCCCCATGCGGTAACTCGTTGTTAACGCGTTGATGCTGTCCCAAGCACGGCCCAAGCACGCCCCAGGGGCTATCCGCACCTACTCATTGTTAATGGAGATTTGCCGCGTCGATGCGGTTATGGCGTTAACGTCATTTTAACGTGATAATAGTCGTGTTCAAATTCATGGGCTGCATTCTCTTGAGGACCCGGCCTTCGCGGTCTACGTGGGCCGGGTCCTCAGAAGGTCGGGTAGGCCAGAAATAAATGGCTGTGAAACTGGACGGTCTAGCCTTCAGATTTGCGTCTCCGCAGCCTCAGGAGGATGCAGCCCATGAATTTGGACACCCCCTAAGTGTGATCAAAGCTCCTCTTTGATAGCTGCCTTGTCCATCTTGTTGTTGCCTGCAGGTGAAGTGATGGGGGAGTTGTGTTTAGTGAAGGAGAGAAGCGAGGCAGAGTAATGTTGCGTAGAGACAGAAGTGGACGAAACAGAGGCAAACGTTCGGCTCCACAAGTACAATTATAACGTAACATAGACTATATCAATATAAATGATATTGTCACATCTCATATCTCGTATAAACCCATATGGAAAAGATATATATAAATCTTATAAAGTTTGTATCTGTCTTTTGTGAAACTTATATGAAAAGCATACAAGAGTGAAAACAGATATAAGATCCCTTGAAAAATCATATAAATGAAACTTGTATGTTTTGGATACTTATTAAAAGAATATATGAAAATAATGAGAAAGTGGCCACTTTCATGAGTAAATCATATAAGCCTTAGATGATTCACTATATGAAGTAGGCCACATCTTATGTAAGTCTTTTATAAGTTTTTACTGTTTCTTTTCCATATTTTAGAAAATATATCGATATATTTAAAAACTCGATATATCGCCCAACCTTACTCTCAAACCTTTAAACAGCAGCAAGTCTGAAGCAGAGAGAATACAAACTCAAACTTTCAGAGCAGGTTTGATCGTTTCGATTACAAATCAGCTGGAAGCATTTTCCCTCAGTATTTTATTTACAGCATGTTTAAAACAGGGAAATGTGATTCAAATAAGCAGCATGTAGCCTGCTGTAGCCTACTAAAATGACCAAATGAAGAGCAAACAGTGTGTCGCATTGTCATGGGAACATGCTTGTATTTATTTGTTGATTTATTAAATGTATAAATGTTATTACTATACTTGATTCTAATCTGCTGCTGATTCTTTAATGCTGATGGAAATGCAGATAACAACACACATCAAGAAAACCTGCTCAACCCATCACTTTCATTCTACTTTTATCTGCGAAAAAGTATTCATCTCTCTTGCAACAGTGTTAATAAAGTTTTTGCGTATATACACAGGTCATACTGCCTATTGAACAAAAAACACAAAGATTTATTGGATTTATTTTCTGTCTCTCCACCTATTTTTTAATTTTTAATGTTAGTTTTAACATTAAAAAACTGTGTAACAACTGAAGTGGGTCTATCACATGCTTTGCAGTGAGGCTGGGCTGGGCAGACCACTTCAAAATCAACAAAGCACTTTTGCAAAGAGGCTCTACTTTGACAAACCGACCACATTTCTGAAGATTAAACCACTACATTCTCTGCTACAAAATTTTAAAAGTGAATTTGATGACACACAAACAGGGTTTTTCAACTTTAATTAGTTTTCTATATGTTCGTTGGTGGCGCTGAGAAATGCCCACTCAAAGATGGCCACCAGGCCAAAGCAATGGTTTTGACTTGATCAGCATTAACCCCGCCCCCTGACTTTGATGGGTGAGGCTGACATCCATTCATCCATGAATGGGCATTTAATTAATTAATGAAACATTTAATTAATTATTCAATGGTATATTTAATTAATTCATTTTGTCACTCCTGGCCCTCCATACAACACCTCTCTGGAAATCTGAACTGGAGAAGTGGAAGAGAAAGGATGAATGGACAGAGGTTATTAATCACCGTCTGTGTGAGTACGCTCATGCAAAGTTTGCTGAGAATGACCTAGCCATGGACATAGGATACACAGAGACATATTATAGACACATGCACACATACGCTGCTATTATTATAGTAAGATATATTGCAGAAGCTTTGGCAGTGCTGTGCCTTACTTATTTTATTTCTAGTGATTCATCCACAAGACATAAACCACATCTGAACAGAAATGAAGCAACATTAATCTTATTTAAGAAAGCTGGTGTTAAAAACCTGTGAACAGTTATACAATTTTATTATATTTTATTTCATTTTCATGTTCTAATAACCAGTGCTTTTAAACCCTTTACAGCAGAATCCAGGCCTTTTTTTCTCCCCCCTTAACCTCTTGTTCATACTTTTCTTTTCAAATGCGCTGACCTAATTTCTGTGATAAAAATAAACTCATCACACATACTGTAACAGTGGATGAGTTTAAACTGAGAAAGTTTACTAGCCTGAAATCAGAAAAAGAAATGGTTTGAGGCATTTGTCCGAATGAAAATTGTGAGTTGTTTTACATTTTAGAATGGAGCTGAATAGAATTCATTGGTGAGCCAAGTCCCTTTTTAATTTCTAGGGTAAATGCAAGGCTACCACTAGACCCAAGGCAATGTGTGCGCAGCTGAGCCGATGTAATATTTTGCTTTACTTTTGAGTGAACTTGTATTACACACATGCAGGGGAGGAGAGTGCATGCCACTCTCCCCCTCTCTGTTGTATGTGTGTGCGTGTGTGTGCACTGACCACACTCTATGCCTCTCTGTAGTAGAGAATAAAGTGCAGCACCCTGTACTGTGATGTGGCTGGTACACTTTTGCCTGTGAGCGACACAGCCGCGGTACAACTTCAACTTGAGAGGACACTTAGGCCAACCACTTTTGAAAATTGTTTTACCAGTTGCGATGATAGTTAAGCAATTTGCCGTAAAAGGTTAAGAAATGAAAATGTCATTACTGTCATTTGTGTGTTTAGACAAATGTTGTCCATTAACCTTGAAAGTTCAGTAGTTTTGGAGCATCATCATGGTTTGCAGACAGAAAAATAATGTGAAACTCCTACGTGTCTCACCCCCCTGTCGTTGTATCAGTCACTGGAACTCTTTTTGCAACTCAAGAGCAACACTAAGGATTTTATGTGTTCAGGCAAAGAAGGATACATGTTATTGTGCGGACTGTTTGTGGCTCATGGCTATAAGCTGTCTGCACTTTCAAGTGCTGCTTTGTTAGCTCTGTGTTAGACTGTTGCCAGGTTACCACACTGTTGAACCATGCAGCAATGGCAAAGAGCATCTACAGTATCTAAACTTTATCAAGAGATGCTGTATTATGGTGGTGAGAGTAAAACTCAACACTGACATTCTTGTAATTTAAAAAAAAATCAAACTTCATACTCAAACTCGATAATCAGTAAAGCCAGTTATATATAGTAAAAGCTGCAGAGTCCTTTTGATCTTTCCAAAAGTAATCACAGTATCAGAAATCTTCAGCTCCTACACATGTAATTAACCCATAGCTAACATACCTGCACACCCTTAGTTAGTATTTCATACAAATGTCAGCAGCAAGTTTTTAACTTGCTATTTATTTATCTATTTGCAGTTTTTTGTGAGATTCAAAGAAGCAAACACAGGTCACTTAATTATCTCATGATGTCACCAGTAATCTGATTACTTTTTTCAAGTAACGAGTAAAGTAAGGGATTACTATTGCAAAATCGGTAATTAGATTACTGTTACTTTCCCGTAGGAACGCTGCGTTACTGTGTTACTAAAACCGTGATTTTTTTTGCGAGAATGTCTCATGACAGTGACGTAAGCAAGTGTGCCGTTGGTGACAACAGCTGTGTGCAGATCAGCAATGGATCATATATGATTGTGGGAGAGAGTATGAGCGTGCAGCGTTTAAAGCGTGGAAGTACTGACCTTACTTTGAGTTTGATTCCATAAAAAGTGACAAAAACATTAGCGTCCGTTGTGCGTGGGAAGAAAACTTTTTACAGCGAAAAAACCCCTAAACTTCCGAGCAAGCATTGAGTGCGCAACGACTTAATGGGAAATTCACAGAGAAACTCGCGGATTCTTCGACTGACGGCTGTGGCACACCTGCACCAGGGTAAACCTCCGCCTACCGCAGTCCTGCTTTACAGGTGAAAATAGAGCAAAAGGACTGCTGAGTCTTTGACTTTATTTATTTTCTGCTGTGTTTTACTTGCATCTATTTGAAAGAGTGAGTGTAAACACAAAAAATATTTTATTTTATGTGCTGGAATGTGCAGAAAATAGGTTTAAATGTTAAACTAATTTCTTCCAGTCAGAGAATGTTGCATATAATTAAATTTTTGCTTGATGCATAAAGTTAAAAGATTAAAACTGATAAAACAAGTTAAAAAAGACTTTTCCATTTGATTACATTTTGTATGATGGGTTATGTAGAAAAAGTAGAATTGGGCTGAAAGATCTATCGCTTTATCACCTCTTCAGGTTGTAAATTGTGTTTTTAAAAAGTAACTAAGTAATTAATTACTTTTGAAAATAAGTAATCAGTAAAGTAACGGGGTTACTTTTTTGGGGGAGTAATCAGTAATTAGTTACTAATTACTTTTTTCAAGTAACTTGAGCAACACTGGATGTCACATGAGTTGATGATCGGAGTAGAAATATAGCTGCTGTCTTTCTAGCAGAGAGAGTTGGCCACAGAATTAAAACACAAAATAAATATTTTGTATGTCTGTTAACGAAATGTACATAATAGTTGAGTGTTGACATGAGGACCCAAGTGCAGACAGGGAAGGAGACGGACCTGAGTCTTAAACAAAAAACAAGGCATTTATTTGGCCTGAAAACAAGACTACAAAAACAAGGTGAATAATGCAGGTGGAGTAAACAAAAACTAGAACCTATACTGGGGAAAACCTAGACTATGATGACTATAACAAAAGGTGACATGAATACAATTCTGAGCAGGTGCATGCAAGGAACTATGATAAGGAAATATGAACAGAATCATGAAAAAAAACCTTGATCTTGATCTTGATGTGACATGGAGGGAGGTAAACAGACGACCTGACAAAGACTGAATGAAAACACACAGGCTAAATACACAGAAGAGTAATGAGGGAAGTGGAAACACCTGGGGAGACACAGCTCACACAAATGAACATAATGACGCCACAGGGGAAGAGTAAAACCAAGCACGCTGAACTTAGAAACACACGACTTAAAGAAAAAGAAAAACAGGAAACATGGAGAGACGTAGACATGACAACACAGAGGTCAAGAAAAGACTTGTAAATCAGGAGTTCTAGAAGAAACAAAACTAGAATGAGACTCAACTAAATCCCAACTAATAGTGGCAACAGAAGAACTTAACATATTTCCAACATAATATAAGAAAACCAAAATATAAAAGAAACTCAAAACTGCTGGATCACAGACCCAGCCCCTGATAATAGCACGAAATTGGTATGGAATTTAAAAACGCAGGGCTACTACAAAGAAGATGAAACTTTTTTCCCTCATAAGAGTGAAAAAATTCATTCATATTTACATGTATTTACGTTTAAAAGCTGTCTTAGTGGTATATTAATAGTATATATACAGTAATTTTAAAATGTCTCCTGAACCATAGAAGCTGATCATTATTAACGTTTGTTTGTACAGAAGCAGCACAGCAACATAATACAATGTACCCGTTAAAATGTTTAATATATAAGACAGAGGAGTTTTAAGAATCAGCAGGATGTGACAGTTTTGACAAGTTTCTCTCGAGTAAGAGGATAAGTAATAGGTAAACTCCATGAACTCCAGTTTTCCCAGTGGTCAGTTTTTCTGTCATTAATGGGCCTTTTCTTGATCTTGGCATTAAGCTCGCCAAACAGTGGAACTGAGCAGTGATATATGGCTTGGAATTCACAAAAGTGGTTACAGCAGCATTTGGAGTAAGCTAGTAACTGTAGTAGGGATGTATAATATTATTGGCTTACTTAATATAGTACTGTGCAAAAGTCTTGAGCCTCCTTGGATTTATTTTTATTTTCCAGTGAAATGGTAAATAGATGCAGCAATTTATTGAAGTATGTGCAGAAATACATGGAAATGGAGTAAATGAGACAAAAAGAATTTTACAATTCTAATGAGCTTATTTTGGTATGACCACCTTTATTCCTTAGTACAGCCTGAACTCCTTGAGCTTTTTGAGCATTCAGGTATGTTTTTTTCCACATGGTAAATGATATGGTCAAAATGTTTGATCTTTTCATAATTCCATCAGTTTTGACAAGATTCCCAACACCACTGGCTGATATGCAGTCTAAATTATAACACTGCCTACACTGTTTTTTTTACAGATGGCTGCAGACACTCACAGTTGTATCTCTCTGATATCTCTCCTGCTGCCAAAATTTTCAAAGTTGGATTCATCTCTTCATAAGACCTGTTGCCACCGGTTTTCAGTCCAATTCTTGTGTAATTTGGCATACCTCAGCCTTTTCTCCCTGTTTCCCCTCCTTAAGAATGGCTTCTTGGCAGCAGTCCTTCCATTGAGACCATTTCTGATGAAGCTTCAGTGAACAGTAGATGGATCATATGAAGGGCTAGATATATCCATCAGCTCCTGTGTCAGGTCTTTGCTGGATTTGTCCTATCTCTTAAGGACATGACTTTCAGATACTGCCCATCTGCTGTAGAAAATGAGTGAAAAGCATTCAATGTGCAAAGAAAAACTTTAAAAAACCATCACAGAAAGTCTGCTGTGCTCTTGCTCAAGACCGGTTCAAAGCTGTATAAGAAATAAGGGGTGGCTCAAGACTTCTGCACAGCATACGTGCCTTTTTTGCAGTCCAGTACAATAGTCATATGAACACCACTTTAACATACAGAGAGAAATTCTAATGTTTACAGGTAAACTATGTCATGTTATACTTGCTAAGCAAGAACTGGGCAATCTCAGTTTTGGGATGAGGATTCTCAACCAAATAAACTGACATTTTAAACACAATCTGTTATGCTGTCATTTCACTTACACTGAGTTTCAGACATTGTAATCAGTGCATTTGATTTGAAACCTTTTTCCACCCAGCTAGCAGCAGTGATGACAAAAGCAGAACCGAAGTAGTCAGGCGTTGTAAACACAACGCCTGACGGCCCAAGGATAGAAAACCTATTTGACACACCAAACACATTTACCAACTTGGGAACTAATTGCTTCCTCAAACGTATTGCTAACAGGAATTTCTAAGCATAGATTTTTTTTTAAACTAACTCCTTTATAATTTCTAGAGTAACTGGGAAGAAATCAGTGTTCCTATCCCACAGATGGAGAAGTAAAGAATGTTATGTAATTAATGATAAATCTAGGTTCAAAAAACAACTAATTACAGTGGCTGTTGCTTATTCATGCTGTTCATTATGACATCCTGTGCATTGGCCTCTAGTAAAATTGACATCAGACAGCTGCCTAGATCATACAACACGTACCAACTCAGCAGAGAGGAATGTCATTTCAACAGCATGCAGATACCCCCAAGTCATGACCCTGTTTGGATTGTAGTAGGTGCAGTGCAGCATGGCAGAAGTTGCTTCACAGGATTGGCTTGAATGCCTTCAGCCATCCAGAAAAAAAGAATTAGCTCTTTGGAAAGTCTCCAAGCAAAAAAAAAAAAAATAGGGAAAGAAAGAAAAAGAGAAAGAAAAAGAGAAAGAGAAAGTGATAAGCAGTGCAGCAAAGGAAGAATAGCCTTTTGGTGCAGGCTGTACTCAGCGAGCTTCAAAGAGCAGGATGTCAACAGAACAGATGCAACATCAAACATGACTTGCATTAGTTACTGATGCAGAAATTGAGATTTCTATTGCTCATTTGGGCACTAGGAACACAAGCTGGAGTCTTGCTGTTGTAGGCTGAAAATGCTGGTACTCCTAAGAGTTATCAGTTCACTAGTAAACCTGAGTGCTTCTCCAAAGCTCTAAGGAATATTTCTGTGTCACGATTTTTGAGGGAAGCCAAATTTGAATCAGCCTGTCCAAAACTGCATATATCGTGGCACTTGTACTCTCACAAAACACCAAAGTTGGTGGCATAACATCCTTCTGTAAAGTTACATTACATAAGTCCATGGTAAATTTCATGCAGTTAAAGGAGAAACATCCTCTCAAGAGTATGCAAAGCTAACACCCAAACTGCTAGATGTACATTACAAACTGTTCATAAAAGCTTTTACATTTGCTTGTACATCAACACCGACTGTATGAGCAAGCACCTCTTTTCTGGAAGATACCCCTCCAGCAAGCAGGAGTTGATGCTCTATTTCAGTTGAAGCGGCATTAGTGTGTTGTTTTGAATAAATCAGAGGAACGGTTCACACGGGCAGTATCATCCACCTTGGTGAAAAGGATAAGCTTCTGAGATAATCTTCACAGATGAGGCCAAAGGGCTGAAAGAATGTTAAGGTTTCTGGCTTTAATGATTCCCAGTGTCCAAAAAAAAAAAAGATTTTAATGTTGAACAGTCATTAAACTATTCTGATTTGGACTCAATACACAAATCATTAAAAAATGTATAGAAAGATGTATTAAAGTACAAAAAAGTGACCTCTATGGAAGGAAACACTGTCTAAGAACTGTCATGATGTAAAAGAAAATACAGTTATCTTTTGCTTTGACTGCAAATATAATTGTATTTTTGCATATCCCCATACTTACTTCAAATCAGCAGCTACCTAACACCATATACACCATATGTTCAACTTAAGAAAAAGTAAATAATAAGGCAGAATGTGCTTTAGGCACTCATGAAAGTTGTGAAAATGCTTCTGCAATAAAGCTATTTAAAATGCCTGAAGAGATATTTCTATTGCAAACAAACCCTCGGAATGATGTAACTCATTTGGACGGGACACTCAAATTATCTCTGTTTGCTTTCAGATTGCCAGGTTCAGGTCTTAAGTCCCAACTCCCATCGCAATATGCAAAATTAGCATATGAGATGTGCAATCCAGTCACGTGACTTGACCCATCTGGTCTCAGCACTTCCCAGCTTGTGAAGAGAGCTGAACATTTTGTCTGAAATTCAGGAGCAAATCATACAGCATCTTACAGCAAAATGGCTGTTATATCATATATTTTTTAAAAAAAAATCATTTTCCACTCCTGCTGCATTCATGCTATACACTAAAACGTGCAGAAAATTGACACCTAAATTTAACAACCATAATCACACCGACCATGAACATTAATGCAAAAAAAGTTATTTAAACTCTGAAAACTTTTTCTTTGCATCAAGTTTAATTATTCACCAGTAAATTAATAGCTGCTCCTCCCTGTAAAACTAAATGTAACAAGAATAGTAAATGCATACAAAAAATAATAAATAAAATTAAAAAATAAAATACAGAAAACGTATATATTTTAATGGCTATTTTCAGATCTCAGTGCAGGAAGGGAGGCTACTTTTCATTTCTCTACACAGGTGCACATTATTATACAATTGGTCTTTAATGAGCACGCCGTGTTTGTGCAGATCTGTCTGAGCTGGAGGCCTGTCTTCATTCATTTTAGATGAAGTGCCTGGAGAGATACCACATCAATATTCATGCACTGATGATTACAAGAAGCAGGCAATATTACTGCACTGTTAAGTGCAACGAAACGTCAAATACAAACACGTGCAATATGATATATGATTTTTAAATGACGTATGATTCGATTAATGGCTTGAACCAACTCCACTGACCTCCATTAAAGACATTTTTTATTAATTATCCTCTTAGACATTTTGCAAGACTTAAGGAAATTAATTTACAGAGAGAAAATGGACTGATTGAAAGTTTTTATATTTGATTTGCTAATGTGCTGGAGGTCTTTCCTTTGGAGGCTTCGTTGAAAGAGACACATTCATTCACAGCAATGAGGAGAAATGCACAAATAACCCGACTATTAACCCATGTGTGCAGCGACGAGGATGATTTACCGTGTTACTCTCTCCTCAGTACGCTCAAAGACTAGCGAGTTATACCTGAAGATGCTAACACAAGCAAAGATTTCCACCAAGGATTTCAGCTTTGTGCTTCTGAAGCATCACTTCTTAGTTGATGTGTGTGGATGGTGGATTCCCAAAGTAGCTGAGGTAGGTATTGATTTGCTGAGGATAAGAAGGATAAGGATATATCTGAGTGGTACTGCGGGGAACGAATGAATACTCCTTGAGAGGCTGGAGAGAATGTTAACACAACTCAACGTACACCAGTTTTGCCACAAGGTAGAAAACCAGTTTATATGTAAAGACTTTTCATCTTGGTATTTAAGAGAAAAACAAAGCCTTTTCTCATGGCAATAGTGAATACTTTCCCCCACATGGAGTAAAATTTAGGAACTAAATCCACTCTGAAAGTTTTGTTGGATGAAGTATGACAAGAACAATATGGCAGCACTGACTAAATCTGATTTACAACAATTTATTGTCATCTTTATGATTATTTGTTGCCTATTATAAGTTATGGTGACTGCCTGAGATGGGAATATTGGGATCAGCTACATCACTTTCAATATGATGACATCAAGTTTATGAGAGACTTGCTAAAATGTCTTGTTAACTGAGAGGATTAGATCACTTTTTGTTTGGATCTAATTCCCACCTGGGTGTGTAACAGTTTGAGAGATACAGAAAACCACAGATGAATGGCTTTTGTTTGCCAAATTAATACAACAACACGATCTTGGCAGTGTCATTATGGTAAGCCATCTCCACTGACAAAAGAACCCGGATAAACATACTTAATATTCATCAGCAGCCTTCAACAGAGTAAATGAAGCAGAAAAAAGAACAAAAATGTAGACTCTGATGTTCTTTACATCTGTTTGAATTAACGAGAACATATTTATTTCACCTTCTTTTACACTCTTCGCTGGTTGTTTTTAATCATCGTTTAGGCGTAGTGTTTGAGGTGGAGCCGCATAAGGACACAGTTAATCAATGGTGGGCAGATTTGAACACTCACAATAAATCACTAGTTTTGTTTCCCCCCTTCTGTGTACTGTACCAAAGATTAAGCTTTATTTTGAGAAATTGCTTTTTAATTCCATTTGTTTGCTGTGATATTTTCCACGCCTTGCTCAGTAACACAGGAGGCTGCAAAACTCACAAAAAATGTTTATACTTTTCACATTTACTACTTCCATCTTGTAAGAAGACAATTCCCCCCCCCCCCCATGCAGTGAGAAGTGTACTTGAAAATGTACTTGTATGCCACACCAGATTAAACAGATTCTAATAAATGTTCAGGTTTTATAGTTTTTGTCCTGTGCGTAATGTTTTGTGTAAATGAGTGTTTTAATTGGGTTTTGGAAAATGAAAGGCAAAAAATCACTCCAGGTGACTCTGGATTTATAGATTTATATCACTGATTAATGGAAGGTGCTATCCAAAGTTGCAATGTCTGACTTTTTATACCATTTAGTCTATTAATCAGACTGATGTTACATGTACACTTAAAGCTTGCAAATCGCAGAGGTTTTGGAGACCTTGGATTCACCAATAAAATGTGTTATTTAGCCCAGTGTTTCCCAACCACTGTGCCGCAGCGCATAGGTTTGCTGTGAGAAATGATCAGGTGTGCCATGGAAGATTATCTGGTTCCACCTGATTGGTACTCTAAGTCAGTGGTCCCCAACCTTTTTAGCACTTTTTTGCGTTTATGTCCGACAATATTTTCACGGACTGGCCTTTAAGGTGTCGATAACAATAAAAACCCCTGAAAACCATAAATTTCACACCCGAGCCTCGACTCTCGCAGCCTGGTACCAAACGACCCAGGGGTTAGGGACCGCGGCTCTAAGTGATCGGCGGGGGTAACCGGCAGGAAAAATTACATTCTCTTCCACTAGAGGTCAGTGCAACTACCTGCTATAATTAAATGGGTTGCCAACTGGCAGTAAAATAGAAAAAGAAGAAGAAATTACATAATAGCCATGCATAAAAGAAAAAGATAAACATTTGAAAAGAAAAAGTAGTGAATCTGACCTGGATCCTGGAGAAAATTCAGACCCAGATGAAGGCCGTAGTATGAGTATTGGTCAGAAGAAAGCAAAAAAGGTATACTGGGAGCAAACCGAGCCAATTCACTATCCCTGGTGCACGGGGGGGAAATGATCAATATGCTTTTTGTGACATTTTTGTTTGGTGGTGTGCCTTGTAATTTTTCTAATGTGAAATATGTGCCGTGGCTCCAAAGGTTTGGGAAAAACTGATTTAGGCATCATTAATGCTCGGATGTGACAAATGTAGTTCACATTTGTCATCCAGTAGGGGGCATTCTTAAATTCTTCATTCAGGTTGATATTTCACGTTCAATCAGTAAAGGAGAAAACTGAAATACAATATCAAAGCAACTGAGGAGTAGTTTGTGGAAATGTTTTGGTTTTGATTCAACAGATGGCAAATTAGCCCACTTACAGAGACTTTGGACATCAATAATGGGAGAAGACAAGTTGTTTCCCTGCTGACTGCCTGCAACACAAAGAATGAGACAAATACCATTAAATCTCTCGTCATTATTCTAAGGCTCCACAACCGTTCGCACACGGGCCTCTGATAATATCACTTTCACTGCGAGAAAAATGGCACACTCTGAGAAGGAGGAGGAGAAAAGAAGCGTGCAGCAGTGGAAACAGCAATTGTCTTCCATGTATATCTGTTTCTTAATACAACGTCCTTTGTCAGACTTATCAAATCGTTCCGGCTGCTCAAACACATAAAGACTCCCTGGTGTCATGCCAAATGTGATAAATATTTGATTTGAAATCACTGTACACCATTTTATCAATCTCATGGGCTGTTGAAATTTAACAATTTCCCAGAGTGGAAAGAATCAAAGATTTTTGTGTTCCTATGGGAGCGGCCTCATTGGCTGCAATAGTGTTTCATTTACCCGTGATTATACAAGAAAAAAGACACAGAATGGGCGTTTACTCAGCAACAGTGGCTCACAAACTGCAAATATGGCTCCACTGGTAGAGCAGAGAGTCATTGTAGGTGTTGAGTGGACAACTGGGGGAGAAGTATCAAATGAATTTCAGTTGACTTTGACTTTTATTTCACTCCAGTTTCAGTTTTATTCCTTTTATCATTAATGGCATGTAAAAACTAAAAGAAATGGAGAAAATAATAGAGGACCACTGCTCAACAACAACAACAACAACAACAAATGAGACACCTCACCAGCTAGTTTGCCATCCAAATGAGGTAGTGGAGCCCCCAGAAATAAATGGCGCAACAACAACTGTATAGCCTTGTCTGATTGGTACACTTTTCACCCCATTTATCCTGAGGGTGCTAGCAAGAAGCTTGTAAACAGGCCACTGATCATAAGAGGCAAGATTTACACGCAAGGAGGCTCAGCTCATAGGCTTTGTTTCGGAAAAAGGTTTTCAGGACTATGACAGAACAGTTGTAACATGCAATCGCACTAAAGCAGCATGATATGGAAGGAAAGATGGATGTAAAGAAAATGCAGGAATTTCAACAATCACATTTCCATCTGTCTAAAATACACGTGCTTACTACATTTTGTGGCTGCAGAAAGTTAACTTTTAAAAAAAAATCGAAATGTCTGGTGATATAAATTACTTTTAGGTACTTCAGCATCAAACATTTAAGCCCAAGTGTTTATTGTCTGCAGAAACACTGCAAGCATTTTGTGAGTGTTTAAGCATTCGCATTTCAAGATAATAATGTCTATTTTTACATTAGACAGAAATAGTTTTAAAGTGAAAATTGATCTGGTACTTGTGACTTGGCCCTTCACTGGGGTGTGTATAAAGAGGCGAAGCAAGAGTGAGTGAGACTGATATTACAGTACATCAAACATACAGTGAATCACGGTAATGGGAATAGTCAGGTCTGGGGGGTATTTTGTCTACTGTGGAGTTGGACACCTACACCATAATGAAGGAGAAGTAGTTCTCCATTTCTCATTCTACACTCTCTGGTTTGCATCTTTGCGGTGAAAGATTCATAGTTCATCAGGATAAGGAGCTCAAACACATCAGAAAGCTTAGCAAGAACTTTAATTCCAAAGAGCAGCTCTTACCCCCGCAGTCATCTGACCTCAACTTTACTGATCATTTGCTTGAAGACTTAGAGAACTATGCACTCCTAGCATAACAAAATACTCTTTGGAATATTTTATTTTGCACAAAGTTGCGGTCCTTGCCAGCTTGAGTGCATGCTAGAGGCAAATCAAAATACGAAGCTGTTCTAATATTCGTATATATTATTCAGAGGTTCAACTTTTCACTCAAGTCATTAAGCTGACATCTGTAGTAATGAGAAATGCTGGAATATATTCAAAACTAAGAGTAAACAGTCTTCACTTGTGTTGCAAGGCTCTTTGGGTCCATTTATGAAGTATAATTCATTTTCAGCTGTTGAAGTTGTATAATGAGAAATGCCAGTTTTCAGGTTTTTTTTCTTCGTTGTCCTACTTGTGCGAATGCAAATACATACCGACACATACAAATTCATTCTTGAAATGCTGACGCCTTCTAAACAAAATCAAAACTTTGTGTCACTTTGGACGAAGATGTGAAATACAGTTTAGCACACAAAAGCGTCGGCTTGTTCCTTTTACCAATTAGCGCGGTGAAAATTGAACAAATGCGACGCATGTCTGAAACAGAGACACTTTGCCTTCAAAGTAAAAGTGGCGGCTTTTGCAACGTGTTGGCAGCAGTGGTAAATTAAGAAGAGCTGAAACACATACATGAACAAACTGTCTAAATAATGAACATTTTTTATATTTTTTTGTCACTTTAACACAGCAAATCAGCTGTTGGTGTTAATTTGGGTCGACATTACAAAAACATAGGAGCTCTTTTCATTTTGTTGTGTTTTTTGGCATTATGGGTAAGTGACACATGCTTTGGTGCCTCATAGCAAAAATGTATTCTTTCAAAGATTTTTGTGACCTGATATCACAGCAGGAGACATTTACGTTATCTTTACATAATTTATCAAGCTATTCGTGTGGCCATGACAATCTATATCAGTCATGTAGAGCATTAACTTTATTTCACTTCACTTGCTAATTAATCAATTACCATATGAGAGCAAATTAGATCTTGTTGCCCTTTGAGCTTACTATTTGCCTCCAAATGGACCAGCTTTTAACAACTTTCTACTCAAACTGCTTTCTGTTCCAAGTCTTATTCATTCAAGCACACACACATTCAAACACACTTTTATCTATGCCTAACTGCTTTTCTAACATTCACACACACACTTACAACTGATGGATGCACCGGGAGCAACTCGGGATTCAGTATTTTGCCCAAGGATACTCTGGCATGAGAACTCCACCAAACTTCCAATTGGTAGACGACCCGCTCCACCACCTGAGTCAGAGCCGCTCCAAATGCAGGTGCTCACCCAAAAGGTCCATCAGCTTAAACTAATCCTCCATGTCCGCTGTTGCATTAGGTATGCAATATGACACCAGCAGGGAAAATATTTGACAGAACTTTCAGATGTGGCTTAAATAGTCCCTGAATGGATTGACATGATGCTTTTCATTTTGTAAAGCACTAAGCTTAAGTAAGCCAAACAACCCCGGGTCAACTTATTTAACCTGTCAGAGCACAGCAGGTTATGTGCTCTGACAGTCATTAAAAATAATTACTTTATTGTCATTAACAAGTCTCAACAGTTATAATGTATCAACAATTTATTCAATAATTCACTGCACCTGAACATCAGACTCATCCATTGATGCTGTTTGAAAGCTGTGTCACAATAAAGCCAGAAATGCCCTCCAGGTATTACATGATGGCTTCGTATTACATCATGGCTAGTATCACTGGAGGCTGATGCCTAGAAAGTGTCCGCTAATAACGCAATTTTCATGTAATAATTTTATTTATAAGATATTAAAACGTCATTGCCTATTTTATTGTTCACACAAAACACTGACTGGATGTGGCAAAACTGAGAAACAGTTTTTAGGTACGAGTAATGGTGCTATCTTAGGTCCCACATTAATGCTGTGGTATTATTAGCCATAGCTGCTAGCTGCTGCCTTAATTGTAGTTTTACAGATGGCTAATGAGGCCTTCGAGTAACTGATAATGGTTAAAAGAAGACATTAACAAGTTAACATTTATGATAACTGTTTAATAGTAATGAAACAGAAACTTTAGCACTTTATATGGAGTTTTTAAAGTACTAAATAAAGTACAACTACTTCAGCTGCTAGTGAGAGGAGAGACTTTTGTGAGGAGGCAAAACCTTCATAGTTGAGTATCTAATCCAGTAGCACTTTATGTGTTAATTAGCTTTGAAAATTTATTTTAAATAACCATGATGGCTGCTAACGTATATGGAACAAAGAAATCTGCAATTCAGCCTTATTTAAAAAATCTTGGCATGTTTGGAAACCATTGCACTGTGCATTATATTAAGAAAGTCAAAGCCACAATTAAAACTGAACATTAGGCCTTTTTAGTGCTACATTTCCTCATTTACTTTCTCATTTTCAGCCTTTGGTTAAAATAACACATTGTGCCCTGAGATTATTTGTCCAATAATCAAGAATTCTGTATTTTGTTGAGAAAAAACAAAATGCAACACATTACTCTTGCCTTTTTTTGTGAACTATACCTGCTAGCTTTATGCCTGTGTCTGTGTTACAATCAAATCTAATTTCCTGCAGCAGCACTACTAGCAGTTTGTAAGATGGCCCTCCTTTAGTGCAACTCCAAGTCAAGTCTACATGTGCAGCTGTAAATTGCTCTTCCTTTTACTTTTCTTTCCCATATGAGAAACGACAGAGCTGCAGTTTTAAAGACGACTTTTTCCAGATACAACTTCTTTCAGGAAACAAATTGCATTTTGCACTAAAGCAAGACAGCAAATAAATTTTGTAACAGTAACACACTCGGCTTCATGTGGTAACTGAATGATGGTGAATTCACTTTTTTCCCCCCCTCTTCCTCAGTCTTTGCTTTTATTCTAGCACCAGAGGACAGTTTATCTTTCTTATACAATTTGGTTTAGCAAGCTGCTGTCTGCTACTTGCTGCTCTGTGTGCATAGCAGGCACTAGTAGTCCTGAGATGCATTAATGTGCTTTTAGGAAAATCCAACTATCTAATGAACCAGAGCCTTTGAATAAAGGAAGGCACCAGTTTCACTCTACTGATAGTCATCATGTTTTGCTAGTGTTTTCTTTGCTTTTTTTTTTTTTTTTCTGCCTGTCCCATTTGGTTCTTTAGCCATCAGAATTGTTGTCTGAAGACCAACAAGGATACCCAATGGATTTACTTTGCCAAATGGATCATCGTGGCATTGCCGTATTGGTCCATTTGGTCGATCTTTGTTTTTATTATTTATTATATTTAGTGTTTTCTTTGCTAACGTTGATATAATTTTGCTGGTAAAGTCACAGTTTTTAGCAGTACCACTGCTTCACAAGAGCTTTGACTGCACCACACATAAAGAAAGCCCTACTCTTTTTTTTTTTCACTTCATCCTAGTAAGAAAGACCTACATAGCATTGCACAGAACTCCCTTAAGATTGTGTTACCTCTGTAACCTTGGCCACAAATTACTGGATCAGGTGGACGAAGACTGCAGCCTTTATGATGTTTATTTCTCCCAGAGTGCTGTGCACATGCAGCATTTCTGCATTGGCACGCATAAAAGTCGAGACCCGAATGATGTATACAGTACAAGCCTGGGAAAATCATCACCCATGGCAACACAAGACAAGGTCATAAAAAAAGATAAAAAATCAAATGGAATCTGTCTATAACTTGATTTTCAATAGTATGACTAATAAGTGGATATCTTTTATTCAGACGGTGGTTGCTGGCACCGTCTCTTAATTTGTGAGGACAGGCAGATAAATAATAATTAACTTCTATTCAGCACCACGATTCAGGTGATTGTTTTTTAGAGTGCTGACCAGACATCTGTGAAAATGGCCTTTGACCTAGAGTGGTACAATCAGACAAACAGAGACATTACTGCAACCTTTTCCCCTGTACGGCGATAAAGATGTGTGGTTTTTGTAGAAAGTAAAGGGGTTTTAGAGAACTGGAGCAAAGCCCAGTTCTACTGATGCACGCTGCTCCATGGGTTTAAATGTAGGTCTGAAGGTTAATTGCTTCCAGATGTTCATCTTCACTAGTTTGTTAATCAAGTAAAATCATCTGTAGTAGTCTCCTGTAGTGAAGGCCGAGTTATAGTGAGACCACATTAAGAAAGAAACAAAGAAAGTTCCTCAAACCATGGCAAGTGTGACAAAATGAGCCTCAGCTGGTGAGGCTATATTAGGGCATACTTTTATCACATACTGTGTTTCCTATCATGCTCTGTCTGTCTTTGTTTCCTTCTTGTTTGTTTGGGTTTTGGAAACATTTTGCTTACTCTTTGTTTGAGCCCCTTTTAGATGCTATGTTTCAGTCTAAAAATGATGCTTAATATCTGAATTTTATTTGATGCATTATTATGGTGGTAGATGCCTACAGAATAGCATCCACTCATTCACTACTCCCTCTTTGGAATAACATCAGTTATGATATTATCTAATAATTTAATGGCCTTTTTTAATTCGTTGAATTAAAGGAATGGGGCTAAAATGAAAAGTGCCAACTTGAAGCTCCAGAATAAGATAGGGTTTGCTTGGGGGGACAGAACCTAGGCAGCCAAAATGGTTCTCAGCAGCCAGCCTATTTCCTCTGTCTTTGGAAAGCGTGCCACCACTGGCACAAGGTCTGATAGCACCACTGATGGATAATCTTGTAAGTTCATTTTACTTTTGCTCAGCTAACATAACAAAGCACTGTAGTTTTAATTTGAAAATGCTCACTCTCTACTGCATATTTAGATACAAGATGAGCACAGTATTAAAAAGCACATTTTTCAAACTTGACAATCATTTCCCTGAATGTGTTATCTTTTGTAAGCATTTCCTTTAACTTCAATAATGGTAAGAAAAATGAAATAACAGACTCTTTTCAAATCACTGCACTACCAATATTAGCACTGAGATGAGTCATATTTCAAGTTCTACTTTGTGAATCGCTTCCCCTGATTAAGAGCTGCAGGCAGTTTTGATCCAGCCAGTCATCTGCTTTATGTCCTGCACATGTGGAATTGGTAGATTTGCTTCATTTTTAATGGTGTACAATACCTTATCCACACTGCATTAGCACAGAATATGTTCAAGTGTTCTGATTGGGCGAGCACTTGGACTGAGCTGTAAACAACCCCCTAAAATAACTGCTCAGAGGTTTTACTGAGATGGCTATCAATTGGTCAGACCTGTTTCTAGTAGGATGTTGATCTACCTCACCATTTTGGAAAATTTTGTTTACGGTATTTGAGGGCATAATTGTACTCGGCCATACAAACAGTTGCTTGCTTTCCTCTTAACTCTTTTGTAACATCAAGTAGCAGGAAACAGTTCTATGCATTTCCATAACATTAATGTATCAATGGAAAAATGATTAAATATAGATTATTATCCTGGAACTACATTTAAGTAAATCAATGCCGGTGGCCAATCAGATTAGTTCTGGTTGGTCTGTCTGTTTAACTAAACAGGCTCATTTATGTCAACAATCATGTAAGCTAATCTCTTCAAAACATAGCCGACACATTCAGCATTTTACAGCTGGGTAGTCCCAGCCTGACCATAAGAGCTGGACTTTAGCCCAGACTACTTTTTCTTTTCGAATATTTATCTATTGCTATTAAATTAGTCATTCTTATTATCAAAACTCATGTTAACTTATGGCCCAACAACAAGCTGAATCAATTCAAATAGCTTTATATTTACACAGACTAAAATCTCATAATATTCAAATATTTGAAGAAAAAATGTAACATTTTAAGAAATTTTGAAGCATGGCCTGTGTTTGCAGGAAGGTGTAAATACGTTATACAGTTTTGTCACCTCTGAATAGTAAATATAACAATCATCTGCTGAAAATGATGATGGCAAAGAAATGAGGAGGGTGAGACTATAGAAAGAATAGGCAGAACAGCAAAAACAACATAGTTACTTTAGTTTACTGAGAAATAATACAAGCGTTAAATGAATTGTGAAATCAAAATGTTCAAGAATTAATCTTATAGAGTCAAATCAAATGAAAACAGAGAAACCAAATCTAATTAGTTTCAGTTATTTTACAAACTTGGTGTGTTGGATATAAAAATCCATTAAAATGAAATGATCAAATAAAAAGGTTTGACTTACAGGATTAATAGCTGTTCTGTTCTGTTTCTATGAAACTACATTGCCTAATACTTACCTTATTTAAAATGAGATTCTAGACATGTGAGTCTGATGGAAACTCCGGGATGATGAAAACTGAACCTTTGCTGCATTTATTTTGTTTCCTTCATCAGAAAAAAATGGGTTATTCTTGAGATTAAAACTGGCTGGTTGAAAGGTGGTTTGACTCCAATCCTGGGTGCAATTAATGTAACTTATGATACTTTACCTGTATCAAGGTTGAATCTCATCGAGATGCTATTTGAAATTGTCTGTTGGACATTTTGTACTTCTTTCAATATAGGAATGTGCGTGCATATGTGTGTTATCTTTTTTGTCCTGCTGGGAACTCCTGGGACATCGCTAAAGCTTCTCTAAATCCTAAAGGAATGGCACAGCTTTCCCTGGTTAAGAACACTGATAAACAGCTTTTACTCATGTTCCTAAAAGTGAGACTAAAGGTTCACCACTGTGGGAGTTTCAAACCCATAAGGACTAACTCCCTACCCTCAGATGTGCCATAAATACAGACCTAGAGCTTACGTTATCCTGTATGAAGGCAAGGAGTTGAAGAGTTGCATCATTATCCCAAAACCAGAGAGCTGTGTGTGCCGGATTAACTAGATTTCTCTGAAGCTCAGTTGTTTAAGGGCATTCTGAATAAGCTGAGAATGTAAAAAACAAAACAAAACCCAAAACTGCTCGCTCCACAAGTTTATTCAAAAACTAGTCATTACAGAAACACATGCGATTTCCAAATCAAAGTGATACCTTTAAGTATTGTGTCTAACCTTGCAGACTTGCAATCATCACCTGACTAAGCTAGCCAGTAGCACTTTATGAAGTAAGAAGGAGAAACGACTGCGTGCTCCAAACAGGGATTTAGGGATTAACACTCCTTTATGTGGGAAGATAAAAGACAGGCTGGATTAGTAGAGAAATGATTAATGTTGAGTTGTGCATGGACAAAGACCAATAAATATTCAATTATAATCCTCCAGTCCATAATCAAGATAACAAATGCCAAAACTGAACTCGGAGGAGGTGGAAGGTAGCAGAGAAGCGAAGCCATAACTATAAATCAAACTGAAAGGTAGGGAGCATGCAACTTTATACAGTACTTCTGTGTTTGTTGTTATAATGATTTTTTTACAGCATCAAATCATTGGACTCAAGGTTTTCAAAACACTCTGGATGTTTTGTTTTTTTTTTGTTTTTTTTTTAGTAGGAAGCCAACTAGTTATTAATGCTTTTTATCTCAGTGTGGTTTATCCACTCACTGTACACAGCAAAATCTTCAAAACTGACTAGGTTACTTTTAAACATAGTCTTAAACATACTTTTAAGCTCAGGCCATGGGTGATGTGGAGAGAACTGACAGTTATGAATTCCCACTGTTCTTTTGTCCATAAACTGGCATTTTTTGGACTTTCTATTATTCATTTGGTATTTTGATAAATTTTCTATATGGTAACACTAGAGGCACACAGATAAAAGCACAAATGTGCACTGTGTAATCCCTGAAGCAATCGGTACTAAGCTGGTGAGTCCTGGCTTTTTAGCAGAGGGAAGACAGGAATTAGGAGAGCTATCAAAGTGGAAAAGCAGAGGGACATTAAATAGGCATGACTTTAACACACTCACGATGTGCAGTTATTTCAAGCTGAGTCATATATTCATATGTAGTCTGATTAATTAGAAGTGAAAGTAGGGAAATCATCTGCATTCCATCAAGGCTGAGCTGATATGTTGCTCTGCTCAGCTATAGATGCTTGTGATATAGTCACGTCACAGGAAATATTGTCCAACGTAGTGACTAGAAACCAGGTTTAATGAATAAATGACCTGGTGCGTTTACTAATGAGAGCAGGGATGGTTCAAGAAGTTTATACAGACAAAGCCATGACATCATTTCATGGCTTTGTAATTCACTTTCCTGGGTGAATTACTGCACTCAGATCATGAAACAGTATTTTGTTGTTATCAGCCCAGATTAAGCTCAACTACTGGCCAAGACAAAGTAAGACAGCTTATCCCCTGAATGCCCAAGAAAGGGGTAAAATGAGGATAGACAACCAATTAGTGAACTAGAGAGAGAGTTGAAGTCCCCAAAGACAGTTTATGGGGCGTCCAGGGTTTTCCCATCTCAAATTTGCAAGTAATATAGAGAAGATAGCCCAAAACATGTTCATAGATGTTGTTGCTATGGACCCTGCTGGCAAAAAAATACAATCCCTTACTGAGGGGGATAAGATGTCATCGGAGAATTGAATATCAGACTTGCTTCTATTGGGAGCTTCTCTTTCTTCTCTTCCCTCCTCCTCAGTCTCTATGAATCAAATTTGACCCAAATGAAATAATAATAGTGTCTGGGGAAAAAATATTTTGGTTGCTTTTAAATTGGAAGAACATCTGCAGCATCAAGCTTAAGTCCACATGGAGCTCTTGTAATGAGGCTGGATCGTGCTGAAATTTATCCTTTCATTCTCAAGTCTGGGCAGTGAAATCAATCTTAGGAAAGTTAAGGTAGAAGTGTGTATGTGTGTGTGCGCGCTTGCATGTTTCCTCTTTTTATAAATGCTTACACGTGTGTGCTGTAAAAATAACAACTGTGGGTTATCACCACACACCATCCATGCAAGACCAAAAACAGAAAAAGAAAGAAAACGGAGAACACAAAAGAGGAAAAACAAAAAGTGTCTTCACTCGTGCTTTGACTTTTTCTACTTCAAAGCCAGTGAACCCATACCTGTCGCCCAAATATGTGAAACACATCAGTCATACCGACTTTATATTTTCCCCCATCCTTGGACGCTACCACAGGTGTTATTCCTGGCTGTATTGATAATGCCAGATTGCAGTCAGTAGTGGCGATATTAAAACACAGTCCCTAAACTGCACTTTAGTGACCTTTTGTGCTGTCAGAAAGTTTGACATTTGTTACGGTGAACCAGAACTGGTTGTCAAATGGCAGCATTGACACAGAAAAAGCAAATGACATGTGAAGACAGTGATGTACCGTAAGTGACACATATAGATATGATCTCCCTTTTCAAAAAGGACAGAAATACCCTAAAGGTGCATATTTGGAAAAAAAAAAAGGGAACACCAAGAAGAAGGAGGGAGGCAATCGTGGCTGTCATTGATATTGGTAGCACTGGGCGTGAGTTTCATGGTATTTAAGAATCGCTCAGGCGTCAGCTTTCATCTGTAATGTCGGAGGTGATTACACACTAATTGAAGTAATCTGGTTCTGCTGCTAATCACGGTTAAAGAGTTCACCCTTTTATCACAGTGGACTGCATGTCATGCAGACTTGTAGGCTCTGGCACCTTTAAATCAAGACGCATGAGTGAAAAAAAATATATATAAAATGGGAGACAGCGTGATACAATGGAGCAATCTACTGCTCTCAAGGGCATTTGGTTTTCAGTCACTTTCACATAGAGTACAGAAGCTTTTTCAGCTCAAGTACATAGTGTCATAATACCACTGCAATTTAAGTAGTTTAGTCATGGTTAAGTCTTTTATAGGGCAGTGCCCTGTATATGGGGTGTATGACTAGTGAATGTGGTTTAAAATGTTACCAAAATTTGATTTGGCACTCAATGATTGAATTCCTTTGTTTCAATGTACACAGTAAAACTAAGTTCAAAGGCAATTTCACCTTAAATGAAACACAATAAAAATACAATAAAAGTAATCCAACTGATAAAAGATATAAATGATAAGATTAAAAAATGGAATGGAACAGGAAACAGGATTAAATATGCATTAGTGCAAACTGTGATCTTTATGATATACACATATTCTACCATGTTTCCTTTTATGTTGTATTGTTTTTTACCGTATTACTCTTAATATATGATGATCTTAATATATACTATATATTAAGATCATGTATACTGTACGATTTCAAATATGCAGCTATGCAGCAGCCAGCATAATCCATGCTAGCTGATTTTAAAACAACAACAACAGAAAACATTTTAAAGTGGAATTCAGGACCCAGTGAACAGAAACATCTAAAAAAACAGGAGAGTGGAAAGAGATTCATGCAAGGATTTCTGCAAGGTCAAAAGCAGAGGGAGGTTATGCAAACAGGCTATATAATGATAAACCTTTAAGACAGAACAGAGAGAAGAAAATAAAGAAAGAGAACAGAAAAGACTGTGGTGAAACATGAATACTGACGGCGCTGAAGTGAAACTGCGTCCAGGTTAAATGTGCTTCAGGTGACCCTCCTATGGAAAACGGGTGGGTGTGACCAGGAAAAAATGGCAGGAAAGTCAATGAATTAAACTAAGAAAGAGAGAGAGAGAGAGAGAGAGAGAGAGAGAGAGAGCTTACTGAAGGAGAAGTGAGCTTTAAGTCTGGGTCCTAGCTGATGTCAGAGAAAGCAGTGCAAGTGGGGAACTGCAGAGTGTGGATTGAGAAATCATGTGTCTTTTCTACTGTGATGAGGTGCTGTAGGAGCAGGAAATAGGGGTTACCGGTCAGCCCGGCTTCTTTCGTCACAGTAACCCCAATTCACAATATTATTACAGTTAAGGTCAGACTGAGCAGAAACCCAGAATGAAGGAAGAGAGGGGCAGACAATGAGCATCCGAAAGAGTCAGAGAGCAAGAGAAATAAAGTGAGACAAAGCGAAGAGGTGTATTGCTGTGTGTCATGCTGGTCATCCAGTAACTTTATGGTAAAAGAAAAAAGAAAGAAATGAAAAGTGCAGAGTTACAGAGCCTACTCTTTCAACCGGTTTGATGTTGCTCTATGGGCCAGAAACCTCTAAGAACAAGAGTCTGTCTCTCCTTGTCACAGTGAATATATAGCACCTACTTCCAGCCTGCCTCCCATGCTTGTTGCTCCTTAGTCCACATCCTCAGTTTCTGCAGTTTCCAATGGCAACCAACGGAACTAAAAGATGTTTTTAGTTGACATATTACTTATGAAATGTATCTTTTCTCCCTTCTACTGCATCTACCCCTGTAGATCATTGTGGAAGATGCTGCACATTTGTACTCTAAAGCTGACTGAGGAAAGAGCTCTGCGGGTGGAGCGGGTAGACTGTTGCACATGTCTGTTGCCATGGGGATTCTGGCGCAGTGACTATGCAGTAATGCGGCTTCGGGAATGGAAGATCTGTTTTCGCAAGGGAGGTTCGTGCAAAAAAAAAAAAGAAAAGAAAAGAAAAAAGAGGAAAAAAAATGGAGCGTGCATGAGCTGGATCCTCAGCCACCAATTATGTGGAGGGGGCATTTATTTTGGAAAGTGAGTTAGCGAGGCTTTACTTAGGATGGGAGCAAGGTGCTGCCTCAGAGACCTTTGATGTTTTCATACTACCTCGCAGACCAGATTAAATTAAAGATCGGCCACCACGAAAACGGTTAGAGAGAAAAATCCATTTCAATAAGGGGAAGACAATGGAGAGCTAATGGAGGCTTCATAATTGCATGTTCCCAAGATAAACATGTTAATCAAATACAAGGCCTGCATAGAAAACAGTCATTTGCTGTTCGACAAGTCGAGGGCGCTCAGAATATTGCCGATATAATCACTGGAATACATGAATTAATTTTAATTAATATTAATTTAAAAAAAGCCATCTGCAATTTGCATATTATATGTCCACATTCTGGCCTCTGTACTATTGGCAATTTTTTTAAATCTTTTGTTGAATATACCATCTTACAGTTCAATCTTAGCTTCAGGCAGGATTTGATAACCACAAGCACAACGTATTATGGTAACAAGGAGGAAAAGGTTACTTTAACAGTTCAAGGATAACTAACTTAAATTGTTATGGAGATTTGTATCCCTATGAGACCTTTGCTGGGAAAAAAAAAAAAAACATTGAAAATAAGAATTAAATTAAATTTTTTTTTGAAAAATCAGTAGCTTCTGCTGAGAAACTGTGTTGTGATAACAAATTGTAACAACTTTTAGTGCAAAACAATATTTGAAATGTGTGGATGCAATTAAATGAGAGCACGTTGAGAAATTAATTGTTAAACACATACAGTGTTGTCGATGGCACATTTAAGCCCAGATGAATTAAGCAGAGTACTCATCACACACAGTAACTACATAAGCAAATCTAACATTTTAGTTCCAACGTCGCAATCAGAACAGAGAAAAAGACTCAACTATCATTTAAACACTGTTTAAACACTGTTAACATTTACATAATTTAATTGTTGTATCCAGTCGCAGGCTCTTAGCGCTTGACTGCCAAAATATTTGCTCAATAAGCTAAAGAATATGTTTATAGCCGCACCATAAAGCAATAATACTCCATACATAAAATGTGGCAAATGCACACAAAAATACTCTTCTTCACAGTCACTTTTGTTGGTGAAGCTTTTGTGGGGAAGTTTGAACATCTTGTGTTTAAGTACACGGATACACCCATGGGGGACCCCAAGTTCATAATAGTCCAAACAGTATTTAAAAATAAATAATGAAAAAGAAAATCGCAACTGTTTTATTATGACATATTACATAGACTTTTTTTTATGTAGTGCGCTCATGTGTGAGTGTACGGCTCACAGACGACATCCACTTTAAGACCGACTTTTCTGCTTTGTTTAACAGCTACATGAGTTTGTGGTTAAGAGGCACTGTAATTGCAGCATGCTTTGTTTGATTCATGACCTTTTCCGCACGTCATTTCGACTTTCCTCTCGTTCTTTGCGTGTTTGCTCTCTGCTTTTGAAGAGATGAGACAAAAGTATAATAAATATGCAAAACTTGAAAGAAAAAGAATCCAGAAGAAGGTCTGTTTTGTGTAACCGTTTATTACTTCTTTTCGGGATAAGTTGCATCATGTATCATGGCCTTTTTTTCGATTAGGGTTAACCTAACCCTTCTGAAAAAGCTTCTGAGTTTTTCATAGGCCATGAGATATAATTTGCACTTCTGCATAAGAACCACTTAGGAGCTCTTTAATTACCACTGAAACACCAATTTGAACTTTATAGCTGCAGTACTGAAAAAAGAAAAAACTGTCTTATTTGATGCTGTCCAATATTACTTCTTAGCAGTTATTACCTACTAAAAACATGGTCTGATAAGCATGCATAATCAGAGGAGACTGTCTCATCAATTATTTGTAATGGTCCCCCTGTCCTCTCAGATTCACACTTGCTTTCCCTCTCATCTGTGTCTCTCTGTCATGTGCATGCCGTTGGTGTGTCCTAAATGACAGTGCTTATCTCCACCCAGAAGTGGGTGTGGCTACCCCAAATTGCACTAGCACCCCTGATGTTCATCAACAGTAACCAGTAGCATATAACCCTGGTTCTCTTCATCGCATGTAATTTTATTCTGTTGTGCACATCTATAACACATATGTATTCATAGCCAATCCTTATGTATGTGGTGTATATATAGTAACTATGATTTATTCCATAACTCTATTCCAACATTACTCTGCACCAAAAAAGTGTTAATTTTCTTGTTACTGTCTGTGTCATGTTGATGTCATGTTGTTGGTGTAGTCTGTTGTCCTGTTGTCTCTGTTTTGCACACTGAGAGCAAAGCTATAGCCGGAGCTCAGCTCGTTGAGTGTGTACACATACTTGGTAAATAGGGGTGATTCTGACTCTGATAAAGGTTATTCTGTATCACACATCTTGTCCTGGTGTACCTGCCTGCCTTCTGAAGAAACCTGCTCAGTCTAACTCTCGCCTACTAAGAAATACTTACCTGCACTCAAGACTGTGGGAAAGCTTTTTCTTTCTTACCTCCCTCCATGTTCATGAAATCTGAAGACGCATCTGCAACCTTTCCTGTAAAGACAATAACTATTTACCTCAAGCAGAAACTTGTGAGAACAAAACACTTTTACCTGCAAAATAATCTGGAAGCAGCTGGACCGATCTCTGCAAAGAAACGGAGAAAATGAATTTCCCGTTTCAGTAAATTACTGAATAACTGCATATTCTCATTATGATTCTGAATTATGATCATTAAAACCCCTGAACCTTTTCCAGTGTGCCCTGCCATTGAGTCTTTTCCACAAAACATAACATCAAATAATGAAATAATAAAAATGCATGCAGAAGTTCACTTTTTTTTCTTTTTCTTTTTCTTTTTTTTTTTACTGCCAAAGCTTAGTTAAGAACTAATTATTGAGATATTCACTTATATTATTAAGCTTTTACTGAGATGCAGTTAGACTGCAGTCATTTAAAATTCAGAACCCATCATAAACACCTAAATTACCTCGCATCCACATGTGGCCTGTAAGCATCAGACCTCTCCTACTTTTGCGTTTAATTCTTCCTCCCACCACTCTCACTTGGCTCACACTACGAATGTGCCTGTGCTCACAAGAGGACAATTCCTATCCCAAAGCAAAACCCGAGGGATCTCACAGCAAACGTAGGAAACACTTTTATCTGCAGCATATTATTGCATTGTACATCTTGACTTCAAAATCCAGTTTCTGTACACGAACACCTTACTTCTGATATGCTGGGCATCTCTCACCATAATGAGATGATGAAAACCTTGTGTAATTGCAGAGGCAAGCCAGGTTTAGATGCACTGTGTCTGTAGCCAACCTGACACAAAATACAACATCCCTGGAAATTTCATTCAGAAAAAGAAGTTACTTTACTTTTCTGTGGTCAGACATTTGACCTTCAAACTCTATGACAGTCTCAGAAGGGCACAAGCTAAAGGTTCATCATTTCTGATATGACAGATGTCACTAAAAGGGGATTTAGTCCACGTATTAGCCTTAAGTACCCTGACACATAATGGCAGGTGGGAGCCAGGTCTGACATACAATGTCATTGCAGTAAATCCCTAAGTATATTTACAGAGCAAGGGACAGCTTAATAACAAAATCATTATTAAAGGAATTAGAGAGGGAGCAAACAGAGTCAATGTGTGTTTTTTTTTTTTATTTAGTTTTTTATTTGAGAAAAAAGATCTCAGGAGACCCCAAATGTGTCAATAATGAAGGCAATTAAAACTTTCTATCACTGTCTCAGTTGAGACTTTGAGACAGAGACGGCTGATTTAAACTCAGTGTTAGCTATTGTGACAGTAAATTACAGTCTTTGTGCTCCTGACCTAAAATGAGCATGCAAGTTATTTCCACTGTCAGCTGAACGTTGAAAATGTAACAAACAAACATATGTCCTCCCTGTGGAGGTGATCCTCTGGGAGGCTGAGGCTAATTGCCTTTTACCGGTTTACCTCTCCGGGACAGATGCAATAAGCTTGGGAATTTGATTTTTGTTCCTAAGACAAAGAGAGACTGCCTGTGAAGCCCAGACTTGGGAAGTGTCTAGGAAAATGTACCCTCTGTTTTCTACTGGGAATGCTCCAGCACATGATCTCCAATCAAAAAAATGATAATGAATACTGTCATGAGAATGTATGTCTTGGATTTCAGCCTTTAGCAATTTCCTGCACCTTTGTGGCTTTCAATAACACTGATTAAAGTCTCTGGATATGCTTTGAGAAGAGATATCTAACCCGTCCACCCTGCTGTAACCTTGAGATAGAAGTGACCCAAATATACTGACAGAGCACATTCAGCTGAAAATATCAAATAGAATATGCACTCAAAGGCACCATCAAATGTGGCCACACTTGGTAATTATGTATAACTAACACAGCTACAGTTGACACCAGCAATAACGACAGCAAGAAGAACAATGATACGCCACATTTCTGCCACTTTTTCACAGATAAATATTGAGATAATAGAGCAGGGCGTGTACTGTTCGACAACTACTGTGGAAAGCTTGGTGTTATATTTAACTAGGATGTCAACAAGCATCGCAGAATGAATCACAATCTACTAATAAAGGCCATTTGCAGTATTTGTGAAATAAAATGTTTGAACGCAAGCGAAGATCCAAACTTGTATATAAATATCTTCAGTTGGACCTTTTACAGTTCCCGCACTCACAGGTTGGCACGCATATATGTGCCTTTTTCATTTTGGGCGCACAATAATTTTCAAATTTGTCTCTATTTCTGGAAATGGACAGAGTGCAGTTTAAGTTGATTCTTAGCCAGTTTGCAAGGACAGATTATACGGTGAACAGTAAATGCCAACATTGCTTATAAAAAGGACTTAGAGGAGAGTTATTTTAAGTTTGTTGAATTTAGCAACTGCTTCTGTGGCTTAATCTTTATTATCAACAAATTACACACACACACAAAATAGGCAGCTGATGGATACATATATATATATAAAAAACACCCAGCACGCCCCTGCGGGCGGTTTATCCTTCAAGCTCGGGTCCTCTAACAGAGGCCTGGGAGCTTGAGGGTCCTGCGCAGTATCTTAGCTGTTCCCAGGACTGCGCTCTTCTGGACAGAGATCT
>NW_005187402.1:7371837-7373427 GCF_000239375.1 Pundamilia nyererei | reverse complement strand
GACATGAAATTTCATTGAAAGGGCAGTTCCATGTATTCAGGTTTTTGAACAAATGTATTGAACTGCACTTTAGCAGTGTTAAAGGCACTACAAATATTGGCTGCAGTACACAGACCACATTAATTCTCTTAACTTAAGCAGCCCGGTCTGTTAAACAGGCCAGGGAGGATCTAGCATTGCAAAGTTCTTCTTTTTGCATGTTTTAAAAGAGACTGCAAAAAAATGGCTTTATTTCAGCATCCCATTTACCCATTTGTACCTCACTCTGTATTCATTTCTATATTGCTTTATACAATGACTTTTACTTACTGTTTAGCTGTTGGCACTAAAACTATATTGTTAAGTTTTTTTAAAAAAGCAAATGATAGTCACATTTTATTCCATATACTACTTCTTTAGCACTGCTAAATGTCAGCTAATGGATCAATACATTTGTTCTACTTTGATGCAACAGTACCTAAATTTAGTCATCTGTATTATAATATGGAACCTTATAACTATTATTAGTTTATACAGTACAAGCACTCCCTATAGAATTCTGTCTTCATTACTTTGAAGTGCAGTTTCTCTGCTGACTTCTTTGTGGTGCTAATTCTTGTAGCAACATCACATGTTATAATATTACATTTAAAACACACTAAATGTGTGTGCGTGCATGCGTGTGTGTGTGTAATTTGTTGATGATGATGATTAAGCCACACAAGCAAAAGATAAATTCAACAAACTTAAAATAGCTCTCCTCTATCTATATCACCCTTTTTTCCCCCTAGCATCAGGTCCTCTACCAGAGAACTAGGAGTTCTAGAGTTCTGCAGTATCTTAACAGGTCCTTGAACTGCACTCTTCCAGACAGAGACCTCTGATGTTGTGTCTGGAATCTGTTGAACCACTGTTCCAGTTTCAGGGTCCTAAAGTTCCTGTTACCATTGAGACCTCTTTGGATTCAACCTATCACGTTTGCTCCCATTGTTCCTTCAGCTCCAGGTACTTCTCTATTTTGTCGTGCTCCTGTTGATGTTGCTGTCCTCTGGGATTGCACATCTATCACAACTGTGGTCTTCTGTTCCTTGTCAGACACCACTGTGTCTGGTTGGTTGGCCAGCAGCTGCTTGTCTGTCTGGAACTGAAGGTCCCACGGGACCTTAGCTGTTTTTTCTCAACCACCTTTGGTGGTATCTTTCATCGGGACTTGGGGACTTCTATTTCAAATGCAGCACAGATGTATATATGTATATACATATATGTATTCAGCTTCTCTCTTATTCACAAGGAGTCACCACAGTAGGTAGCTCTTCATGATGCAACACTGAAGACATTTGTGTCTCCTCCCATGGATGAAACCAGAGATCTTTTCCTTGTAAACCACCACTCTATGGAGCCACTAAGTTATGGAAATGTATATTTCACTGCGCTGCTTCCCTCCAGTCTAGGCTATATAGGTCAGTAGCACTGACCTGCACTTGAATAGCCCTTACAGGGACACAGATAAAGAAAAGAGGACATGAGTAAAACCCCAAACCTCCTGAAATCTACATTTGTGTGATCTCAACTGTCTATTCAATGTGAGGATTTAGGTTATTTTGCCTTGTG
>NW_005187402.1:7308028-7371108 GCF_000239375.1 Pundamilia nyererei | reverse complement strand
CCCAACTATTTTTCACACACTAGAAAAATATTCTGTAAATAATTTTTACATAGATTCCTGTGCATGAGCCAATTAGAGGGCAAGGAAAAGACACCTTTATTCAAAGCAATCATTAGCGAGAGCGTCTGCCCTTGGTTCACTGTCCATGAGTCTACAAACGTATTTTAAGCGAACACTCTCTATTGTGAAGTGAAGCTGTTGACCAGTGAGACAAATTAGTCTATTACCACCAGTTTTAGCTCCTCTATAGCTTATGCTGACACATAACCTTAATGCTACATCCTCAGAATAGAAACCTAACTCATTTGCATGGCACCAGGCTACGCGAGGACGAAACTGTTCTCCGACTTTTACAAGTGAACACGTCCCAGTTGTGCTTCATATAGAGCTCACAGCTCGGAGATGGCACAGTTATTAAATACTTGCCAATAATCCGCCTGCACAAACATCTGCAGACAAAGTATTGTTTCTGTGACACATTCAGATAATGGAAGAGAGTGAGCCACAAACACAAATCCAAATAAATGAGTGAAAACTGGCTGGGTGCTTGTTTTAAGATTTTTTTTTTTTTTACTTGAAAGAGCATGACTACAGAAGCTCAAAAAAAAGTCCAACACAAAAAAAGTTTAATCATTATTCCAAGTTTTTGCCCAAAGAAAGCAAGTGACTGTATCACACAAATGGCAGCAGTGTGGATAATTAGTAGTTTCGTTTTGATAATGTAACATAGCCAGAAAAATAAAAAATATCAAAAGTTTCTTTAGCATTCGTTTTTGACTACTGCTGATGAAAAAGAGAGACACTATGCAGGCTCATGGAAAACAGAACAAAGCTAAGACCTAATGCCTCCCTCTGAGCTTTTGAAAATATTGACTTCAGCACCTTTTAGTTTTACCGTGACAAGCAGGATTAACAGCAAAAAAAAAAGTCCCTGCCCCAGCCCTCAGAATAGGGATGGTCTCATTATCCGACATCCCAAATTCATTTTAAACACGCTGCAGTCAAAAACTATGCATACCACAGCTTTAACTAAGTGAACCTAGCATTTCACTAATCAGTAGTTGCATCCACGGATGTATGAAAAGGAGTAATTACATCAGACATAAAAATAAATGTATTGAAATAAAAAAAATTACAACTGTCCTGTGTCATTTGCTTCCTCATTTATATCTTTCATTCATGCTTAACTTGTAGCTCTGCTACTTCTGACAGCACCTGGAAGGTAACATAATGCTCATTTGTTAGCTTGGATTGGCAAAACACAGTAAGTGTGTAACAATTTCAGTTCAGAGCACAGAGAAATACAGGTTTACGAGGTGAAAGTGGCTCAGGGAATATGATGTGCTCACAAGGTGTGGTGAACTTGAGGGATCTTAGTCCACCAGGAGCGCTCTCTCACTCCTCCAGATGGCCTGTCCTCCCCTTCCTCTCTGTGGAACAACCCCTCTCGGTGGCTTGTGCTGAAGGGATGCAACAATTAGCCTCTGCCCAAAGCTTCAGCTGCTAACGTTGCATTCCCTGATTGATGCAATGTAGATGTAGTTTCTTTAAATTAGATTCATCCATCAGAAACCAGTCCCAGGTAAAAAAAAAAAAAAAGTTCCCCAAAACAGTAAAAATTAACATGTTTCAAATTTTTCATATTGACAAGTAGGATGAGATATAAGTCTAAACTGTAACCAGGTTTATTTTACTCCTTTTTAAGATTTACTTTGCCAAAAACCCATTACATGTTTTAGACCTTTAGCAGATGCTGAATACATTTCAGGTTTTTCTTTTAGCAATTTCAGTACTATAAATCATTTATGTGTGTTTGGTAGTCATCCTCTCATTTCTTTCCTCATGCATTACTGTCATCTGTACATTAGTGGAGTTGTGCAAAATCTCTGGCAGCTGTGTACATCACAGACATGCTTTACATGCACACTCTGTGGCTGAAAACTGAGTCTGTCTTATGAGCATGTACTGTTCCCTGTGTGTTTGCAGGAGGTCGTTAGAGCTGTGCACTGCCCAAAAAGATGTCAGAAAAGTGTTACACTTGCAATAACACAGCCCAGCTGTTGTTCTTGGCATCCTCTCAGAAGTGGGATGCTAAACACATTATTTTAAAAAAAAATAAGATAATTAAAAAGACAGTGCATCCTCCACCAAAGCCAATGCCTCATCTCTCAAGTTTACAGAAAGCGTTCCAAATTCTCATCAAATAGTTCTCTTGTATCCAGTTCTGAAACCTCCTACAGGACCAGTATAGTTAAGAAAAGCTGTAATAACAGGAAGGCCAAACTTTGGCCAAGCAGTGGTCACACACAATATACTGAACATCTGCTGTACAGTTGTTGTTTTCTTTGAGAAATGTGCATGCAGCCGTTTGTCTGTCTTTGTCCAGTACTTGAACTGGTAACATCAAGGCCTTTTTTTATCATGAAGTGCTTAAATTATTTTATCCACAGTGTCTGCCGGACTAAGATTTTTCTTTCTATTCACAGTGAAGAATATCAAGGGCACAGTAAAAGGCTGTGGTATTGATCTATGAGTAAGCAGAGACAACATTAAATGAATCTAGCGAGGCAGTAATCTGTGTGACAATGACTATGTCCTGAGCAGCAGAGGTGATTTGTATTCCAGTGTTACAAATTTTATGCCCATAGAAGGTTTACAGGTCTTCAGATTTCTCAGAGCTCAGGTGGATGCTGGCACTAGAAGGCGTGTAGTTCAACAACAAATGAAGCTTTTGCTTTAGTGAATTAAAAGAAAGTTCACTTTTGAATTATGAGGTCTCATCACTGATTCTTTTGAGTTTAGCATAAGCATACGTGTACCTGCTATTCTGTGCCACAAGGAAAAAATATCACGTGGAATTACTGTAACCAACCCCGCAGCCATCCATCCACTGCATCCTGTTTTCAAGTTGCAACCTAAGTCTTAATATTATAGCTAGTGAGTAAAGTTGGAGTTCACAAAGAAACTGAAGCCAACTGAATCAGCAACGTGGGAAGCCTTCGTGCAGGTTCTCCAGATTTTTTTTGGCAATCTGAGTGTAGGGAGTTATGCTGAGGTTGCGAATAAAATGCTGAAAGCACATCAGATAATGAGTGCCAGAATGCCACTGAAGATGCACTTCTTACATTCCCATCTGGACTGTTTTCCACCAAATCTGGGCGATGTCAGCGACAAACATGGGGCAAGATTTCATCAAGATGGAAAACTGATATCACAGAAAATTGAATCAGAGAATGATGGGTGACCGCTGGGTTCACATTTTCAAGCACACTGACATGGTTTTATTTTGAGTTAAATCGACAGAAATATGCTTTACCGTGTGTCTGGCAATGTCTTGTTGTTGTTGTTTTTTTTTAATTAATTTAATTTCTCAGAATTAACACATTGAAATAATTCTGGTGACAAATAGTTCAAATTCCTGAAACTATGTTAATACATTTTAGTGAAATTCAAAAACATGAATGACGTTTATCTCAAAAACCTAGTGTGCAAGCACAAATCGGATTAAATGTAAAATTAGTGTAATAAGCAGAAGCAATATATATATATATATATGGTTGTTTTTTTTTGTAAACTTGGAATATCATTTTGATGTACTAAAAGCTTGTTGTACTGTCCCCATGTGGCCCCCTCAAAAAAACAGGTTTAAGTGTGAAGTGCCTAGAAGTGCAGTAAAAATATTTTGGCAACGGTCTTACTTTAAAACATTGCCTTTCATTTTAGCATTACTGGGGTGCATGTTTCCCTCGGGTTCAGTCTGTGTGTGATCATTAAAAGTTTCTTCACACATTTGGGACGAATTTTAAGGATTGACTCTGCATATCTTTTAATCCCTACATCCAAATAAAAACAGATCCGCTAAGCAGTCCTTGTTTTATTTAAGGTCAAATTTATATGAATAGTTAATTACAAATGTTGCTGCAGGCACCCGCTGTTTTGTTTTATTATACAGGGGAATAACGATATTTTTGCCCTTGAACAGTACTCTCGGAGCCTCTTGTTGAAGGAAATGTTTCATTCCTTGAACACACTTATTCCTGATCAGCCTGACAGTGATACTGTCCTTGCATGCACCAGGCAGAAGGCAAGCAAACAGTCTGGAGCGTCTGGCAGTGACACAGCAGGGCTTAGCAATGAGCCATGATGCTATTCAAAGAAAATCCTTCCCATTTCTTCTTTGTGATTCTGTCTGTTTAGAGTGCCTCTCTGCATGGTCACGTAAGAGCACAAAATGTCTCCCTTAATTATATTAGAAGTCCTGGCCAAATAAAACACGCAAGACTTATGTTTTTGTTTGTTCCGCCACATGACTAAGAAAGTGTATGAAAAGAAAAATTTTGACCACTTAGGCCGAACATGCTGCGGCAAGCCAATGGAAAGGCTCAGTCAATTCCTTTTAAAGAACCATAAGGATATTATTAGCATCACCAGAGAGCCAGGGTTCATTCCAAAAGTTCAGATAAATTTTAAGAAAGTATTACAAACGGAAATGATCTGCATAGACATCAGAATCGAACTGCCAAATACCTCTATCTAAACTCTGTACATCAGTAAAACATGTTGGTTTCTTTCTAAAGGTCTCTCCTTATTGAGCACAAGTCATTTGTGGATTGTAGTACAAACAATGACACATCAAAGTAACGAATTTATTATTCTTCAAAAATGAGGTTTGATCTTTCCTTCCACTTTCTGTAGTCGTTGCTGTCATTGTCCTGGGTTTGGACTCAGGTTTTTGAGTATTGGACTTTGAATGTTGCTAGCTTCATATGATTAGTTTAGTTATTCGTTTATTATTTTGAATTCCATGTCCTTTGAATCTTTTTAGTTCCGGTCTCTACATGTATTAGATTTTAATTGTTCCTCAGGGTTTGATTTCCTTTTCTTCATTAGTCTTCACGGTTTCTCAGTTGCAGGTGTTTATTCTTTAAGTATTTTCTTGTATTCTGTGCTCTCAGCTGCAGTTAGGTTCTCCATATTAAACATTTCAGTCATTCATTCCCTTTTTTTAAAATGTTGGAATAAAATTTTACATCGTGGCTCATGTGATGACTCACATGATTAATACCGTGCCACCTCCAAGGGGACAGCCCCGCTATAGTGGCTAAATTCCTGTGACTCTCCACTAGCTGAAGACGCCTCTTGGATGAGAGTCAAAGCATTTTCATAAACTTGGAGAAGTCCAGTAGTTTTCTTTTTAAACAGTCAAGGCTACCGTGTGCTGGGAACCTATGCAGGCATATTGTTGTAGTCATTTGTTTCTTGTGTTTGGATTTAGTTTTGCTTTGTTTTGTCATTACCTTGATTAGTTTCAGCTCATCTGTTTTTATAGTCCTGGTCTCCCGTTAGTCTTTGTCAGTGTGTCTGTTTAGCCTCTCTTATGTTTCACAATATTTGTATCATAACAAGGTCAGTTTTATGTTTAGCTGATTTGTCTTTGAGTTGTGGATTTGGATCCTGGTTTGTGCTGAACCTTAGCAATTACTCTTCGCTGTGTTACATAAAATTGATTCATTGTATTTAGATGATCAAATCAAAATGATAGAGCAACTGAACTTTTAAAGCAAAAAAGAAAAATAAGACTAAAAAGGCCTCTGCACAAGCACTGTTGTGTAAAAGGCCTTAAACAGAAGTTAGGAGGTATTCAGTTCTTATTCCTTGGAGACATGCTCAGTGATGCATTTGGACAGCGGCCTACTTTCCTGGATTACAGACTACAAGGGCAGGCCACACTTTGTTTGTGTAGTGAGCAGTGTGTCGGACAGGGACCAGAGTAGTACAGGGCTGCCTTGGGGGACTTTACAGTTACCTACAACACCAGTCAAAAGTGTGCAGACTTTGACATTGCCTGCTTTATACTCCAGGGTGAGACAGCGAGAAATGCAAAATTCATGCTGCACCCACTCTCTTTGGCAAGTATATACCACACTACGACCCACATATCTAAAGTTTTAGCTGAAAAGCCCATAGGGCTTTTTTTTCTTTAAGCAAAGAGAAGGAAAAATAAATACTTGTTTATGTTTTTGTTGCTTAATTGAGCTTCATTCTTCCATTTTCTGTCCCTTTAATGGCAGCAACCCTGTATGGAAAAGAAAAGGAAATGTGCCTCTTTTTATATGTACAGCACACACTATAATTTATTTATGAAAAAAATGATCAATTTGAAGGATAATTCAAGTGATTCTGATGTTGTATCACAAAAGTGAGAAGGACTTTTTTCCCTCAAGTAAATCAAAATATAAGACTTATATCTAAAACATGAGTAATATCTTTTTATATTAACACCATATAGTTACAAACCTCTGCTGCTAGACTTTATTAATATACAACCAAGAGTGTTGAAAGTGTTGAAAAGGCACTTTTCAAAGTTTTCGCTGAGCCTTTTTTCAGACAGGAATGTTATCGCTTTGGGGGGTATTACATTGAATTTCACAATATTTCTATTTAAACTGCAAATAAAGAAAAGGTATAATTCGCCTGTGGTCATGGCATGAAAAAGCTGGCTCCCAGCCTCAACTTGGTAATTGTACTGTTACTGTTAACTGCTCTCTTTCTGCACTCAACTCAGGATTATGTTTGCAGATCAAACGATGCATTACTTATTTCAAACAGGTGGTATATCAGAGTCTGCTGGCATGCCTTGCTGGAGGTGAGATGAGTTCCAGCTGTTTCTTGCTGACAGTAATGTCAAGCAAGCAGGTGGTGACACCTGTCAACCATTCAGGGGTGAAGAAAGAGCTACAGGCTGCCAGTCTGCATATAGCTGGTCTTACAAAAAGAGGCAAGAGAGCAGGAATCAGCTGAAGTTTACTGTTGATGAATTTGTTACACAGTAAACAAACACCTAGATGAAATGGTCATATCAGAGCAGAGCATATGAAATAATCTTCACACTTTGCACCATTTTGAGACTAGAGAGACGTTGTGTAGTAAAGGAGCAGCATCTTCAGCATCTGCCTTGATCCCTTAATGGTGTAAAATTGAGTGTTTTGGCACTTATCAATATGACCAGTTATTAGACAGCGCCAGGTTATGTGCCCGGGCCGCTCAGTCTGCATGAACTGTGCTTTGATCTCTGCAGAATCTGCTGGCAGAGTGTATGTATCAACACAAATAACATGATACAAGAAAATCTATAAAAGTCTGTTTGATGAGGGTTGGGAGTTATTTTGAGACTACCCCCAAGCAAACCAACGGTAGGAGTTGCTTGAGCAAATATCCGAAAAACATGTTTTTTATAGGTTTTATCCTTTTTCTTTCTTTTATTGACCTGAACTAATTAATTTTTTACCCTCCAAAACGATCACTCAATAAGTTCATTCTGAATAACTAGTTTTATCCCTAATCATAACACAATCTTAATCCGGATATTTGTCATCCTACTAAGTGAGGCATCAGATCAGAAGACACTTTAGTCACTCTGAAGGACAGAAGATTATTTTTTAAATGTTTGGCCAAACATAAATGTAGCTTAGCTATAATACTGAGTGTCTGGAGAATAGAAACACAGAGAGCTGTTACAGCCTGAAACTACCACCCACAACTCCCCCACTGTACCGGTGCTGTTAAAATCAGGTAGAAGATGATGGAGACACTAATATATTACACTTCAACAATGCGCTTTTGGAAGTAAACAAAGTTTATTGCCAGTTGATAACCAAACAAACAATCACCCAATTTCCCTATCCAATGATGTTCTTCCAATAAATAAATAAATACAAAGGAAAATTTTTCATTAAAATTTTTTTACATGTCTGAGTAGATAGAAATGACCCATCAAAAAACCCTCTATCACTGCAGCAGGATTATTCCAATATCCTTTCTGACTGTGCTCCCTTAACAAAATGATTCAATTTGCAGTATGAGATAAAATCAATCAGTTACAGTAGATACAGAGATCTACTGTGTTGTCACACTGAAATAGTGGAGCAGAGGCAGATAATAAAGTAAAAAAAAACATTTAATAAAATTAAGTAAGTAAACAAAGTGGAAATGTATTTCCAGAACACTCATCTTCTTAAAACTACACACTGATTCCAACAGTGTATCACAAAATGGATGTTCTCATTTAGACATCGACTCTTGCAGTTGTCAGAACTGAGTAATTAGGGAGAGTATTACTTGTGTTTGGGCTGGCGCTGGGTGTAATGCTGAGTACTGACACATTCCTCACAGGTAGATATGTGGGCTTGGTGAGTAATCCACAGTTTCGAGTGTTAATGTAGTCATGGAAAAGGCAAAAAAAAGTGTACAGTCTGTACTGCTCTGCTGCAGGTGCGTAGGTTTGATGCCGACTGAATTTTTAGGTTTTCTTGACACAGTCCAAGCTTGAAAGAGGATACAGGAATACTTTTACTTTCTTTTGTCTGTTGCAGATGCTTTGATCTTCTGTTTTTTCTTCCTCTGAGAATGGCTGACTGATCAAAACAGGCGTCTTGTGCTAGAAAAGACACCTTTGACAAAGGGCTTTATGGATGAAAAAGACATAACACATGATATCATCAAATGTCAAATCTAATTGGTGAATTTAAAGAGACTAGCTAAGTGTTAACCACAACAGTTTTTTTTATACTGCACGACATCACACGACATCAAACGTGACACAAGTGTAATATTTATGGTGAAAGTAAAGGTAAAACGTGGGCAACTTTTTAAAAAATAATTTCACTTTTGCCATTTATTCATTCAGTTATCAAAGTGTAAGGATTTCTTCATTTACTCTGAGTAAGATCATTGTAACCACAAAAAACACTCAGCAGTCATTTGATTGTAATGGTACACCTGTTAAACTAGGGTTCAAACTGAGCATCAGATTGGTAAAGAACATGAAATTTTGGACCATTCTTCCTTGTATCAACGTTTTAGGTTGCTGGATTGATGTCAGGGATATTTTCTTGGTACACTTTGAACCTATTAGTATCGAATGAGCAACGTTTAAGTGCCACAATCTACCCGAGTATTGTTGCTGATCATGTCCTTCCCTTAATGACTGCATTTCACCCATTTTCTGATGGCTGCTTCCAGCAGGATAACCTGCCATGTCACAAAGCACAACTCATCTCAAACTGGTCCCTTGAACATAACAGTGAATGCGCTGTACTTAAATAACCACCACAGTCACCAGATCTCAATCCAGCAGAGCACCTTTGTAGGAACGGGACAGTCACATCAGTGATGTGCAGACGACAGAACTGCACAACTGTCCAATGTTATAATGACAACGTGGATCAAAGTCTCTGAAGAATGTTTCCAGCATCTTGTTGAATTTATGCTAAGAAGAATGAAGGCTGCTCTGGAGATGGAAGGTAGCTTAACCTGGCACTGTGCTAGTAAATGATGTGGCCGATGGGTATTTGAAAATGTTTTTGAGACTATGCCTTTACTATTTTAATTGCAAAAGTAAGACAAAAAAAAAATTGAGCGAAATATTAGCAAGCTGCCATGCCAACATGAGTTTAGAAGTACCTTTCCTTTCAAAACCTTGTGATATGAACCTGAAATGTTCCAGCATTTCATATCCTTAGACTTTAGGAAGAAATTTATGAAATGCTGCTCCTCGGGCTTACTGTCTTAAATTTCAAACCTCAGCTGGCAAAGAGAGGAGTGAATGAATGTTTTTGATAGATCCCCTCAATAAAAACGGGGCACTCGCTTAGCTTCCAGATCGAGTTAGTCCTGGACATGTGAATTGTCAGGCTTTTTGTCACAGTCTTGGCTCCATTCTTTATCACACTCGCACGCTGCGTCTGGTCTATTTTTTTTTATTGCACAGGAGGTGGGACTGAAGGAGGGCGAGAGGTTTAAAGGTCAGGTGCTGGCTGCAGAAGTGTGAAACATGAGGATTCATGCACTACTGAGGTAATAATTGCTAAGATGGTGAGCTACCCTGCAGCATGTGTGTGGATATTATCACATACAGTAGGACTACAGCTCATACCTTTTGCTTTCCCTGCATGTTATCCATCTTTTATCTCCACTGCACTTCCGAAAAACACACTAAAGATTTGCTCGAACTTTCCATTCACTCTCACTGCACAATCACATTGAAGTGTTCATCATACTGCCTGTCAATAAATGCAAGAGGTCTGACTGATTAGATTATGCAAAGAGCTTCTTTCAGCACCACATAGCTAGAACTTGTAGTTCTCTGTGTAATTGATCAAGGCGCTCTCAAATTTCCCTTGAAATGTTCTTGAATTCATTTGAACTGTTAGTCTTCAATAGAGGAGCTGATGTGATTAAAGTGTTATTAACAAGCTGTGACAAAATATTCAGTTCATGCAATCTCTTGGGCAGCATGTTCACACCAAGTCACAAAGGTAACACACACACACACAAACACACGGACACACACAAGAGTGTCAAAGTTGTATAGTTTATGGACCCAACAATTTATCTCAAGATGACCTTCGGCATGTCAGCAACAAAAAAAAAGGAGCTTGACTCAATTCACAGGCGTTAGGTTAAGGAATGGCCTTTGATAGAAAACAGCTTTCACCTCAGTGATGAAACACATAAACACTGACACTGTTTTGATGAACCATCTGTTGTTCTTTTAATACATTTACACTTCATCCTGCTCGTTTTTTGATCATGTAAATTGAGCTGTGTGTGTTGGAGGTAACTCAGTGTTGTTTTTCTTCGTTTACCTGTTTAGAGTGTGCTTTCGTTTTTATTTACATGTTCAAAAATAACTTTCTTTCTCTTTAGATTAAAAAACAGGGTAGATAAAGTAAGTGCAGGAAAATGCCAAATTGTGATTCAAATGATAACCTATTACTGTTTATGCACTATCAGAAAACAAAATTAAGATTAAAATGCTGATTATGTTGCATTTTTACAAAGAATTGTGTTTAAATTCATTAAGTGGAGAAATCTTCCAACTAAGCAATATCTGATGGCTGTCATTAAAATCAGTTAATAAGTTATTGAGGCTTCGAATACATGTGACCACTAACCAGTCAAGGCATTAACTTGTCTGACATTTTGGATATGTGACAATGTAAGGTCAAATGATGAAAGCCCCTGTCACTCAGAACTAGAGACTGGTCTGCAATCATCTGACAACCACTGGTTTTAAGGAAATAAGTATCCCCCAACTGGTTTTGAGTAGCTGCTAGGAAGATGAATGCCAAAGCTTCAGTCAGACAGACCCACAGACCTGTCATTAAAAAGTGTGTTCCTTCAAAGTAAAAGCTGCACCTTCAGAAACACTTTGCAATCTTTTCCATTTATAGTTTGCGGCCCACTTTTTCAAGTTTTACTACCACTCAGCTGTTAGTTAGCAAGTATTTGCAGACAAAAATGAAAAACTCCAGGAGAGGAGGCCACGGCAATCTGCTAGCAACCAACGCAATCACTAGGAGGTTTTTGGCACAGCACTTTTCTTTACACTGTTTTCGCTCAGATACAGGCAGAAACCTTGCCATTGCGACTCATGTTTGGGCATACATACATTTCAATAAGGAAAGATCATTTGAAGGAACTGAACATGATTTATTGATATACAGAATTCAATTTCAAGTATCTGACGTTAGACTCCGATGGTCCAGCACAACGGGATGGGATCCCACTAATCATAGGGATTAGAGCGCCCCCCCCAGTCTAGATGTTGGTGGTGGAGATGAAGATGGAGGCTTGAATGGAGCCTGAGATATAAGAGGTGGTGATGGGAAGGAAGTGGGTTGCATGAAGGCGACTCCAAGGAAGGATGAAAGATGCGACATGAGATTTCAAGTACTCGGACTGGTGATGTCACAATGAGCTTGACAGCGTGGGAAAGTGGAAGTGGTGCAAAGCTAGATTAACCGGCAACACCTGGTAAGCAGACAGATGCGTGACTATAGATTTTCCTTACTGAACTTATGCATAAGCTTCATTTCCCCAGCAACCGGTGGCTGTATCACATCCAGTGTTGCGGACAATTGAGCAATGTTCAGACGATGTCTCGTGAAAAACCTCAAAACACTTAAGTATTGCGGAAAGACATGTAGTAGAGGGTTCATTTTAAATGAGTGACCAAGTCCACATCAAGGGAAGGGTGGCGCTCTGACACAAACACTCTTGAGTTTCTTAACTGTCACTCGCTGTTTAGTTAACTTTAAGATGTGAAACTACTCGTCGGGGTTAGGAAAAGATAATTGTCGGGGTTATAATAAAAATTTCTGCAACATTTATTATATTAGATAATTCCAGTTTCCAGGGGATTGAGTTCAGTTGTATCTGCATGTAATGATGCCAGAGAACATTTTAGTAACAGCTATACCAAAAAAAACTTGAAGGGGGATTTTTATTGCTAGCAGATTCTGTGTATTTACGAGTAGTAAATACACAGAACAATGTGACTGTGTTTTTGAATTGTTTCCCTGTGTAAAGCACTTCATATCTTTATTCCTCTACTAATATAATAGCACAGTATTTTATTGTTAATACTATCATTGTTTGTTTTGTTGTTGCTGTTGTTTTTGCTCTTTATGCTTAGTAGCCAGAGAGAGACAGGTTGTGACACAGATTTTTGAAATATGCTAGTTTACACTCTTGCTGGATCACAACAGAGAAACAAACAAAAGTCATTTTTCTGTTGGCAGGAGCAGTGCGTTTGGATCCTTGCCACTGCCCAGTGATTAATTAATATCCTAATGCTCAAACGTAACCCTGCCCACTTTTTAAAAACAAAACAAAAGGAAATTAAGTTGAACAAGCCTCATCAGTTATTGTTAACTTTGCACTGTTCTCTCAGATGACACAGTTTGATGAGAGATTAGCTAATCGCACATGATGCAATACACTGAAAACCTCGCTAAGCTTACCATAGGAAAAGGTTTGTATGTTTTAATGAAGAGTTGCGTTTATGCCAGCTTGAATTTCCATCAATTTCTCAAACCACTCCTGCAGTGTAATCCACTACTTGTCTTTATGACCTACCCATCAATAAATAGCTTAAATGAGGGTTGACATGTTTGTGCTGATGGTTTTTAAGAATGCGAGCAACATGTCTACACCTCTAAGGATGCAAATCTTGGTCAGTCGACCGCCTAAAATCAGACTGAAAAATTTTAACAACCATTCAAAGAACTCCTATGAATTTAGGGAGGATCACAATGGGGGAGATCAATGTGTTGTAATGCAACTGAATACCAGCTGACTATGGCTTCTGTTTTTCTGCTTCTGTTTTTTTTGTTTTTTTAAATATGAAAGCGCTGACTTTTTTATAGTTACGTTCAAATCCCCAAAAGTTGCGCACTTGATATTTAATGATACCTTTTAGTGTGAGTACTGCTTTAAATTGCAGTTAATTAGTCCTCTGGAGATTTCATCCTGTACAAATGAACCTTTTCCAACTGTCAAAGGCACTAGAAAGGCTGCTTAATTTCAAGGTGTAGTGGCTTGGTAAAGGGCAGGAGTAAAAAGTCTTTCTTACACTGTTCCCGACATGTGTGCATCACTCCAGTTAAGCGTAGAGGAGTTAAAAGCGAAGATATTTTTTCCTGTGAGTCCACAGTGCTAACAACCAGGCTTGGTGCCACCAGAGCAGGCAAAGTTTGAACTAGAGGTGGTTTGTGAGGAAAGTCGGGTCACAAAAATCAATAGGTTTCTCCCTGTTGGAAGCATGAATGTGCACAGTGCATTTCATGCCAAAACAGCCATTAGTTTCTGAAAGATTCTCAGGTCACACAAGGAAGTGGTCAGAAGAGGGCAACCACAACACAACACATAACACGGCAGTTTGTGCGGTAACAGTGCATCTTTCAGTGTAGTGCTTACTAATATTTCAAAGTATTTCATTATCCTTTCAGCCTATATAAGGACTTTAGCGTATTTCTGTTTCACCACTGCAGCTTTTTCTCAATGTGAATATGTCAGCTTTGTGGAGTTAAGCTCAAAAGGTACCACTCAACCTGAAGGTTAAGCCTTTTGCTTAGTGATGTATATTCTCTCTTTAATGCAGTTGGAAGAATGGACTTTTGGTTTAGGTTCCTGGCCACTTGAGTGAGGATAAAAGTGGCTTAGAGTCAGTGATCAGTAGTGGGCAGATTGACTCTGGGGTCGTTATCTCAAGAAGGCCAGAGCAGAACAGAGAAGTGAGATATTTCAGCCTGCCTGCAGCCATGGCTTCACACGAGGTAAAAGATGAGATTTTACATTTTTCACAAACTGAGGTTGCACCTCTGATCTCTTTCATGATCTGGGGCTCTGACATCTGGCTAAATCATCAACATGTGATGCTTTGCACGCTATTTAGCATGTGGAACATGGGACGATTTTACCCGTTAAACATTTAGACGAATATAAAATAGTAACATAAGCCTGGATAGTTGATGCATGTATATTTTCTTTAATGTAGGAATGTCGTGAATCTCAGAGCTGTAGCTGACGGGGATCTGTCTACTTTAGGGCAACGTTTACTGTCTCTCGAGGGCTGCTTGTGTGATGCTTTAGATGGAAACAGATTCAGTGGATGCCAGCATCCCAGGGGCATCAGTTAATCTAATATCAGCAGAACAAGATATTTGCTGGTGTCCTTGTTACACAATACCAAGGTTCAAAAGTGAAGCTTCTTTCATTTTCAGGTGAGAAATGTGTCCCTTCAGCCTTCAACGATATCTGCTACCCTGTCTGATTTGATTGTGAGTGACTGATTTTTGGTTCATTTGGTTTCTCTCTCCTTTGGATTGTCGGATATTGTAACTGCACATGGACAGCATCAGAAGAGTGCAGTGAAAGATGTGAGATCTATCAAAGGCTAAAGAAAACTGCAGAGTCAGGTAAAAGTTCATTCTGAATTTCTCTATTTGCGCCTGTGAAAATCCCAGAGGATGTTGGAATCAAAGAGAAAACAAAAAAAGAAACAGAAGAAAAAAAAAACTATCAGTGCAAGGATTATTGTACTTGATGTTTACCAATGGCACTCACACACAGGTCAGGATGGGCTCTTTGGGAGATGAGAGCTGCTAGAAGAATAAAAGACTCTGCAAACCCGTGTGTGACTAATGTATGACCCGCATATGCCCACCATAGTGTGATCTGATAATCCAACAGTGGGCTTTAGCAGCAATGATAAGGATAAGACGTTCACAAGAGTCTGCGCACAGCAGGCACATGGGTCTAAAGTCACACGGCTTGATGTTATTTGACAACAGCATTTGTGTATATACAGTACAGAAGGAAAAATATTGAATGCAGGGAAGGCTACCCAGGAGGTATGTGCCTTAAGATGTCACCCCTTCACATGAATCAGCAGCAGAGCAGGAGGGGATAATGGGGTGGATAGTGCCACGGGGCTACAGAGACCTTATCAGAAAAAAAAAGAAGAAAAAAAAGCTAGTGCAGCAATCGTGTACGCCAAAGCGCAGAACAGAACCCTCAAAAAATACTGCTGCCTTGCTGCGTAATTACTTTCAGCAAAGCAAATTAACAACACAACATTAACAGCTGTAACTTTAATTATTGATACAAGGACACACACACAGGCGATTTTTTGTAGTTTGGTAACAACATAATAATCCTTGTCTCAAGGTCAAGTGGCAAACAAAAGCATAAAAAAGCTTTGCAATGAGTACCTATGCAATATTATGTTTGCTAGATGCTAAAGAACACCACCGTGAAGGGTGTATATGTGTGTGCGCGTGCAAAACAAAGTGCAATCTGTCTGTCGGCCCGTGTTAAATGGAGTGCACTAGTGATGAGACACGCAATCTGGTGTCTGCTTTTGTTAGAGGCAGGCAGTCACTTATGAGTCATGGCATTTAATATGGATTTTATCGATTGGATACATTTTCGGGATGATGGAAGCAACGCGAAACATATTCCCCCCCGTCACTGGTTGATGTCTCCATGTTGCTGACCACAAAATGACCTTTAAGAAGGAGAATTATACGCTGACCGATACACGCTTGATACACAGCGAAGTCAATGGACTTCTAAATCCGGAAAGACTCCCGCAAAACAGGCACAAACTATTTAGTATGAAAATGGGATTTAAACACCTTAAGCCATGCAAATCAGTCGGAATGTTTTCACTGGACAAAATTCAGCATTTCGGTTTCGCTTTCACCTCATCCGATGCAAAGGCATTAACTGTTAGGCCACTAGTACCCTTTCTTCATGCTTTTTTACATTAAATCTATGTGAACGTTTTATCAATTTACTTTCAAATCCTCGCACTCATGAAAATTCCTCCATTTTTATACCAACAAGAGCGTTTGTTATTCTGCCGGCACTGCATTCAAAAGGGATGGTGTGGCAGAGAGGTCAAACATGAATCAGAGCGGCTCTCTAATATAAAAATATCGCCTCAAAGCAGCCAGCAGGACAGGCAGTTAAAGATATGGGAAAATGCCAAAAGCAGTGTTCGCAGTAGGACTACTGGATGTTGGCACTGCAATACTAAAATATCAATAATATGATATTAATAAATACTGCTCTCTCTGTCACCACAGAGAGCTAAAAAAAAATACCAGTTCTGTAATTAGAGCCACAGGTGTTTAGTTTCTGGTAAGAAAAATCCATTATTGCTTGCAGCTATGCAGCCGAGTGTTACTCCTGTTCTCTCTGCTACTGATCCCCCTTCATTGTTACCATGAATGAGAAGACGTTCTTAGTGAACCCAGCCAGTAAATTAAGGATTTAGAAAACTATCTATCGTGCTCATTCCGTTGCTGTTTGTTGTTCTACGCAACAGATACTCCCTTTAACGTCTTATTCGTCAGCACCGTCGCTACAACTTCCCATTGTCACCTTTTCAGGGATGGGGGGAACACGGGAATTAAAGAGCAAATGACATATCGTTTGGATGACAAGTCTGAGTGTTATAGCATCAAAGGAAACCTGCCTTTTTGTTCAAACGCTCACTCTCCCCACCTGCGCTTTGTCAGAATAGACACCATGCCCCACCACGACTCCAGATGGCCGCTGCATACTAATCCGGCTCTATGTACACCTCTGCAGCCCACAGACGAGTCAGAAGTGGCAGCCTGCCTCCTTGCGTCTCTGCATGGCACCAGAACCACTTACCTCTGCTGCTGTCTGAGCTGCCACGGCCCCAAGTGGCCTGTACACTATAGGGGTGATAGGTCTTACCGTGCATTTACTTTATAGCTGTGGGTTTATGTGTGCTTCTCAGAGGACTGTCTGGAGGGCACATGAGAGGAATGTGTAATTTATTACCAGTGAGGCCTTGTGCGTACAGTACATCTCTGTGACACATATTGGAAGTGTTAAAAAGGGGATGCTGTTTTATGTAGCATTTTGCAGCATCTATGGAGCAGTCTGACATCAAAAGCGTGCGCCATTATATGCTTTCTGAGGACAAAAAAAAAAGGTTCACATCCATCAGTGTGAGATGTGCTCCTCTCCTGAGGAGGCTTGATGGCTGTTATTCTGCACCGCTTAAGACTTTGCTGATAAATATTTACGCCCTGTAAATATTTGAGGGCTGAACAACATGCAGCGCCATTTATTTTAATCATATTGCACCTTTCATTATTTTTCAGAGACTTACAAAATCAATCTCTACACAGTGTGTAAAGATGCATTTAATTTTCCCTTGCTATTAATCTCTAGCCCAATGGGATGATTAATTACGCTGTAATAAAGGCTTGTCGCTGTTAGAACTGTGCCTTTATTCATGAAGGTCTTTGCACGGAGCTAAATTTACGTATAAATGTGTTCATGGGTGGGATGTTCTTATCTGCCTTTGATGGGGAGGGCACGATGTGTTTAGGAGCAGCGACGACAAACGCGGCGGTCAGAGGGCCCGAAATCCTGCTCGAATACGCCAGTCAGTTGTCTAGAAACCACAGCGCAAATCTCATGCAATCAGAGGTTTTTAGTGTTTGGTGAGAGGAAAGGCAAATTTTCCCATGGCATTGTAGATAAATGCTTTATTGAAACAAGAGCTGAAAGGGCCTGCAAAAGCATCTTGTCACCTCTTTTATGGTAAATGCGATGTGTGATTACAGCAGGGTTTGTGGGTTTTTGCAATTGTCTGCTAATTGAATTGTGCTTTTCATAGGTTTGGAGCACAAAAGACGTGTCTGGTTAAGTGCCATTCTTGTTTTCAAAGGGTCTAAACACACCTTACATGTTGAAGGATGTTTCGCTTGAGAGGAAATAAATAACTTAGCCACTTTCTTACTAATTCATCTACATTTATGCAATCCATTTATCTGCACTCAGCACAATTGAGATGTCATTTCAAGTAGGCAGCTCTAGCCTGGCGGGATGACATGGAAGCTAGGGAATGTTTAGGGAGAAGATTTGGAGATCCCTTGGAGTACAGCAAGTCATCTGACCTTTGCATGATTTTTAAGGGGAATCTCATTCAGCCATGTAAAGAGAAGTGGCTCGCGTTAATGGAAAGGTATGCCGCTTGAATAGAGAGGAGATTTAAAATATGCTCAGCTTATACCATTCCCTGCTACTAACAAATCCATCGGTACCCCAGGAGCAGATAAATGGTTCTGTCTCTTCATACGTCCAGCATTTCAGTCTTACATACAGTTTCTCACTTTTCTTCTCCTTCATTTCCCTTTTTTATCTCCCCTCCTCTGTCTCTCTGTACCTTTCTTGAGCATATTTTGCTTGCTCTTGCACTAACAAACACACTCTCACATAGACTTTGGAAGAAAAAAAAAGAATAGGGGTCGGGGTGGTGGAGTGGGGGGGGTTAGAAATATGAAATGCATGAGTAAAGTTTTAATAAGCGAGAGAGGTAATTTGAAAAGTCTTTGGAGGTGTTTGGAAATTTATCAATAACAACCAGCTGGGATTTCATGCATGGAAGCATTTGGTGTAATTGCCTGCACATCCCAGATAGAGGTTGCTATTTTTTTCTCCTTTTTTGCATTAAATATGCTATTTAACACAAAAAAAGAAGAAAAAAACAGACTGACACTACTTACCGACTGCTACTTTCTAGCTTTGTCTGAAACAGTTCATGAGATTAGATGGTTGCTGTTGTCTTTGACCGTTGACAAAGCAGCTCTCTAATTCATTTCCTCTAGGTTCGCTTTGTGCCAACTTTTGCTGCTTGCAGTTTTAGTCATGCCAAGAAAAAAAAGAAAAGAAATGAGAGTCTTAATTTCCTAAGATCGCTGTACTTCAAAGGCATTCATTTGCATTCAGCTGCACAAATTTAAAGCCTCTTTCTGAAACAATAACATCTCTCTGGGTAACTCCTTCCCTCCTAGAGTGTGAGCCAACTACAGAGGAACACCGCTTTCTTTCTTTCTTTCTTTTTTTCAGAAGTATCACAGGTTATTGGTAATTGTGCTGGTTAACAAAAGAAGATGTGCTAATGTTAATTATAACCTTTGCCAAATGAGCGTGGCAAGGATTTATTCTCTTATCTACAGACTATCACGGAAGTGATTTTGCTTGTTATGAATACATTAGCACAGCAAGTGACAGAGCTTAAATAACACATCATCTAGATTTGGTTTTTTTTGTTTTGTTTTATATATATATATATATATATGATACCAGCACATAAAATGTCAATACTAGTCTTAAAACCACAGGCAACGCAAATGACGCAGATGGATGCTGAAGGTTTTCAATAATGACAAAGCTAAGCTGCTCTCGCTGGCAGTTCATATTTCACTGAAATGCTGCCATTGTTATCAGCCTGATCAATGAAATAACTCGTGGACCGTAAAACAAAAATAAGCTCAAATGTGAGTCTAAATATCTGCCAAGAAGCCCATCCCAGTTTAGAGTCTATGCAGTAACCACTCCACCATCAGTGTTCTTTCACACAGGTGCCTATTTATGCGACTCAAAAGGAAAATGATTACCACCAGCCTTGGATTTTTTTTTTTTTTCGACCCATCCCTAGTGACACTGAAAAAGAAGGTTGGTCTGACTTTTCTCGCCATAAAACAGTGCGTGAATTCTTTCACACCAACTACACATGAATGATAAGGTCATGGTCAATAGCAGCGTAATCATCCAAACCAGAGATTGGATGTCTGTTTGTCTGACTGTCAAGAGAGAGTCATGCAGAGGGAGGCGAGTGCTCTCTACTGTGCAGGGAACAAGCTTAGGGCCTCATAGTGTATTACAGAGGGAATAACCCACACAGCCACCCCTGCTATCAAAATTGCTTGGGAGGAGATTGCTGCGGGAGGTTGTCTGTCTCTCTGTCCCGGTTCTATATTTCGTTCTCTGCCCAAGGTGCTTCACTGATCTCAGGCCAAAAGCAGTGTGAAAAATTCTGCCAACTCATAGAGGATGATAGCTAGAGGAGGGGAAAATTCAACAATCCACCACAGCGCTGGTGAAAAGAGGAGCGAAGAAGAGAGAGAAAGGTTGGGGGGGTGGAAGGAAAAATGAAGTGTAAAACGAGGACAGAACTTTAGTCTCTTATCTGCTTCTGCACCGATGTTCTCGCTGATAAGTACCTCGTAAGTATGTTGTCAGGTCGACTGAAACACTTTGCTGAGCGGCGGCACCGCAAGACATCCTCAGAAGTTGGGATGCCGCTGCTCAGCTAGACCTTTCGATCGTGAACACTGTTCACTGAGCTAGAAAGTCGACGCGAACAAGTTTTATGGATGTAGCAGTGGAGCGCACTTGTGGTTGTCTTGAGACTGAAAGGTCATACAGTCAGTCCTTGCAACAGCCATTATATATTCATCAGTAGGCATGTGGGCTGTTAAAGTGTGCCTGAAGGCTTCACTCAGAAAGTCTATATAGAGCAGTGTCCACTGGCAAAAATGTACATATGAATATTGTTTTTTTTAGTTGACTAAAATTGTGTCAGATGATATTTTTCAAAAACCACTGGTCAAAAGAAGAAACGTAAGACTGATTTGATAACACCCTCTTCTTGTGGTTTCATAACTGTCTTCTTTGGATTTTGCTGTGGCCTTGTTCTTTTCTCTGTGGTGGCCTTAATATGACTGATATGAGTTCACAGTGAAACATGTGCACAAGAAAAATCCATGAACCTGAAGCTTCCCTTAGATGGTCTATGAGACTTGATGATTTTTGTCATGCTGCTCAGTATTTTCCTCTGAGTGCATGTGCACTCAGACTCTGAAATATACAGTACAACATAAAATTATTTCAAGGTAAATGTTACCTTTGACAACCTAAGATGTAAGTACGATGTTTCATTTCCTGCAGTGTGGCACATTTCAAAGAGCTATTTTGTCTAAAGTCAGGAGAGATCGAAAACCATTTACTTTCATGAAATGCCCTGCTCAAAAAGCTTGCCTTTGCAATATGTCTACATGGCAAAGCTGCCTTCACTCTACAAGGCATCACTGTCTGCCTGCTATACAAGTGTAACTTTCTTGTTTCTGTTGTTTGCTTTTCTAAAATGGAGCAAACCGTACTAAAGCAAATGCCAGTATGGATTATAACTTTAGCTCCTCTACATGTGTATAGATATAGATAGTATACACAAATCTTTCTATATGTCTGACACCAGTAACATAAAAAAACAACCTCCTTTTGCATGAAAAAGCATATTAAATAATATGTCTGCATCTCATTTTTAACACAATAAAGAGGAAGGTCTTTGGACTCTAGGTTCCTTCTACAGTCCAAAGACGTGCATGTTGGCAATGAAAATGGACTCTAGTCTTGTTGACCACTCAAAATGCTTTAAACTACATTCATATAAACATATATTAATATAAAACCTTATACACTAAGCATTTCAGCATCACATCGATGCCCACTTTTTCACATCACCAAATAACCCAACATGCATGTCTTTGGACTGTGAGATGAGTACCAGGGAGTATCCAGGAGTTACCCACGCAAATGAAGAAGAACATTCAAACTCCACATAAGAGGCCCCAGCTGTTAGGTTTCATTTGAAGCTATCAACTGGTGTGGATATAATACTGTGTGCATATGTGATTTTCCCACGTTCGTGTTGTTCCTGCATCATCATAATATGTGCACAGGATTTAACAGTGCAACTGATTAATCACATGATGTCATAGCATGTCATAGGGGGGCTGGGTGAAGGGGGGGGGGGGTTAACATGGTACAGATGTAAGAAATGGTAAGCATTTCCTTTATTAATTGCAGGAAGGGAATTGGAATTTACAAATACAAAGAGTAAGAACGACTTTGAAAAGGATGTCTATTTCAATAGCGGGAGTTAAATTCTGGAATGAGTTAAAAGAAGAAATAAAGGTCAGTAGTGATTTAAACCAGTTTAAAATAAAGCTCAAAAAAGAAATTTTCAATAAGTATAAGAATGAAGAAAATGCACTTAACCCAAGACAGCAGTCACAGTGATGTTTATATTCTTTTGCTAATTAGCAAATCTAAACATAGTTTTAGTTGAATATGAGAAAATATTTTTTGTGACATTATTTCATAAGTAGAAACCATTGTATAAGTATTTGTTCTTCAAATTTAGATGATGAGGAAATTATTAAGATGTAAACCTAAAGGGGTAGGGCTAAATAAGTGTATACTTCTGCCTACTCCTTTTCAGATAACTGCATGGAATGATATTATGAAATGTTGGTGAATGTATATGTTTGAAATAAAAATTAACTGAACTGAACTAATTTGTACACTATAATAATCATATTAAAAAAGTTCCTCATCATGATTTGCTACTGATAGTTTATAAAAGCTTTAACTAACTTATTGGCTAATTCTAACTGAATGCTTAAGCAACATTGATCATGGACCAAGACCGTGTGTGGTTGTCGGTCTGCCCCCTCATGGCAGCTGGGACAGATACCAAGTTCCCTGTGACCCTAAGCTGGATATGAGGTTAAGCAAATGAGGCAATGAAACAATGAGAAAAAAAAAACCTCTTACCGCCTTTCTTCAAACTATCAACCCACTGGTCTTTTTTTTCCACATTATTTTTGTGCTGGTACAACTCAGCCGTGTCCATTCCTTGTCCAAACCTCCAGGTCAGCTGGAGCCCATCTGTGTGGAGTTTGCATGTTCTCCCTGTTCCTGCATGGCTTCTCTCCAGATACGCCGGCTTCCTCCCACACGCCAAAGAAATACATGTTAGTTTTAAAATGACTTTTGGTATGAATGTGAGAGTGTGTGGTCGTCTGTGCTAAGTGTATTGGAGGTAGCTCTAAGTTAGATAAGCAGCGATATCTGCATTTACATTTAATTTTATTCCTCAGCTGTAAAAGAATATAATAGAATATATATATATAATATATGTAGAAATACAGTGGAACCCCGAATAACGAAATTAATTTGTTCCAGAGGGCCTTTCGTAAGTCAAAATTTTCGTACGTTGACGCACCTTTTTCCATCGCCTTTTGAGTGTGGCGATGCTGGCTGAAGACGAAGCTCTTGATGGAGGAGGAGGTGGCGGAGGTTGAAGAAAGCATGCATATGCATGCATACATACGTACGTGTACATGTACATAACATTATGGAATTTAATTACATTTTTTTACATTTTCTATTTTATCTATTTCCTTATGCGGGCATTTTGCCGTATCACGGGCAGAAATATTGCCATTAAGTACCTTCATAACTTGAATTTTTCGTTAAATGGGGTTTTCGTAAGTCGGGGTTCCACTGTATATATAAGAAAATAAAGTGAAATCTGAAATGTTATGTTGTCAGTTGCTAATGTTTTTTTCTTGTTAAAACATGCTCTGTTGAAGGCCCAGAAATACACAAAGGCAACCAAATATTTGAACATTTCAGAGTGTTTTGTGAAGCTCAATAAAGTACACAAGCTTCTCCTAAAGCAAAAAAAAAAAAACAGGTCTGAATTAATCATGTTTTCAGAGAAAGCATTTTAAGCTAGCTATCGCTCAAAAACAGCATTGTCATTATAGTATAATTAAAAACTAATGGAGCATTCCCTTTAGGAGAATTGACCTGTAGCTTAGAGTAGTTACATTGCTGCAAATACCTTGAGCAAAGTGCTTGCAGCAATTTCAAATGTTAGTTGTGCCAATTTGTCTCCAACAAAAATGCAATGCAAATGTTTATAAAGGTTCTTACCTTGATCATCCGGAAATTGGCTTCAAACTTCTATTGATTAACCAAGAGCAGAAGCTTGTGACCCTGACTTTTGCTTCAAAGAACCTTTTAAGATCTATCCACTATTTCATTTAGAAACTAAAGCCTCTTGATTTATTTTTGGAGGACTAACACAAGCGTGGTGAAGTCTGTGCAGCCATTAGGCTGTGTCAATCCTAGAAGTTTGTCATTAACACAAAAATGGAGCTGCATCCTTTTTTATTGCTTTTGAATTGTATTAGCAAAGTAAGAATAAAAAAATGCTCATATACAAATAGAGCAATTCTAACTAAAGAAGAAAGCCAGTGTAATGAAATACCATGCACACAAATATTTCTCAGTTCAGAGTTCCAAATATATTGTCCATGTTAGATACGCTGACAGCTTGTTAGTGCATGCATTAACCATAAATCGGGTTTAGAATACTATCTGAATTGTTGCTCATTACCTATAGCAGTGTTTCCTACAGGCATGCAGCATAATTGGACTTTCTGTAACCAGCTTATCTCTGAAGCAAATTGCCAGGGAGCATGTCGTGTGTTATTAATGATGACCAGCTTTTGAGGTCTGTATTATATTAGTCTGTTTGCCCCGTTCGAATTTATGGAAACTGGTAGACTAGGCAAAAAGTGTAAACATTGTTTAGAAGCTCCATTAGTGTGTGAATGTGAAGCCTACGGTTCAACAAGTCATTACATCTCAGTAAGTGGATCATTTCTGCTGTCCCATATCTTACATGTTGACTGCAATCATATTCTGGGCAAATTTATCAAGAATGCTTCAAGCATCAACTGCAGGATTTTCATCTCATTTTGAACCCTGGCCAGGACAAGCACATTGCTGTCTGCGATTTCAAGCTGCACTGATAAATTGTCCCTGCTACTAGTTGGCAGTGCATTTGCATTTGCGCAATTATTTTTCATTGGGAAGTGTTTGCACACAGGTTTTCATCAGATTAGAAATTTGACATGCCGCAACATGTGTCTGGGAATAAAGAAGCCCTGTAGTATGATTCCCAAAGGAGCATTTCACACTTTCATGTTCTTCCCCAAAACAAGTGGTGGAGGCATTTGAATTACAGGAAAGACAGGGTAATACATCAGGCCCCGATCAAAGCATTCTATTGGAGTCAGCACTATCGGGCAGTATTTCTCAGAGATGATAGAGAAGGAGAGGGAAACCTTTTGAAAACAAATTTGTCATGGAGGATTATTTTTATCTTTATGATGACCTTGCAGTAAAAGAAACAAGCAGCAAAACATCATATTAGTGAACCTTTCAACTGCTTCCCACTGCTTGGGTTTCTGCCACAGAGTAGATGATACATTCTGATTCACTGGACCCCCCTGGCTCATGAATCTGGACAGATATCAAAAATATATCAAAAATATTGAAATTACAGCAAAGACATTTTTTTTCTGTACTGCAAGTTTTTTAAACAAAGTGTTTAATATCCAGCTCAGGTTTTCTTGCAGAATTTCTGACCTATTTTAGCCGCTCCTACCAATAAACTAGTGATCCTTTTCCTAATAAAGACAGAGTGTCCACTGATGTTATGTTTTTTTTAATATTCCGTTGCGTACTAAGACTCTTTATGAGACAAAACATTAGGCAAAATGGAATTTGCTTCACACTTCTCCAGCCCAGTGCTCCCTGTTGCACTGCAGCCTGATGGATTTGACTTTGGCTAACAGTCTGAGTGTGATTTATGATCAAACAGCACCTGAACCTGGGATTTATTATCCATTACTGCTGTCCATCAGGCAACATTACATTACACTCCACTGTTCATCTCAGTTTGCTGAGCAGCAATGCATCACCCGAAAGAAATATGCTGTTAAAATCTAGTTTAACATATGCAAAACATCAAGTTCCTTTGCTGGTTCGGAACATGTTTGCTGCAAATGTTTTTTCTCATTTTCAGGTCTGCTAAAGGGCAGATATATATTAATATATATGAATCACTTGCTTCCTCCAACTTTTCATTTTTTGCACACACTGCACCTGATAACAGAGAAAAAGAGCTTTGTCAGTCTGAAATTATATACTGTAAATCTGTCTTTCATTTTTTCCTTGCCTCAGAGTACACTAATGTTCAGATTTTTGGGGGGTCTTCAAAGTTCTATGCAAAAACCTGAGTAACTACGTAGGCTAAATTATCTTCTTTGAGCTTTTGCCTGCAAATGTAAAACAGTAGGGCAGGAATCATCGTGTTCTAATCAATTCTCGTGCAGTCCTGCTGTTTTCATAATCAAGAAACATGCCTAATTTTAAGATAATGCTGTCTAGAAATACAGTTGAGCAAGTTATCCTCCCCTTTTGTTTGTTCCTTTGCTTGAAATAGCGCAACTATATTTACATCCAGCATCTGAGCCCTTCAGTGACCTCACATTAGCAAATGCAGTGTGTTTTTGGTGCTACAGACAAGGTATGCTGCACTACACCGACGATGTAGTGCAGAATTCATACTTAAGCTCAAATCTAATACCAAACATTTTATTAAGGTCACTATTTATCTGTATGTTCACAGGCTCCAAATATATGCATTGCACGATTGTGTAATTGGGTCAAATCAAGGAGGTTTTGATGCTGAAGACAGCATTTTTTTTTTTAAATTTAAAACCTAAATTATGAAAACGAAGAAGCTGTAAGAACATTTCTGACAAACAACAAAGCTGAATTTGACAATTTATCCACTTTTTATACAAACCAAAGCTGAACAAAATGATTTTTATCGTTTATCTCATCTCCTTACACAAGCTGAAATATGCATCTCCTTAGATACATCAGCTTTGCAATACTAACTACATCAGAAATGTCGTTTGCTAATTCCATCCTGACAATGTGGCAAATTAAATTACTCGTCCAAGAGGCACATCTTTCATTGAACCTTGTGTTCCATTTCAGCGTTAAAGGTATAATGTGCCGCAATTGTCAGCTGCTGTTTGTAAACACAACATTCAAACTTGGCCCCAAGCAAGAAAAATAGAGCAGCAGAGGGCGAACGATGAGAGGGAGCGATGTTAGCGAGAACAAAGCCGTGAATTCGAGAAATCAAACTTTTCTATTTTCTGATTGTTTGCGCGCACCGCCGCACAACCCTGCAGGAAGGTGCAGGAATTTTTGTGTGAATGCAGCCAAAGCACATGCTTAGAGGGATTACTTTTTCTATACAGTATTTTTTTTTTTAAATCCTTCACATTAAAGCTCTAAGGAGATTTGTTTTGTCTACACTGAGCAGTTTTCCATCAAGCTGAAATTACATTTAAATAAAAAAGACAGTTACAGGCAGTTTATTAAGCAGATGAGGCAGCTGGATGATATGCAGAATGCATATGTGGTTTAAAATGATGTCTGAGGAGATATTGATGTTTATTTGCGGATGCTGGAGAGTATGAGCAGAATTTACAGATGCTCAATAATGGTTCGGGTTTAACGAAGTAATCACTTTTTCGAGAGCGTTATGGGTTTTTCAGCCTTAATGTAGCACAGCTAAGATTTTTTTTCTTTTTCTTTTCATCAGTACTTCTGCAATAGTGTCTGCCAGACTTAGTCAGCCCCAAAATGATCACTAATCCTAGTTCTGTATTAAGAAGTCCTGTGTCTCGTGTTTTGTGTTTCACTGCAGTGGCATAAAACTATCATTAGAGTAAAAAGCAATGTGACAGACTGCCGTGTTTAAAAGTGTGAAACAAAAAACATGGGGAAAAGAATTGTTTTCCCAAGTCCTTCAACAGCTCAAAACTCACTGTGTTATTGTCAGAATACCTCATTAAGTGTAAGCTGTTTGGAGCCAGGCTCCACTATCAAGATGATGACACAATAGGCTCTGGGAGAGATCTGACCATGGCCGTGATGTTCTTTCAGTGGCTCAGTCTCAGATGGTACTAAAGTGTTTGGTTGTGTCATTTCTGAATTTCTCTGCACTTGTTACCAGGACAACCTGCTCCTTCAGTGTGCCCTTTAACTAAATAGTTGGGAGGATGGGTGAAGGGAGGAAGGGATCTAGTCCTTCAGATCTCCAGGGAACTCTTGGAGACGGAGGGAGCAGATGTTGAGGAGGAGCCCTTCTATTCTCGGCCTCTTTCTGGAGGTGTGTTTGGTCATTAGCCACTATTCCAAGTGAGTGGAGAAGGGATATAGGATCAACATTTTTATAAGGCAGAAATGTAATTCACTGCTCTAGAAATTGCAGTGCTGCCAAGACTGTGCAACTTCAGAGTGTCTTTTGTGTGTGTGTGTGTGTGTGTGTGTGTGTGCCTGTGATCAAACATGCATGACAGCTCGCCTTCAAAGCCAAGACAATATGAGAGTGAGGAAGGCTGGCAGGGGCATGCGATCACTGCATTTGGAGGAGAAGCACGCCCTCACACATTATAGCTGATGGTCCTGCTTTTTTCATCCAGCTCGATAGACGTGTTCTTACTCTATGAATAGTTAATAAAGGTTGGGATAATAACCGTGTTGTTACTCCTTTTCTATGGTAAAATGAAATGTCAAAAGAGTCCCGTGATAGCTTCAATGACCCATGATTTATCTCCCAGTATGCATGATATGACTGAAACGTGCTGAGAAATTCCTTCGGTCTGAATCGATTCATCTTCCGCCGCACATCTGTTCATGTCTTCTCCCCAAAAGGAGAGGAATAAACAATTGACACTTAATTGCTCAAAGGGAAATGGCACAAAAGCCCCATTTCAGTGCAGCCGCTCAGCATTTGCATGTCATTGCTGAAACGTGCACAAATATCATCCCAGCACATTGGCAGTTTTGATTAACGCAAATGTTGTTTAGACCCTTTTGGTAAATATTTTCAGAGGACAGACAGTGCAGCAGCTGGATTATATTTTTTTTTTCGACAGAGTTGTAAACAAGGTACATCAGCTTTAAATCTCTCATAATGGAGACAGACAGCATTAACAACTGTGTGCACTTCCCCCCTGAGGCAATTTTCCCTCAAGCAACTTTCCCTGAGGTGAACAGATTTGCCAGCGTACACTTGAGTCTGAGCGTAGTGACCGACAGTAAGACCACACTTTGTCATAATAGACTCTGCAGAGCACCGCAGGTCAGCAGGGGTCTGCAGTGAAAAAGCAGAGATGCTTTAGGCACATGGTTATTCTACTAGAACATTGTTTCATTTAGCTGAAAAACACCTTGGGTAATATACTGAGCTATCTTTGGCTACATGCACACAAAGATCAATTTTTAATAAAAAGCAGTTGTAGTAGATATTTTTCATATGTCAGAGGTACATCTAAAGTAGGCAGCACAGTTGCACAGAGCTTATTGCTTCTATAATTTAACATCCTATCTGTGCTGCAAACAAAATTTAAAAAAAGAGAAACAAAACCTAACAAAACACATCCAAATTTTGGACTTTTTTGGCACTGCGTAAACATTTGCATCCCCTATAATTTGATACAAGCTGCAATTATGTATTGTGGATGAAGCTTCGGTATTCGCTAATGATTTTTGGCAACAGCATTTATTTAAACTGTTGATCTATGTAACAGAAGAACTGTGATTAAACATGCCATTAGAATGAATGTATCATCTACATGAAAACAAAAAGACTTATTTGTGAATATCATGCAAAAACGCTCGGTTTTGTTTTGCTGTTCAAGTCTCTCCCTGTGTGTTAACTGCGAGCTGCTATCACATCGCTGTCTTTAGGCACAACGTGGAAAACAAACAAATGAAGTGATTTGGGTGTTGTTATCCAGACTCAGCTTCACGTCAATCCAGTTTCACTTTGATCATAACAAAAAAGTGTTAATCAGAGGAAACTTTCAAGGCTTAAGTGGGAGGATGTAAGGTCCAACAGTTTTACACGGCTTTTTTTTAATGCAAATGTACTCAAACTACCCCAGAGAAAAGGGGTTGCCATGGTAAAATGAAATGATAAGGCAATATTGGTCTGCGCACATTGAAATGCAGCAGACAGACACTTTCATTGAAGCAATGTTTGTTTTCTTAGAGTCTACTGATGAATACCTCTGTGAAATGACATGAAAAGATATCATTTAATTAAAGATGGCACCGGGGCTATAGCATGTATCCAGAGCTACTTTATAGATCTTGCTCCATATTCATCTCTTAATGATAACCAGACAAGGGTTTTAAGTCCCCATACTGAAAGTGCATATTTATGCAGTTTGTACTGTACTGATGGAACCATTAAGATTTTCATATTTAGCCACACTGCTCTCTTATTTTTTAATTTTACTGCTAATGTACCGGAACGTCTTATAGGCACACTGAAACAACGGAAGGATACATAAAAAGAAGGAAAATTACACCCAATCATCATCCTCTTATTATTATGTTATATTTTTTATGTACTCTAATGGATTTTACCCACACTTTAGGAAGTGTTAGTAATCTTTATATCGCTGAATAATTTATTGATTTCCACCTGTGGATAGGTCAGATTTCTTAAATTAATCTCATATAGTATTTTATTTAGGGATATTTTGCTGTTTGATAGCTTTGCAGAACCTTAAAATGACACTTTTAGGGCACTATAAATGGGTAATGCTAGGAGTTATGAGTCTGCATAGTAGAGTATAACTAATTCCTAAGTCTGTAAATCATAAATGTATTAATCTAAAAGTAGCAATTTTGCTATGTAAAGATACTATAAAGCATTCATAAAACACTTAAGCCAGCATCTGCATGCATATGAAAGGAGAATCTTGGTGGCTGCATATAAATATACCAAGCAACAAAACTGTCACAGAACACGGAGTGTTCAGGTAACAGGACCCCAAAAGCAGACTCAGCACACCGCAGCTCAGAACTATGTACTAGTTTTATTTAACTGAGGAATCTTTTAACAAAGCTAAGGAAACGAAAAACTAAGGCTCATGCCACGGGGGAAATGAGGAGCGTGGAGCCCAGGAGCGCCGTAATCGGGACCGTGGGGAAACTGCAACAGAAAGGGGAGACACAGTTAACAGTAGGCAGTTTGTCAAGAAATGAACAGCTTGACTTCATAAGTTGCCGAGGCTTACAGGTAGAGCAGGACCGTGGAGCTTGGAGGGGAGAGGTGCCCGTGAAGGGAATCCTAGGGAGGGAGGCAGTCAGGCAGGAGGACAGGCAGGCCACAGGCTTCCACGCCGAATGCTGGTCACACTGGGAGGAGACTTACGGACTGGCGAGGAGAAGCCGCCAGAGCTGGCTGAAGTAGTCCTCCGGTGATTGCCTCAGATGAGACGCAGGTGGTTTGGAGGCGGCCCAGCCCGAGGGTGTGGCCACCGCAGCCTCCCACGGCTCCCTGGATGCCGAGCCACAGGCCGTGACAAAACTTTATTTATGCAGTATTGTTGTACTTGTGCTGCACAAAAAATGAGCAACCATAAATTCCGCTGCAACAATACTATATAGATATAAATCATTAGAGTAATGACTTGAGAATATAAATACAGTAAAAGATATTAATAAAATAAACACATGAAATACACCAGCAGGTCAAATTTAAATGATGTGTGGATCGAAACCATCACAGTCAATAAGTACAAAAAACTTGAATTAAAATCCTTAGATTTGCTTATATTATTATTATTTGAATATATTATTATATACTCCTTTAACTATATACTTACATGCACAGCAACATGCCATGCAAGGTGCTCGGCTCCAAGCCAGAGACAGTCCAAATGATAATAAACAAACAAACAAAACAACTTTTTTTAGTATGTAGTAGGAGTATTTCACTTTTCTTATATCCCAGTGATGCTAATGGTGATCCTGTGTGGATGCAGTTTTAGTTTCAAAGTTTCGGGAACACTGGACATTTTTACTCCAGCAGGTTGGAGCATACAGTACGAAGTAAGCTTCACTTGTATTTGTAGAATAACCACAGACCCTGTTTCAGAATGTCCTAGGACTGCTAGATGGTCCATCATTTACCAGCATTTCACAGAGATGTTAAGGTGCAAGAAGTTATAGCGCCTTAAAAACAAGCATTAGGGTTTTAAAGTCATTCATAAAATTTACTAGAGGCCCCCACAGTAATGATTTTAGTACAGGTCATTATATCTTTAACTGAAACCCAGCCAACTGCATTCTGGTAAATCGATTGAGATGCTTTTTGAAGATTCCTCTGAGCAGCGTGTTAGTGTAGTCCAGCTTTTCAGATTCATCAGTAGAATTATTTTTTTTAAATATAAAATTTGCTTAACAGGCACAGCATTTAATATAAAAATGTTCTGTCTGCTATATAATTTACACAAAGCTCTTCTTTAGTTAGCTAATGACTTTATCATATGGTACTAATGAATTACCTCGCTCAAGCATCGTCCGAGGACAACAAGATATCAGTGAGTTAACAGGCGGGTAGTAGTTTTGGACAGTTTTGATGGAGCTCACCATTACAGAATCCAAACTACTTTTAAAAATGCAAGTCAATAAATGTGCAAACAAAGCTAATGCCCTGATTACAAGTCGGTTCAGTTATGCTAAGAGAATAGGTGAATAGTTTGTTTAGAGCTACAGGGTTGTAGACACTTGTGGCTTAATGAATGATATTGAATTCACTGGATATCAATATACTGTGATGTCATGAGTTACAGACACAACACAATTAGTTTATAACTAAAAGAACTTAGTATTTAATTAGCTTGACCTGCTAAACTTTGTTAAGGCAATTATTTTTACAAGGTATGATTTTATTAATTAATAGAACAGAGATTATGAGGATTATAATCTTCTTATCTGAGCTTTACCAATTGCATTCATTTATAAGTCAGCAAATGGGAACAAAGGGAATAATATCAAATTTAAGTGACACAAAAAGAAAAGGTGTTAACTAACATTTATTCTAGTGATATCCAATCAAGGCCTGTGGTTTTAGCCATTATATGAGGGGTAATCTGGGGATTGCAGTTATGGTGGGACAGCTCAGCAGCTTTACAGTAGCTTTCTCAGACACAGGAAGAACATACTATTAACCACATCAAAATGGACAAAGTAGCAGTTTCTTAAACTAAACTCATAGTTCGATCTAGCACCACTTCATAATTTCATTAAAATGTTTCCTGCTTCAAAAGATAAGCCCTTACTTTTCAGATTGCAAAGTGCCATTATTATCTGTTTAATTATCTTCAGTGATTAGTGGCTTTAATGAATAAAATGTCTACATACTATAATAGCAGTGATTCAATCTTATTTGATGATGGCAAAGTCATCACCACTGAGAAACACCCCCTGTGCCTTACTGCTGAAACATAAAATCCACAGGGGTGTGACCTCTGCCATGTGATTTATCAGTAACTCATGCAAAATCTAAAGAAGATGTTATGGTTACTACACAACAGAAGAACACCCAACCAAGGCCACAAAAAAAAAAACCCCAACAACAACAATGATAATATACCTTCAGCTCACAACTAGACAATTAAACGTCACAGAGACATTTAATTGCAAATCAAGTTGGTGCTCTTCAACTACTGATTTTTATTTTTTCTGTCTAATCCTTGTACTAACTTCTGTGAGCCTAGGCTCTTACAAGCAGTTTCATAATCCGTCTGTAAAACAACATGACATCCTGATAGAACTAGTCATCCATAACAATTCAAATATCCGTCATCACCGAAGAAAAAGATTAAATTCCTTAAGGCTACAATATGCAACTTTTCACCTAGAGGCAACAAAGTGCATTGTGAGTCCTTTATTTGTCCCCTCCGGTGTGCAGCTTAGGCCAGCACTTGTCACTCAATTTGATGGGCTGTTGAGAGGACACTCAGCCTGAGGCAGTGGTAACATTAAGCCACTGTGGACACTAAAGACGTGGACAGAGGAAGTAAATCTTAAAAAAAAAAGAAAACTGAGAAAGAGAGGAGGAAATATGGTAATTTCAAATGGTTGCACATGTTACAAACGTCCCAAAGGCTCTAAAACATCCAGCTTCAGTCAAAAAGATTCGAGCTAAGTGCACACATGGTCACAGGTGAATATTGTAATGACATAATTGTTTTTTGGAGCTATGAATACTTAGCGTACAATAAATTGCCATAGACCGTGCCCTCAGGGATAGTGAAAACTTTGAACTTTTTAAAATCTTGATATGACCAACACTGAAAATGCCTGAATATCCTTTTTCAAAGAAACGTCACAGTCCTAAAGACAAATAGCTGGCTCTCTCTGTAGTACACAGTGGTAATAGTGGGGCGATAGAACCAAGGAAGAGAATAATGTGGAAATAACATTATATTAACACTTAAATCCGTGCACTCTATTTATTTATTTATTTATTTATTTATTTATTTATTACTGACTTTTAAGTAGTAACATCATCTTAAGAAGGTAATCTTAGCTAATGCTTTCACATATTAGGATAGTATTACCATAGCAGCTGGTTTATCGTAGCTTCTTTCTTGAAATGTAAAAATGTACATATCTTTTATGCTACAGGAAACTATGGTAGTTTCTGTCTAATAAATAGGAATCAAAGCTGCAAAATGCAAAACTAAACATTTGTACTAAATTCCATAGTAATATTTCCTGCATGAAAACCTAGGACCAGAAAAACGTGTCTATATTTCTGGAATTTAAAAGTTGCAATCATGACTCAACCATGGGTGTCATGGCAGTTTTATAATACAACAATGGGACATAAACAGTTTATATGTAGCTATACTGGCAGAATAATGGTATAACTGGAATCAGCTCCCAGTTTGGTTTTGGGAGACAGACACCCTCTCTGCTTTTAGGATTAGGCTTAAAACTTTCCTTTTTGATAAAACAGATACTTATGGCTGTCCTGTCTCATCCCCAACTGGTCGTGGCTGATAACTACCCCTCCATGAGCCTGGTCCCGCTGAAGCTTTCTTCCTGTTGAAAGGGAGTTTTTCCTTCCCACTGTCACCAAAGGGCTTGCTCACACAGGGATTAATCTGATTGTTGGGATTTTCTCTGTTAGGTTCTTTACCTTACAATATAAAGCGCCTTGAGATAACTGTTGTTGTTGTGGCACTGTATAAATAAAACTGAGTTGAAGTGAATTGAACTGAATGCAATTCAGAAAAGAGAAAAGGAGACAGATAATCACAATGCTTCATATTGTCAAAAGAACCTCAAGATTCAAACAAGAACCTTTCAGTGTCAGTCTCTTGTACTGAGACATAAACACGCATAAAAGAATGTCACTCTGCTCTTATTTTGAATAGCATGCTTTGAGACATTTGAAATAGTTTGAATTAGAGATGCATTCAATACTTCAGAGCTTTGAGGCAGTTACATTCTATTAGAGCAAGATGCACCACTCCAGACTGACACTGTACAAATTACAGTATAATTTATAGAAAGCAAGTTATTTGTCACTGCAGTGAGAAATCAGCTGAAGCTACTCACTCCAGTCAATATTGTCAATAGGCAAGCAGCTGAAACTATATGGTGGGATGGTTTTCGGCCAGATCTGCAACTTCTCTCTCTCTTTAATTGGTTTTGTTTGGCTAATTCATTGTGCTTGTCTGGGTTTCTCTGGGGCTTGTGCATACACACACAGAAATGTGAGAAATAAGGAGAAAGCAAAAGTGGATAATATATTTTTCAAACAGCTCAATACACAGATTATCACAACAGCATACAGTGCACAATTTCTAAATGATACTATTGGCTGTTTAATACTTTTATTAAACAGAACACAAAGTAAATTCAACACTAACAAGTCTTTTCCAAAATACTTGGCCATGGATTTGTTTCTTCAGTCTGGTAAGTGATTACAGTGTACCAGAATTACAATATGCCTTGCTGCGTGACAGCTTATTCACTAAAGTGCAGTGTTGGGCAAGTTATTTTGAAAAAGTAATTAATTATAGTTATATTTGTGCCACTCCAAAAAAATAATTTCTGTCCATTATAAAGGAGAGCATCACAGCCTGATACCTGCAGGACTGACAGCAGCAGGTGTATCACTCATCCTGTTTTTTTACCTGGAGACAGCAGTCGCCTCATTGCTCTGACACACAAACACAACAACACCACACACTAACTACACAAGACAACACGTTAACTACACACTACAAATACGCTAAACGTCACAAATCTTTCACATCTCAAAACTCTCTCTCTTTTTCAGCTGTCTTTCTTTCTCTCTCTCTCTCTTTCTCGCTGTCACTCTTAAATTTCCCCCCTCTTCCTAAACAACCAAATGTCATGTTGCCATATCATTTTTCATTGGTCGACATAGCTCTGTCCTTAGACAGTAAACGTGACGAAACTATTATGGAAAAAACGGCGCGTATATATTGTTTATCATGACTCTGGTTTTACGTGGCCTATCAACACAATTTAAAAACTGGTATATATCACCTTGCTGCCTTGTCATCTTAAAGTGGTCATGTGATTGGCTTACCCCGACTACTTTATTCTTCCTCAGTCAAACAGCAGCACTCATACGATTGTTTTGCCCCCTAGCTCCAGGTGTTGTGCCAAAAAGTGATCGTCTACCAGAAGTGATCGACGTCCGCGGGAGCGCGTGCAGCTGCTTAAAGCTTACGTAGACAGCTACTTCCGTGCAACTGATCTAAGATGCGGTAGCCTGAACAGCTTCAACCGTCTGTTTGTTGAAAAATAGTAATGCGACCGCTCCGCATTTTCTTGTTATTAACGGTAATGGCGTTGTAACAATAGGAATAGTAATTAGTCAGATTACTCGTTAGTAACGCCGTTACTTGTAGCGCGGTTATTCCCATTACTGCTAAAGTGTCTCTCTAGTTTTTGTTTTTCCTTAGAATAAGGCTATCATACCACAAATGCTACTCCATTGGTTGATTTTTTTCAAACTGTTTATTATTTTTGTGTGGGAATTATAATGAAATGTAATAAAGTAAACATAGTTGTTAATTGCCAGCATGGTCATATCAGTCATACAGAAGTTGTTAGATGCCACTAGAGAGGGTGACTTAACACAGATGCAAACTCTTAATAAGATGGCAAAGATTCTGCCTTACAGCAAGAAGGTTTGTAGTTTAAATCCCGGCTGGGGCATGTCTGCGTGGAGTTTGCATGGACACCCAGTGCCTGTGTGGGTTTCCTCTGGGTAATCTGGCTTTCTGCCACAGTCTAAAAACATGCATGTCAGATTCTAAATTAGCCATGGATGTAAATGGTAAATGGCCTGTATTTATATAGCGCTTTACTAGTCCCTAAGGACCCCAAAGCGCTTTACATATCCAGTCATCCACCCATTCACACACACATTCACACACAGGTGATGGCAAGCTACATTGTAGCCACAGCTGCCCTGAGGCGCACTGACAGACGCGGGCCCTCTGACCACCACCAGTAGGCAACGGGTGAAGTGTCTTGCCCAAGGACACAACGACCAAGACTGTCCAAGCCGGGGCTCGAACCGGCAACCTTCCAATTACAAGGCGAACTCCCAACTCTTGAGCCATGTGAGGCGAAGTGCTTTAAGCGTATAGAATAAAGTGCTGTATGATTATGGTTAAAGTGTAACTTGTGGTCAAAAGCACTTTAGGTACTCAGTAAGTCTAGGAAAGTGTTATATAACTGTGACTATACTGCATTTCATTTTCAACAGCAAGTGCAACACAAGCAATGTAACAGAATAATCTAAAATTAAACAAATTCAAATCCATTTGGTTTGGGCTAACTGAGGTTAAATTAACTGAGAGCTAGAACCCCGAGCTGCAAGTCCCAAACATTCCAAAGAACATACCAACTAATTAGCAACAGATATTTCTTTGTGTTATATGTTCTACATGTTAATTAATGAGGGCTGTTTTATGATATAGGAGTGAGGACAATTGTAGATGGTTAAGTAATAAAAAACCTTAACAGTTCTTACAGTTTTCACGCTTCAAAAAAGTATATCTAAATCTTTATGACTGTTATGTTTTCATGTATTAAAAGTTAAACATTCAGAAATATTTGACTCATTTGAATTGTGAAGCTGGCATTTATTATCTAAAGGCTTCTGAGCTTCACAATTTAATAGCAACAGAAATATTTATCTCCTTTAGATCAATTAAATATTCACATGTCAGTGTCTTTATTCCTACATATGCTATACATGAGCTTCTGACTGTGAATTGCAAATGGACCCCACATTAGAGTATTTTGCTACAATTAGACTGAAAAGGAGGTCTAAATAAAAAAACTTATGAATCTTCCTTTGATGTTCTAAGATTGTTCTAACAGTTCAGGGAGCAAGCATGGATTTATACACATATGTGATAATGTCTGCTTAAACAGAGAGATATAGACCACCACTGCAAAAGTCCATAGTAATTTAGCATCCACCATAGAATTTCTCATATGTATCAGCATTGAGCTGTCTTTTTTAATGCAAATCGTGTAAGCCTTAGTGTATGCCTATTAAGTAGCTATACGCTGGATGAATAATTTGATCACAGAGACCAGTAACATAGTAAACCATGTGACTTATGCTGAAAAGGGCAAGATTATAAAGCTATTACTCACAGAAAAAATGTATGATTTTGATTTTATGATTTCTGCAGCATGCTAATAATGTGAGCCTGCAGCTAATGAGCAATGCTTTTGGTTGGTTAATGCAGACCCTGAATTATATTGGAAGGACTAATGAAATACATTTGTACACAGACACTGATATATTTCTGAGTTGCTAAATGATGGCATAACAGGCATTTTTGAGGATATTTTTTTAATGTAATAGGCTTCAGATTATTAGTAAGTGTTACAAATCTGAAATAAATGTCTTTATTACACCATCAAACTATTATACCATTCTACATTTGATTTGCTGTAAGATGACATAGCTGCCATTTTTACTTTTACACACCAGCAGATTAATGATTGCAGGCATTTTTTGAGCATTTTCATGATAAAGACAAGGCTAAACAGACGTTTAGCTTGATGTGAGAGTTCATCTTATTAACTGAGAATTGCTTCATGCAGTATTTATAAGCTTTGTAACTGATGGAGGAATACAGACGGGGTTGTGTGCAGCTGAAATAAGAATATGTTGCAGAAAAAGAAATATTGACAATGTGAGTTCAAGTCTTAAGTTTACACATGAAAGGAGAAGTTAAATGTAAAACTTTTCTTTTAAACTGGAGTGTTGATATCTAAAGCATTTGGTGTACTGTGTTAAAAGTGTGCAGGAGTGAGAGACATTGCAGCTCTCATTTAGGACAGGCAGGTGCGTTGGCCATTGGAGTGGAGTCAAGTTTGCGGCAAGCTGTGAATGTAACAGTAAATGTTGGTTATGGGCTACCATTTTACAGAGAATAACTGCTACAGCTTCTCAAGAAACAGGCAGAGCTCCCGTCTTGTTTACCAGCAGAGCTTATAGGCAGATAATAACCCTGAAGCTATAACTACACCCGGAAGGTCTAGAGGAGTCTCCTCTGTGCTTTCCAGCACCACTTCTGACACTGAGGCAGGTTGTTTCTCAGACTGAGGTTTAGTGGTTTTTACTGTAGTGCTTTTGTAAACCCTGGAATATCATACTGGTATTATAGATATGCGAAACATTACTGGCCATGTAAGTTGGTATGCAGAACCTGTTTATGTGTTAAAGTGCTTAAATTCTGTGTTAAAGAAATGTTACCCAGTTGCAAATATCAGTTACATAAGTAAAGAGGGCCACTACTCTGTTAGGGCAGGCAATCTTCTGCGCTTTTGAGTCTAATGAGCTGCATGTTTCAATCATTACCTAGGTATATGTAACAACTGTGATATTGATTTTAGGTGATATTACTCAGCTGAAAGGATCCAGTATGGATTGACAGGCGACTGCTGATGCGTACATGTTGTTTTTTTACAGTCAGTGCACACCAGGCGCTGAGGTGTACTCAGACCGAATATAATTTTCAGTTTGTATGTGGTACAACTGCTTATGAAGTTAATGCAAAATTAATATTGGATGGCAGCAGACTGCTTTGTCAGCTTGACCCCAAGTAGAAACGTTGGGTAAACACATTTCAAGTTGGAGGACAGGTTTGCTGGTAAAGTAAATTGTTCATTGTGTTGCCAGCAGTTTAGTTTAGTTTAGTTTTTTTCATTTTTGTCAAAGACGCAAATTCAAACCATTTTCACTCTTTGCAGAAGTAGAGCTGCAACACATTATAAGGGACGTATCTGAACAAAGTTTCATAACAGATAAATCCAGAATTTGTGAAAATTAAAAAATGCCAAACTCATTAGTTGGCATTACTCGTCAGTTATAATCCATTAGAGGCAAAACAAAATGTTTTATCATCTGAGGAACATGTAGTTCTGTGCAAGCTTTCACTGCAATAAAAACAAACCCACCCAAAAAAAGGTATAATTGCAGTAACCTTTTAAGGGAACTCTTATGGTGGTGGCGTTTTTCATTTTAATAAACAAAGCAATCAGCCAGCTAGATTCAAAATGAAACTTTTAGAAGGTCTGGGACAGATGTGGGGTGGGTGTTAGATTTGGGAGAGCAGCCATGAAGCACAGTCCTGGTCTATAACCCCTGAACCCCAGTGTGATTGATGGCTTCTATCAACAAGCTGCCAGCAAGGTTAAGTCCAAGATGCACAGTGTTCCTGCACAGCACAAGCAACAAGGGAAATGGAAGATTTTTTTTCCACAACAGTTGTTAGAGGCCATGACGGGCATTAAGAATAGAGGGTAAATAAATAGAAATTACAGCATTTTTTCCCAGTAATAAATTTATAAGCAATTTTTTCTTCTTCTTTCCTTTTTTTTCACTTGACTGTGGTAGTAAGCAGAGCATTAAAGATTCCTTTGAAATCCTCTGTGGTCTAGTTCAAAGATGTGCATACCCTTAGCTAAATTCCATACTTATTTAGGACTGTACAAAAACTTCAGTAGAGTTTACTCAATCATCCATTCATTCACTCTCTGACTCTGTTAGCCTCTTATGGGCATATGTGGAGCGTTCCCACCCAGCGGCTAATCTCTGGTTCCCTGTGCTAGATTTCCTGCTTGAATGCACTGTAATGACATTTATATCATTTTGTGAGTAACCTACTCACATTCCTTATAATTCCACCCACTCACAAATGTGCATTACATTATGCTGTATATGGAAGAAACATTGTGATGATTACAGAATAAATTGTAAATTAGAGTGAATCTCTCATAAATTGCCCATCATGGCTTTTCTGTACAGTGTTCTGCTGCTTGGCTGGTTATCATTAATTTTCATGTGGCGTATGCTTTAAATATGAATTCTCCCACAAAGCATTTAATCAACAGTGCATGTGCTTCGAGTGCTTCTGGAGGCCCAGAAGTTGTAAATGAATCATGGATTGCAGCTGGTCCTCTGGTACGGGACTTGCAAGGTCATATCTGGCTGAAAGGGCAGAGGGCTAATAAACTACTCTCCCAAATTACTTTCTCTAAATGTAAGAGTAATGCCCACACATTATCTATGGATGTCATTTTTTTATAGCCGAAGGACCCGGTGTTTCATTCCTCTTTTAATTAAGATTCAGAGTGATTCAGCTCAAACTACAGACACAGACAGTTTACCGCTCTTTTGATTTCGAAACCAGGAAAAACAGCATTTAATGGAGTGACAAAGGGTCCTGTTCTCTGTCAGACTATACGTATAACTCTATGAATAGGCTCATTTTATGGATAAATGATTAATTAGGCCTGACTAGAACTGTTAACTGTGGGGAGGAATGTCCTCATTCTACTAATATAATAAACGTGCAAGATTAAATTAGCCACATTTCACAGATATATCTCTCTGTGCATATGACTGCTGATAAATGAAACAAAATGTCACTGCAGACATGCCAGTAAATTACATTTGAAAGTCTCCCCAGTTCTTAGTTTGTCCATTAAATTGCTCTGAAATTATTATTCTTCAACTATAAATTTTCCTGCTTAAAACATCCCGTCTGTGTCATATATCCAAATACAGCATGTCTGTATTGGTCTTAATAATCCATTATTAATTGGTCTTCAGTAAATATTATTAAAGTGTAGAATTTGCTTACTTGCCAAATTGCTGGTCATGTGGTCTACATGACCAGCAATTGTCAGTGTCTCCAGGTTGCTAAGGAACTCTAAAAAGTACGTATATCCATAACTGGTTGGCAGTTGCTGGCAGTTGCAAAGTGAAATTAATTGCAAAGAAGAATCTGGTGTTGCATTCAAATCCTCTTTGTGATTGCATTGGCTGTTAGATGTCTGACGGCTCACCATCAAAGTAGCTTGCAGGGGTAAGGCCCAACTTTACTTTGAAGGCAAACATGCTCTATTTTCAGTTTGCACTTAATTTTGTAACAATAGGATAAGAGTAAGAATAAGATACTGTACACAACTGTACACAATAGAATAGAATAAAATAAAATACTATATACAATAGAATAAAATAGAATACAAATGCTATATACAACTGAGTATAATACAACGATTTCAGAAAAGAGTATTTCCTGCACTTAGTGTTATTGCTACTGCACATGTGTGGATATGTGTGTTTGGTCAGTTGCAAAGTCTTTGTTGTGGAGTCTGACAGCAGTGGTGGTGCCTTTCTGTATATTTTCTAATCAATAAAATGTTGTATGGTGTCTGTATCTGTGGCATTTGTTACTTATCACTAATTAATATAAATGCGTGTTGGCTGCAGCCCGCTAACTAAGCACTCTACCCTTAGCTGATAACTTAGCACTGCAGCCTGTCATTCATATATGGTAACTAACATGGTGGTGACCAAAACACTAACATCGATGCTTCCAAAAGTAATGGATGACATCACAGAGGCTATGTCAGTGTTGATTATGGTCTAAAGAAAAAACACAGCTCAGAAAAATGTTAGCATTTTGACTACTCATGCGCAACACTTATCTATATCTCCTTATTCATAAATATACATCCAGAACACATTAACATCCCATTTGAGTTATATTTATGTTTCTGCAATTTACTGACCTAAAATCTCTGGGGATAGGTTCATAAATAATGTCACATACAAAAAAACCCACCTGTAGCCTATAATCAGACATTTGTTATGAAAGAATGTGTGGTAAATTGTTTTTAAAGCAGACTAATCATAATAAGATGAAGAGGTCATGAAAACAATGACAAAACAGAAAGTTATTTTACATAAATGTAGTAATATGGCTTCTTATTAATGTTTCTGTATTATTGTTAGCACTTGTGTGTGTGGTATAAATAGGTATTGCCATGCCTGATTTCCAGCTTTTTTGCCTCTTGTTTGTAGATTTTTATTTACCCCTGTCAAGGTCTTTTCCTCTGACTTTCACAGTTGATTGCTTTTGTTCTTCCCCCTCCCCAAAACTGAGACCACCAAACACATATTTCCTTTTCTCCAATTCTCCAGAGAGTATCTTGGTTTGTGGAAATATAGCTTCTGCTGTTGTCTAAACTGTCAAATAATAGCGGAATTTAATATGCAAATGACTTAATAAGGAAGACTCTGTCCATTCATGGATAGGAGTGGAAACACGGCTCTGCATAAAACTTCACTCTGAGTAAGACTTATAAACACATGCCCTGCATATGCATGGCTTTATAAATCTGCCAAAAATAATGTGTGAGTATGTATGCATGCAAACAGTTTTATGTGCAAACTTTCATGCATTGCTCAATAACTTGTGAAAAAAAATGTATTATTATTCATGACTTCAGCTGGCCACACGCTTGACTTTTAGTACCGGCCGCTTTTTGTTTTATCTCTTTGCCCTTTTGTGCCGAACACGTAACAGCTTTAGTGAGAAAACAGCTGATTGATTATTTTATATGACGAGGCTAATATGACTCAATCGTCCTGTTTATGTGGAGGTCAGAGAACCAACACAAGGAGCTTAAAACTGAGAGAACTTCACGGTCACAATAAATGGATTTATGGCAGAATAATTTAGACATGACGTGCTGTAATTCTGAGCTGCTACTACATATTTGAATAAGAATTTAAAAACTCTCCTAGCGCACCCTGTACAGCTGGCCTGTTTTGAATTCATGGCCATCAATAGGATGCTCCTTAATTTACATATCAGACTGTACCATATTAATTAACATCACCAAGTGTGCACACTTCATGGTGACAGAGACACATCGCCTGCTGGCTCTGTTATTGGGATCCAAGCCCTCTTCTTTTTTTTTTCTCGCACCCAGCAATCAATATTAAAGCAACTTAAAGATTTGCTTAGACTCTGCCAGTGTGCCATCGTGCCACAGTCACACTGGGGAAAACAGTGGTTGGAGATTGGTGCACAAACTAAATTATTCCTTTAGAAATGGCCGTTTCAAAAGTTGGACCAAGCACACTCAGTTGGCATCTTCAAAGCAACTTCAGCAATAAAAAGACAATACGATGAAGTCAGTCTGCTATCAGTATGTAATTGAATAGGGTCAGGTTGGCAATTACAGGTAATCGGTTTGTGATGACATAGTAATTACAGTAAATGTGATAAATTGGTGAGAGAATCTGTTGCTGTCTGCAAAGATGGAAATTCTCATAAACAGAAATTCAGATTAACTACTTTTACATTTAGACTCCAGCCAGAATTACAGACCTGAAATCAAAATTCCTTCACAAATAGTGACATTGCTGCAGAATGGCAATTTAAACACAATGTAGGCACTTGGTAATAGGGATGGGTACCGGTGTCCGGTGCCATGATGGCACCGGTTCTGACATAAACGGTAGTAACCAGACTGAAAAGCAGCGCACATTTCGGTGCTTTATTTCGGTGCTTTTTTTTCCTGAGCTGTGATACACTTCTAGCCAATCATTTTACGTTTCCCAGGATAGTAGGCGGGGCCAGGTACGTGCGTTCTTTTATGCAGAGCTACCGATTAAAAATGCCCAAGGCGAAGCGGTAAAAAGTCTGGCTGTACTTCACAGCAAAATATGCAAACTCAGCAGCAACAAGTGCTTTAAGCTGATACTGTGATACTGTCAAAGGAGGTAACACCTCAAATCCGATGAAACACCTGGCGACGCATAGCGTTTTTTTAAAAAGCCGAGAAATGCGCCGTATGATAGCTTGCTGCGAGACCTCACACCGAGCGCATCTACTGTGCGTGGGTTGCCTGTTATCTGACCCGGAGTTAGCAACATCCCCCAAAAAACCCGAAGAGGAGAGTCCTGGCCCCTAGCCCTGCCAGTGCAGCAGAAATGATGAGGATGATGATGGCAGCAGCAGCCGTTCTTCTCTGCGTGAGTAGCTTAATGTTGTTCATGTGTAATTTACGTTGAGTAGGCTAACCACATTATTACATTAGTGCAGGTACGGTGAACTAGCAAACATCATCATAGCTACATGCTGCTGTCTTCTTGTTTGATGGCAGATGCTCCCTTCACCCTGGCCAAAAAGGCTAAAGTGACCAAAGAAAAAGTGGAAAACAGTTAAACATGAGAGGTTTTGGACAAAGTTTGTGTTTTTTCCATTGATTAAGCACTGCTTCCAGCCAAGAGTGATACCATATATGCCCCACAGCTGCAGAAAAGGCTAACATTGTTATCTTTTTACAAAAAACCAGCTGAACATGAGAGGTTTTTGGACCAATTTTGTGTTCTCCATTCTTTAAGCACCGGTTTGAGCACCGTTTAAGCACCGGCACCGTTTCAAAAGTACCGATTTGGCACCGGTATCGGATAAAACCTAAACGATACCCATCCCTACTTGGTAACCTTGCTTTTTTATAGGAATGTAACCAGGTGCCTACCAGCTGAGTTAAGTTCCCTTTTACAAAGACAGATGTCGCAAATGAGTTACGCACATCATCACAGACCGACTCAGATTGATAGAACACATTGGTAGTCACTTATGAATTAGACAGCAGTTATTTGCAAATCTTTGCCACTGAGAACGATTACACCGTGATTGTTTGAAGACACGTTGCGTCCGACCAAGCTGTTAGGATGCCTGGGTCGTTGACCCAGGGTTTTGAGTTTACTATATTATTTATCATTTCTAGTCTTTGGTTTCTTTGTTAGAGTTCTGTCTTATGGTTTATGTCTCTGTGTAATCCTTAGTTGCTATATCCCCGTGTCCAGTCAGTGTCTGTGTCTGCCCTGGTCCCACGTCTCTGTTCCCTCTGTTGTAGTGCCTGCCTGTGACTCTGTGTCTGTAAGCTCAGTCTGTGTTATGTTTCCTGTTTTACTTTGAAAGTCCGTGTCTCATGTAAATGCGTCTGGTTTTGCTTCCTTTGTCTCGTTAGGCCTGATTTGCCCCAGCTGTGTTTCCCTCCTGTTGCCCATTCCCTGATTGCTCCCTCTATGTATTTAAGCCCTGTGTTTCAGTTTGTCTGTGTTGTGATCTACTCTTATCTAGCTGTGTGTGCTGTCTGTATAGGGTTACCTTGAAGTCTGTTTTGTGTTGGAGTTCAGCATTAAAGCTATATTTAAGTTCACCTTTTGTCTCCGACTGTCTGCACTTTGGGTCTTATTCCTGCCTGCACACAGCCGTCACATAACACAAGCAGCCTGTGCAATCGCCTGTGATCAAAAGTAGTTGGATGCCAGTTGGCTGCAATCAGTTACCAAATGCAAAAATAAATGAAAATAAAAAATCAATACAATAACAGACAACGACTGAAATTTCCCAGTTGCAAGGATGTTGCTCTGGAATGGCTGCAGTGTAACTGAGAGAGCAGGTCATCTACTAAGTAGAAGGTTGGTGGTTTGAGCCTTGGCTGCTCTAGTGAGCATGCCAAAGTATCCTTGGGCAAGATAGTGAAACCCAGGTTGCTCTCTGATGCTTACATCAGAGTATGAATGTTAGATAGAGAGCACTTAGGCATAGAAAAAAGTGCTTGTATGAATGGGTGAATGAGGCATATTGTAAAAAGCACATAGAGTGCTAAAGTGCAGTAGAAAAGCGCTATATAAAAACTAGTCCATTTACTAGTCACACAAATATTTTTCAGTAGTTTTCACACAAAGCCTTCCCACCATCACAAAGTCCTTGTTCTTTTGGGGCATTATAGTATTACTGGGTCTGATGCCTAAAATATAAATGGCCTTGAGGTAACAGTTGTTATAAACTGATATATATTGATTGGTATATAAAGTGAATTGAACTGGATTGAATTAAACTAAAAATATGTTATCAGGAAAACATGAGACACAGAACATGTGGAAAGGTGCAGTACATAGACTAGCTTTTAAAATCATGTTCTGTATTGTGTCTTACCAGCCTTATTAAGGTTCATAAGTAAAGTAAAATTAAATTATATGTCATGTGCATTAAACCAAAAGCAGTGCATTTTCATACAACTCATTTGCAAGAACTGCTACTCCAAACATTTTTATTGTTGATGAAGATAAGGGATAAATGAGGGACAGCATTCTAGGCCAGAGGGTGTATTTTGTAGAAGCTCTTATCACTGTGGCTCACAGGGCTGGAAGATACCTGTGATATCCACGTGTGAAGATGATGAAGAGAGGCTGAACGAGGGGCAGGCAAGCATTTATGGTTACAAAGGGGGAATGCGCCCACTCCTGAATTTCCCCAATAAGTAATAATGCTGTTATACACACAGCCTTATGCATAATGTACACAAAAACTAGTGTTTTTAAGTATGCCATGTACTTAATGTTGTTTTTGAAAGTGACCCCGGTCAAAAGAGGCTTTTCCGGATTATATATTAATACCTTGAATCCTCTGTGAAAATGGCTAATATCCACCAGCGTGCCAAAAGCCATCTTACAGTTTTACAAGATTCTCACTTTCAAAACCGTGACTTTATTTATAAAGCGTTAAATGAAATGTAACTCACAGAACAAAGGAGATGTTTGTTTATCAAGCATCCTTTGTTGGAGATAAATTTCCCTAACTTGTTACAGTCTGTAGCACTAAAGGGACCGCTGGCTGCTCATCTACTCATCTATGCACCATCTGTTGATTCTGGGGACACAGCTACCAGGTTATCGCTCTCTTTTGGGCCGGGGTATTTGTGGAGCTTTACTGACTGCAGGTTTTGACAGTTGTATAGCTTTATGGTTTGTGTATTCATTTTTGGTGAGTGAAGAGATACATGTTAGCTCACACTCGCGGCAAGCTGTAGCTTGTTTGCAGAGATCAGTGTCAACACACATCCACATTCATACTGTACATATATACACACAGCCTCAAGTCTAGTAGCAGATTTTGTGATCCTACTCAGTGCATAAGCACCCAAGTGACACTTTGTATTAAAAGCATTCCTGGCACTGGAGGTGAGTGTTGTCAGATGTTCCATAAACTGGAAAAGTTAATGTTCCCCAAAGACACATCAGAACAGCTTCACGAGGTAACAGAAAACCGCTTTCCTGGGATCTTAACAGTGTGAATAGAAGCAGGATATGAAGTATGGAGATGGTACCTTTTATCTCCATCGGCAGGAGCAGAGTTATTAGGTAAAATGATGAGCATGGTGAAACAAAATTGCTGGTCACAGTGCATACGCTGTGCACTCTCTGTTCACTTCAAAAGGGCCATTGAACCTTAACAAACATGGACAGTGGATGTTGGCTCAAAACCTCTCCCCTCACAAAATCCCTTAAGCATATACTGTTTGCAGAGTGTGTGTCTCTACAGTGGGCTCAGATGTTGAACTATAAGTGCGCACAGATTTTCCAGTGAACCCAAACAAATCCCAGTACTAAACAAAAATCATACCAGGCCTGCTGCCCTATCTTCTATTCATGGTCTTTAAACATCAGATTGAAATGTTGTCACTAGTCAGACTAAAAGAAGCCCGTGTTCTTGTATAATCACCTCATCAGCAAGAATTTCACAAACATTGCGATAGAAAGTAGCAAAAGCTGGAGGCAGTGTACTGTTTCCAGATCCATGTCTCTACTCCTTTTAGCTCGCCTCCACAGGGAGTGGAAGTGTGACAACATTGTGTTTGTTGTTCCTCCCCACCTTACAGCTTACACAAGCTTCCTATGTTACTTTTGGGAGGTTCGCTAGGCTCTTTTAACTTTACCAGACTTTATTTTACTTTAATTGTCCTGTCCCTGAGCACAGAAAATGTTCCCTTTCTTCTCCCAGATGCAATCTCAGTTGGTTTTATAGTTTTCATTGTGCAGGCTGCAGTGGCTTCCACTCCAGAGGATGATTAAAGAAAACACTGTCTTTAATAGCGTTTGAAACTACTTCTGACACAGCATCTTTTTGAGGAGAGCAGCCAAATATCAGTAATTTAAGCTGCCTCGCTTTATTGATGTAATATATAGAAGGTTGGAAATATACACAGAGGAAACAAAACGTCTAAAACGAAAAGTCTTATTAACCTTTTGTGTGTTTTAATTTAACACTTACAAGATGTACTAGTCTTAAACCGGAGTCCCTCTAATGGGATAGAGTTTCTACAGTCCAATCATGAAATCTTTGCATGATTACATACTTTAGTACGCCCAGGAAATAAAACTGATAGTCGTTTAGCCGTTTACGGTCTGCCTCCTATACATCCTGAGAGCTTGAATTGCACAGGTAAAATGCCAATTGTCTCTTTCCGCCTCCTGCCTCAGAACACAGTTAAAGTTTAGCCATCTGTTTCCACACATGACCTTTCTTTTTAATTGGCTAAATTAGAGGAGAATGAGGAAGACTGGCTGGATGCTCGCTCCTGTCCAATTCTAATATTGAAGAAACAAATGTTATTTACAGTGACAAATAGCACTGGGGAGCTATGTCTGTGTCAGCTGCTTTCCACCTGGCCATGTTGAACACCTGCCCAGAACCAGTTTGGTTCACTGCAGATGGCTAAGGTGAGCGTCCCACCTTCAACAACCTTTCCTGCAGGCAGGATTAATTCCTGCTCTCTGATAATAACTTCCTGGAATAATCAGATATGAGTATCTTCAGAGTTTAATGAGAAACAGAGTTGATGACGATAAACAGAGAACATTAGATTCATCAGCAACACTGTTATGTGCTTGCATAAAAGGCAGGATTTGTTGTTTCAAATAATAGCTTATTTCTTGCAGTAATAATAAAAACAAACACATGGTCTTTATGGAACCTATATAATCCTACTTCATTCAGGCTTCTGTGCTGTTTCCACAGAGGTGCTGTGCTTGCTGTGGCAGCTAATCATGCGGCTTTGTATTCACTGCTAAATCACTCTGGAGTTGTCAATGCGACTTTTGTGATTTAAAAAGAATCAAGGATAATGCTCTCACACTGATAATCATTTGGTGTCTTTCAGTCGTCTAATTAAGGCACTGTTAGGGTAGCATTAATGCACAAACAGATAGGCAGCTATTTATTATAAACTATTCATCTGATAAGCTTGTTACTGTACACAGGAGATTACATCACAGCGATCGTGCTTTTTAACCAGAAATTTGTGTTTAAATGGTTCTCAGCAAAACACAGACACATTTAAAAAATGCAGTAATTACATATCATGGGAATTGGTTCTATTATTTTTCCCCCCCCCCCCCCCCAAAAAAAAAGAGGAGAAAAATTAAAGGTTGCTGTCTGTGGTTGACCTACTGATTAATCCATTTGTATGTAATATATGTAATCGTCTATTACAGTAAATGATCTATTTTTATATTAAATTAGTTAATCGCAGGTCAAAAATTCTCAAAGCAAACCTGGTTAGAAAAGTTTGTAAGCATTTATAACCTCAGACTTCACTCCACATGGCTTGCCATTTATAGTTTAAATTCTGATGTATTTTCATCATGTTTGAAGGAAGAGGAATCCGGGGAAATGCCAGGAGCCACTGTTCTTTTGATAACCAGACAGCAACAAAGCTAAGACAAACTCGGTAACAAAGCAGAGCATCTCCTGTGTGCCTTCTTGTTGTTCTCCTGAACAAGCTGAACCTTATGAAAAAACATGGGGCTTGCAAAATAACTGTGACACCTTCGCGTAAGCTTCATGAAATACTCAAAGACAAAAAGCTGGTGCCAAAATTCCGATCTCATTATTTTATTGCCAACAACTGTACTTGGCTCAGAAGAGGTTGTACCGTTGTCATGACTGTGGCTCGGGACTTAGCTACTATGTGTTGCTGGTGGGCAGAGGTTTCAGGGTCATGCATGGACATGCCTCAAGGAAGGTGCGCACTGAAGCATTAGGCACAGCTGGTGCTTGCCAGGGCACGCCTCAAGTTACAAGCAGGAATGAGAGGTCATTTTTGGACTAAAACTGTTGGAGATTAAATGTGTTTTCCGGTGCTTTGGAGGAGGTGCGTGCGCTAGCGACTGGTAAGTATACTGTAGATTAACCTTGGTTCGCAGGCTAAAGACTAAGAAAGGATGACAAATGACTTTGAAAGACTGCTCTTGACCACCAAACCATCTGTCAATGTATCCCCTCAGAGCACCAACGAGAAATACAGTGGAAAGCACGGCAAAGCAGATCTCATCAAGTAATGTATAGCAGCAATACAATGAACGATGAAGGGTAGCCCAGGGGTAATCGATAATTTGAGCCACCAATCTGTTCCAGGTGCTTTATGATGTGACTGAGGTAATTATCACCAGATCAATGAAAGAGTTTGTTGTACACACGAGCTGGAGAGGAAGGCATAATTGCTTTCTGCTACTGAATTGATTTTATTTATGTATTTTTCCAACCTGGGAAAAGGGGTTAAAAATGATTCTCTCTAGAAGCAGGAAGATAGTGTTTGCCCCTTGCTATTTGTTCCCTCAGGGTTCAGGAGCAATATTCTGCGATATCTGTGGTTTTATTTGCATTTGCATGCATCATTAAGCACTTACAAAGTGGCCTTTGGTGATTCTTGGAGCAAAGAAAAATGCCCAGAGTAAAAAAGCGAAGGAAAAAGAGAAAAGGGAGTGAAAGGAGAGGATGTCCGAAGAATAGGCAGTTCATTTGAGAGAGGGAGAGTGAAGCTCGTTCTTTCAACTTGTATGTCTTTAAAAGAAAGAAACATTTCCAGCCAAACTATACAGGGTTCAAGAAAATGAACAATTTGTGAATTGTGAAAAAAAAAACCACAATGTAGAGAGACTGGATCAGCTAAGGGATTGTTTTATTGTGACTGACTGTTTCTCTGTAAGGCAACTGATGACTCTGGGCATTTGAAAAGGTCATGCAGCAGCTTAATGGGTCAGTTGTGAACTTGCTGTTTGTTGTTTAGCAGGCTGGGGATCAGTAAATCCCAATCAAGGGGTCCAAGAACCAACACAGGAGCTCCTTTTGCATATGCCAGAGGGAACGTGAAAAGATTAGCTCAACTGGAAAAAAAAGAAGAAGAACAGAAAAACGGAAATTTTCAGTGAACTTTCAGCAGAAAGGTTAATTAGGGGTAATTAATAACTAGCAGAAACAGACAGCCTGAAGATATGCATAAATGATTAAAATAGATAAGCTGAATGTGGTCCAGAAATGGTTAAATAGCAGTTTAGAAGGTGGCTAGAAGTAATTTAATGGACATTTTTAAACCTACGTTAACAAATAAATAGCTCAGCTTAATGCAGCCTAAACAATTCAAGGAGATAGGTGTTTTAACGATGTCTGCTTTTATAGAGGAAAGTGTTAAATAGGGACTATTTTAGTTCAAAAGAACATTAGAGTTGGTGTTAATGGAGGGCCCATCTGACAGGCCTGTGGGAGCACATAAAATTGAAAAAGGTTTGGTGCCACTGTGTTAGACGGTTGGGTGAGCATTTTCAGATGCTCCTAATAACTTAATAACGAATCATATTAAACAGTCTTTCAGCCCAGCCAATCTTGTGCTCATCACGCAACAAGCTGTAAACACAATACTGACATAAAATCACCTCAGTGACACTGCTGATTAAGTGAAAGTGTTAGCAAAAAAAAAAAAAATACAGAGTTTGTCTATGACGCCCACATCCTGGAGAAATATCTGGCTCATGAGTAGTTAAATGTTCCATTATGTTCATCATCTAGTGACAAACTGTCCGTGCAGATTGTGATTTTTTTCTACTTTTTTCTCTCTCTTTCTCTATTTTTTTTAACCTTTTTTAAACAGCTCCCTGTTGCGAAAGGAAATTAGGTTAATGAGAGCAGTGAGAGTGAACCAAATCATCCCATTCAAAACAATGAGGTGAAAAAAGTAAAATGGTTCATATAGCTGAGAGGAACTCTAGTCTTTCATGTGGTCCAATCACCACAAAAGACCTGTTTCATGTCGTATTGACACTCAATCAGTTTTTTATGTAAAATACAGATTGCTGCAGCATTGAAGCACTGGAACTCTCGACTTCACTGGAGAAATTAAAGTTGGCTACTGTGTGGACTTAATTTGAGGTTATGTGCAGGCTAGATATTTAAAAAAAAAACATTTCTGAAAGGAAGGATGAAAGATGACAGGAGCCATGATGAGCTCAGAAGGCGTTGAGTTAGAGGTGAGAGATTGGTAATAGAGGTATTTGGGTGGTGGATGACCCTGAATGGATGAAAACATCTGAGTTTTTTTTCTGTCAGACTTCCTCTAGATCAGGGTTTTCATCAGGTAAAAACATTCGCTTTGATATGCATTTCTAATGCTGACTGGCCTTTTATACCTTTACCTAATAATGTTCTGTGACACCACAGCTCCCCAGCATCATACTGCTTTGTTGCAGATGATTCCCTCTGCAACTTACCCTCCTGTCTGTCCTCAACACTAATTCTTCTGTTGTTAATATTGATAAGAGCTTTAATGTCTTGCCCGAGCCAGAGTTCTCTAATATATATCATTCATTATTGGGTCCTGCCAGTGCTCACATTAATATTTAAATAAGCTTATTATACACCAGGTGGCATCTAAAGTATGCTTATGATGTAACCTATGGAACACATCTGCTTACCTGAGCAGAGCCATGCGAAGGTGAGTGACCATATATATATACACATATACATATATATAATTTAACCTGTTAATATCCAACAGGTCAGTGGGAGCCCGTGTAGGGTTTGCTTTATGCCATGCACTAAACAGGTAAATTTTCAGAAACTGCAAGATGTTACTTTTCAAATAATGTTTTAAATGTTCCTTTTGATCTTGAAGTTTTTTTTATTTTTTATTTGCAAAATAGCAAACAATCTGTAATTATAGGATCGTTAACCTCAAAGGTCAGCAGTTGCCTGGTAGATGTTAACAGGTTAAAGCACTTAACCTAACTCAAATCCATAAAACTTAAAAAGACGTTAAACAATATCCTGGCAGGCCAATATTACTGGGCCCTATTACCTTTTCGCCCATATATCCGTATCTGCATTTATAACAGCCAGTAGGGGAGGACTCTGCAACCTCCCTTTTTGTAGCACACCTGTATGCCACGAACACAACAATCAGCTCATCCAAGCAGTGGTGCAAAGTGTAACAAAGTAATTAATGACCTATTGCTATCAAAAAAGGTGTCTATTTAAAATGCATTGTTATATTAGTGAGGACTCAAAAATAACTACACCTAACAAATGTATCTAACAGAAAAAATAGATATTGACCAACATATCTGATTTTCAAATCACCAAACAATTTACACAAGTGTCCCAAATGCAAAAAACCCGAGAAATCTTCATATAAAGGCTTGTTAATTTCGAAGCGTGCAGAAGTCCCAGCATTAACTAGTGTGCATATGTCCCCACAAACCATCAACATCCACAACCGCCAGTGATGGTGACATTGTGTAATTGTTTTGGTGTACATGGAAAAACAGTTTAATAATTTCACTCCAGAATATTTGAGTTTTATGAAGCAAATATGCCAGAATAGAATAACTAATGTTAGCTTAGAGTTTAAGTCATCAACAACAAGATGGAACCACAACACAAACTCCAACAAACCCCGTGTAAGCACGGGAAATACAGAAAAGTGTATTTAGTTTAACAGCCACAGGTTGCAGAACAAATCCACTGTGACTATGCGAATTAAATGTGTTTTCATTTCTCACAGTATGGTGTAAGACTTGTAATGTTTATGTAACAGTGCTATTTTATTTACTTTTTTTGTAGCACATAAGAACACTAACACCGACTGACACTTTTGCAACATATCTGCCCAATCTGATGATTTTCATTTTATTCCTCACATTTTTTTAAAATCTGAAATTGATGAACAGTCCTTATGTTGTTTACCTTAACACTCCCAAACACAACAATATAATTTCAGTTGTTGCGATGAGTCCATCTCTGTCTGCTCTGCGTGGTAGAAATTTGCAGCAGTCCCTGTAATACATTGTAAATGTGATTGATGCTCACAAAAGCCTTCTAAGACAGTAGTGCAATCAATTATGCTTGATTTATTGTCTTTGAAGTTTCAGTATGCATTGTGTAGCATTTGTAACAACAAAAACTTTCTGTGCAGACTAACAGAAACATAATCATTCTTCAGCCATACACCCCCCAACACACACACACACACACACAGTAGAATCAAAGCTCCCAAGCTGCACTCATCATATTTCATTACTATAATTCACAATGAAGTCATTCTTTTGAATTGAGTGAGGAAAGGCCGGTTTTTGTCCTAACTTAATTAAAACTCCGGCATATCTTTCTGGGCAAGGCCTTTTTTTTTCTTCCTCCATGACTCAATAATCAACAGAAGTAAATCATCTACAGTCTATTGCATCAGTCGCCAGCAGGCTGGAACAAATGCAAAAAATAAATAGACCTACTCTGGCATGCCCTGAGTTACTGGCAGGAGCTGCAAGGTTACTCTGTGACACACTCAGAGGCACCTTTAGACTACACGGCTAAAATTATCAGAGAGAAAGTCTGTTTAAAGCGCTATGATCTATGGCGGGCTGGTCAGATGTTAATGCTAGCTGGTATATATTATTGTGATGGCAACAGCTGTGGCCAGAGAAATTATGTTTTTGATTTTTCCTTCTGTCAGCTGGTCCCATTCTCCTGATCGTCGTATCACTTTAATGTCTTGTGGGACTTTCTTCTAATCTGGCACTAAAATTCACTTGGACTCAAGGATGAAGTGATTGCATTTTGCTAGTCAAAGGCCAATATTACCACACATAGCCCCCAAAAATTTGACCATGACTCAAAACCTCGCTCTATAATTATGGCAAATTTTCATATAAATTACTAAAAAAAAATTATTTGAAAACATCTGAGCTGATGAAAGTGTAATGGAAGTGTGCACATTGCAGGTGAGGTAATATGAGAATTATATGCCAAAAATGGCAATTTCATAAAATGAATATGTAATATGTAAGATATACATGAGATCTTAAACTTTGTATCCAGCCGTTATAGCCATTACTCAGTGCTATAACTCAGGAAAACAAGGAGAGACTGACGACATTTCACATTTTTTGGGGTGAATTGCCGACACTAATCTGAGTTACCCATCAATTAAATTGATTTAAAGTCTTCCCCAAACATATTATAGGAGTCTGGACAGACATGAATGTAAATTGCAACTTAATATGTTGGCAAAGGCAAGCAAACATGAAGCAATATTTGTAGTTTCTTCCTATGTCCTCCTATGATTATATATACAATGCCCTCCGTGCTGCCAGCTACAGTAATTGCTGAAGGTGATTTAATGGAACAATGTGACCATTTCCTCTCCTGTGCAGGTCCCATTCCTACAATGTTGTCCTTGTAAATTAGGTGTGCACCCGAGATTAATGGTTAACAGCAACTATTCCAAGAGAAGCATCATCAGTAAAGCATGTAATTAAATGGTTGTCTCATTTACTTAGCAAACTAATGTAGCTGAAACACAAGCTAACTTCATTAAACCATACGAAATGTCAGCCCCTCTGATTTTACAGAGGTTTTTCACCAATATTCAGATACTAATGTGTGCAGGTGTAAAGTCACATTAATTCCAGATGTGAAAGGTGTTGTTAGGCAATCTAGACTTATTTTACATATAGATATATATTTCCTCTAAAGTAGCACGTACTGTACAGTTTGATGGCAAAACAATCTTGGATATTTTTAGAGCCTGTTTTTTCTGAAATAAAAAAAAAAAAAAAACAATCCTCAAATTAATTGCTTCTATCAGCTGGTTCAATTCCTGAGCTGCACTGCAAAAGACAAAGTGCCGAGCCAAACACGGTGCCCTGTTCCATCAATCATCGCTCTGTATTAACTACCCCACCTCCCATCGCAAAGAAAACAATTAAAGTTAAACTTGTTGATTTGTTATGGAAGGCCATAAATCACGCTGGTCTGTGGAACCCACCATCTCCTGGGGCCCCTTTTCAAGTTCCTTGATCAGCGAGCCGAGGTTAGAAAGCAACGCTTTGAACTAGTCTGATGCCGTTTGGTTATTTATTTATTTCCTTGTTTGTTTTGAATAAAACTGTTGTCGCTTCAGTCACCTTAAAATATGCTGAATTAAAGCTCTTTACGTGAGCTCATAAGTACTGTACGTGCACATATAGATAAAAAGCTTACATTTTGAGGGGGGGGGGGCAAAAAAAAGACACTTTTCAGAGAGACGCTGAAGTCTTGAAGATTATGGCATCTCTGTAGCTTTCTGCTTCTCCTAGCTAAAGCACAGTGACAGGGGAGAAATGTCTGTTTGTCTCAGCAGGTTGTCATTTTGAGAAGTATAGTGACACATTGTTTTGAAGAACCAAAACTACTGCGGCTAATGAGCTGTTCTCTTTTCATAATGTTTGATCTTTTCATGGCTGGCTATTGTTGTTTTTGTGCCCCTGTATTTAATCATTTTTTTATGTACAAGCACACTGTTCATGTGAGATTTTTTCCATCAATTTTGGACATTTATCAATGAGCTATTCTGGTCGTATTGGTGCCTTTGTCTGCCAGGATAAAAGTGGTGAGCACTGTGATAACGTCTGTATATCAGATGCATGACTTGAAGTGAGTCACAATTTCCAGCGCTTTGTCTTGAAAACGTTTACTCTTTGGCTACTACGACTCGCTGCATGCATTATTAAGAAAGGAAATGAGCGAGATCCTTTACCTCTTAGAAAAAGTGGCAGGCTTGAATCACAGAGCCTGTGCCTTTCAGTGATCCTGCAGGGAGCGGAGAAACTCTCTGTCTGTAATTTTAGAAAAAGAGCAAGAAAAGCCAGTTTGATAATGAGATACAGGACAGAGGTTGTCCGTGGGTACTCAGCTTCGGCTGCACAGGAGACCTTGTTATTGTCCGGGGCAGGCAAGGGGTCAGACGGTCTCTGTTGGAATTTTTTATGGATGGAAATTTGTCTGAATAATATCAAGTGCAGTGAGTCTGCACAAGTAATGAGGCTTTACACATGTTTTGTCATCTTAAAATACATCAGAATCAAAGTCTGACCTTGTTGAATTGTCAACAAATTAAGTGGATTCAGTAAATTACAAGACCCCAGTAGCTTTATAAATTACCGTATCATTTTAAAATCAATCCATGATGCTATATGCTTCTTCTGGTGTTAAATCTGTTGTCTTATGGAGTTCCTTTTCAACTCTTAATTGAATAAAAACATTAAGCTCATTACCGTTTTGGTCTCCAAAACTAATCTAACACTGACACGTTTAGGACTCTGTGGTTGAAAAACAAATTAAGTCGCTGATGCTGTATATTCATTACAGCCAGCCAAAAAAAGAAAAAGTCACTGGTGTGGATTATAATTGTTTTGCTTCTAACTATTAATCGTAGGGTTAACTTTTGAAATAAATTAAGTTCTGTGCAACGAATCTCTTTGCGCTGAGAAGAAACAAGATAGGGAAATCATGTCCATTAAAAAGTCATTCATTCTGCTGTTCCACCTAATTAAGGAAGCACTGCTATTTTCTGTTTACATAACTTTACAGTGGGTACAATCACTACAGAATGAGTGCTGGCAAACTGACCAAAGAGACATGTACTGTATCTAAAAAAGTGTTAAGAAAACCAGAGTGAACGAAAGACAGGTCACAGAGGTGGTCAGAAGTCCTTGCTGTCATCAGTCAAACTGCTGGTTGAGGTACTGACGTTTTGGATACATTAGAAAATAATCTGAAAATAATCTGAACCTGGAAATTATGCCCACAGGAAATAAACATGATGTAATAAACATGATGTAATAATAATGGTGTAATAATGCTACTAAAAAGGAAATGAGCATAATGTATTTTCGGTTATCCTTTTAAAGTAAATCATTTAGCCTGAAGGAGATTCATCTAGTGGTTGAACACAAACACAGCTTCCACATCTAAGCCAACTACCATGGTGTGAACACACATACCGAATAGCCGGTTGCCAATAAAGTCACTTTAGCTGGTCCTGACTTTGATTTTTGGCATGTTTTCAGAGCTCTTGCTCTGTCTGGCAGAAGCATCTTAACTAATGAGCTAACCATGAGAAGTGTAAAAGCCTACCTGCTGGCTTCAGAGCCCAGACTTTCAACTAAAAGGCAGAAGAGCTAAGAGCCCCGCTGAAATGCATTTCTTTCAATTAGACTTTGAAGACGCCCCAACTCTCTTTCACTCAGCCTTGCTGTTCATATGGCTCAGTGCGACGTGCATTAATATCAAGAATAAGCCCAGGTTTGTTATTTGGGAGATGACAAATCAAACACGACTAGACTTTTGTTTCAGGACTTTGATTTATTTCGCACCTACTCACTGTTCAGAATGATTAGCAGCTAATCGCATTTGTGTGCCAACATTGTTGTGGTTTTATCAGTTGTACATCAACTGAAGTGTTTTGTTTGCTCCGGATTTTACACAAAGTAAAATCCAAGCGACTAACTTCTGAAAGTTTAAGAGCTCCACAAACAGTTGAGATGAGAAAATTTGTTGATGTAAAGCCATAAAAGCTTTGATTTGTGGTGAGACATTGGCACAATCTTTATGTACTTTTACCTCATTGATTCACTGTGCTGCAGGGGTCTACAGAGAATGTTGATTATTTGGAGCTGCGCAGCACTCCACAATAATAGGGACTGACTATGAGATTTTGTGTGAGTACTTCTGTTGGTTCTGAGAGTGTATTTGAGCTGGCCACATTCAAACAGTGTTACCCAGAAGGCTTTTTTGTCTCGGTACAAAAAACAAATGACAGTATAGTATGGCTGCTCCAATTTTAGTAAAGACATGATGGGGGGAAGGCTGGTCAGCCTTTTATGGTGGAGCAGTGATTATAGCATCTTATGACAGACATGGGGTGAACTCAAAGAGGGCCATTACACTGCGCGGGGAGAAACATGCCACATAAGTATGATGAGCTTGAAACGTGTATGTGTTTTTTTTCTTTTTTCTTGCACGATTTTGGGACTGCAGCACAGAAATGTGAAGCCGTGTGCCTCCGTGCAGCACAAATATCTCTACTCTCTCTCCTCTCTGTGCTGTAGCTTTCCCTGTTCTATTGGTATTCCACCAGATTCATCACCAGCAGGATGGCATTCTGCCATCTCTTCTCAAAAATAGCTGACAGATAATTCTAAATCACCTCCTGCTTTAGGGACTGCTGGGTGCTGGATTGTTTTAATCACAGATAATTGATTTTATTTTAACAAAGCATATGAGAGAAGAAATCCTAACGCTAATAGATGAAACTGGGAGCGCTGAACAAGAAGACAATTAGTTGAATGTTGTGCTACAGTGTTCTGAAGAATCTGCAGTGCTGTGAACATGTGTCGGCTCCCTTCTTGTTTTCTTGTGTTTTCTTTTTTTGCATATTTGTCACACTCATATAATTCAGATGATCAAGCTAACCTGAGTATATACAAATGCAATGCAATTTTTTTTAAATGGTGACTTAATTTATTAAGAGAAAAAAATGAAAAAAAAGGCCATGCAAACTTACCTGGCCCCACCTGGGAAAAAGTAACTGCCCCCTAAAATCTAAAAACTGTCTGTGCCACCATTGGCAGCACAAACTGCAATCAACCATTTGCAATAACTGGCAATGTGTCTTTCACATCGCTGTGGAGGAATTTTGGCCTGCTCTTCTTTGCAGGATTATTTTACCCACACTGGAGGCTTTTCACTGGTCTGTTTAAGGTCAGTGCCTAACATCTCAATTAAATTTAAGTCCAGACTTTTACTTGGCCATTCGAGAACCTTCATTTTGGGGATTTTTAACCATTCAGAGAAGGTCCTGCTGGTGTCCTATTGTCAAATCATGAACACTGACTTTAACTGAGACAAGTGAGGCATGCAGTTCTTTAGATGTTGTTCTCGGTTCTTTTGTGATCTCCTGGATGAGTCATAAATGCACTCATGGAATACTTTTGGTTCTCCAGCCCCTCCTGGGAAGGTTCACCGCTGTTCCAGACTTCCTCCATATGTGGATAATAGCTCTCAAATAGCTCCCAAAACCTTAGAAATAGCTTTGTAACCCTTTCGAGACTAATATATTTCAGTGACTTTGTATCTTATCTGTTCTTGAGTTTCTTTAGATCATGACATGATGCTTTGCTAGTTAAGTGATTTCTTGATTTAAGACATCTGGGGTGTGGATAACTCAGCTTTCCAAAACTGCTTAATCAGGGTTATTTCATGGTTTAACAAGGGAGGGGGGCAGTTACTTTTTCAAAGTGGGCCAGGTCGATTTGTTTACTTACTTGGGTTATTGTTGTCTAATTTTAAAACGTGTTTGATTATCAGAAACACCTACATCTGACTAATATGTAAAAAACTATGAGGAGGATATCAGGAAGGGGGCAAATACTTTTTATAGCACTGTGTATTCAAAGGCATGTGACTTCCTTTTTCTGTGTATGTTGCCCTTATGCTCTGTGAAGGAATGAAGGATTTTAAAAAGTTAGTGAAGATTAAATCAAAATGAATAGACACATTGAACACGGGCTTAAAAAGACTTGGAAATTCCATTTAAAGTGACAGAAAAACCGTTTCATTACCCTCCATGTGGTTCAATTTATAAGAAAAACGCTTTAAATATCCCCAAGAGGGTTATTTGAACAAACGGCCTCCCAGGAGCTAGGGTCCCCTGCTTTTATCATTCATTTTGTCATTCATTTAATGGGAGGTTCTGCTGACCTTGGTCACCTCAGTAATTTCTACTCCCACTTGAATTGCATATAATTGTCGCAAATGCTACACATGACAAAAAGCTGCGTTTTGCTAAATGTAATGTTTGCTTTGTGGCATGTTGTTTGTACAATATCCTCCTACTCACAAGGCTGGTCTCTGGATAAGCTCCTCGGAGCAGAATGGCTGTGCTACAGATTTACAGAAAAGATTTTCCAGCACCTCTTACCCGTCCACTCAAAATATGTATGCATTTGGTGTTTTATATTCTCTTTACAATGCATGCACATTCAATAACACAAATTCTCATGTGAGTGGATGAAATAAATGCATTTAACTAATTGCTGCATTATTGGGAAAATATTGATAAAGAGCCTGAAATAAAGCAGATTGATAACCTGTCTCTGTGCTTTTGTTAAGCTTCGCACCATGTGGGCACAGGCCTGTGTATTGGCAGGCAGTCCATGCTTTGACAAGATAATCCCTCACTGCATAGCGGACATTATCCACCTCTGATGCTTTCACCAGTTGATCCGTATTCTGGGACTGGGCCATGTTAACCACCATGGAGGATTGCCCCTCTCCCCATTTTTCTAGGTTTGCTTTATTCTGCAATTTGAGCATTGCATGTGGTTAATGATCATTTCTATATTAGCCTATAAATGATGAATATTCCTTTTCTTTTCTGTTTTTCTTTAGGGAATAGATTGACGATAGATGACTGTGTGTCAAATCAGCAGATACAGATTTGTGAAATCTCATTAATTAAATGACAGGCCCATTGTGAGTTTGTCTAAATTAGCAGAGGAGTAAAGTCTCCAAATTACTTATGCTGTCTTGTTCTTAATTGCATGAACTACTGTATACATTATGAATTATCCTCATAACTAGACCCCAAAGTGCTGATATTACAGAACCGCCTCTGATGAAACTCTAAACTCTAATCCAATATTTGGATTGTTAATTTATCCTAGCAAATCTTATCTTATAATAATACTGACTAAGGATGCAAATTCAGTGAATTAACTAGTCAGTGATTAAACAGACTGAAGTACTGTTTTTCCAATTGTGCTTGAACTAATGTCTGTTACCCCAAATCACCTCAAATTCCAAATACATTCGGTATTTCAGCGATATAATGTATAAAAATTTTGTCACTATTTGCCAGACAGGTTCAATATTTTAATGTGTCTCTGTAGGGCTATTGTTGTTTCATGAAGTCAAAGGGCTTTAGCTATAAATAGCTGCAACAAATCTAAAAAGAATGTAAAAAAAAAATATATAAATCCACATGGTAGG
>NW_005187402.1:7250228-7308008 GCF_000239375.1 Pundamilia nyererei | reverse complement strand
TAAATGTATTGTATATGACAGCCACTGGGTAACATTGCTATCAACCTGACCTGTTGCACTCAGGTACTGCTACTACAGTGTATTGCCCCAGACCACTCCATTGCCTGCTTAGAAAAGCAAGCTGTTAGAGAACTTTTTTTGCTTTCCAGTAAAAACGCCACTTTGCAGTTTCTTCCACATGTCAGTTATAACTTCCAGACAGTTTGGAGGGGATTATACATCAACCTTTGAATGCATTGATTCACCCTGACTACACAGCGGTTTGGTGTTCTTAGCTTCCCTTCCACCATATAACCAACAGCAAGCTGGTTAATTTCCCACTGAGTGACAGCTATGCAAGCTAAAAATAAACCCCAAAAACTAGCTGTTGCTGTAGTATGGTAAGAACTCATGCCATAACAGCTTAACTACCCAGGATTTAGTCCTATCCCAGTTTACACTCGGCAAGTGACAGGGTACACTCTGAACAGGTTTTTGCTCCATCACAAGGCTGGTAACTGTCCACTCAGCCATTTCTATGAAGGCAATTAAAAACATCTCCATGTGTCTGTGTATATACACTGCACTGATGCTGCACACTGTGAAGGGTTTGTTCAATTCCACCTGGGATTGGATCCTGTCATGCTGACCTTATTTAATCAGCGTATTTGCCAGATTGTTGATTTTGGTCATCTGGGTGCAGGGTTCTGGGACTGAACCTCCAGAGTCTTAAGAAGTTGCAGAGAGCACATTTTGTCCCATTTAAAAAGCTACGTCCAGATGAACAGAATCAAACTTTCTGGGATTTTCTTACTTGTAAGGCTGAGCATTCACCAAGACAAAGGTATATTTATTTGCTGTCCAAACAGTTTTCACTCTAAAGAAGCTGCTCAGGAATACTAATACTATTAGATCTTGATAGAAAGTGTTTCTTGGCCAAACTATTTCAGCACTATAATGCAAGTGTTCTAGTTTTCTGACTGACATGCAGCTATTAAAAGGTTTTTCCAGTGAAGCACGTGTGAACGCAGCCTTAGCACATTCAACACCTAAATAAACCAGACCAGCTGTAAGACAACAACTTAATGATGTTTTCATCATGCTGCTTTATGTTCAAGGTGCCAGTGGAACATACCAGCTGTTACCTAGTTAGTTTGGTTAGCTAGCTCTCAGAACAGCCACTGAAAACACCAAAGTGATTAAATTTAGCTTTAAAATAGGGTCACTCATTTATTTAATGTGCGCAGCCCCCACAAGTGGTTATAATACAATTACCTACACCTCCGTGTCACTAAACGGATAGATGCCACTTTTCAATTTACCATGAATGCCAATGAAGTCATTAACAGCAAATGAATTATCCCTCGAATCCTTAATATTACCTCATCCACAGAGAGTTGTAAGAAAAGATCCACTAATCTATGGATTCAGCTAAAAAAAAAAAAAGAATAAACCTAAAAAAGTGGCTGAAAATGTTCTGTGTGGTCTTGCAGCTTGAAGCCACGAACCATGAATGGACTATAACTCAATCATTAAGAAATGGCTGCTTCATGCAACCTATTTCCTTGGTCTGCCCCTTCACTGGCAATTATCCCTGACAAGGTCATGGCCATCAGCCTTCAAGCAGCTATCAGTCATTTCCAGACAGAGTTAAAGATATAATAGCTAATCGTTGATTATCGTCTCTTGACACTGCTTCTTTTTATTATAATTTGTGACAAAGGAGAAATCGATACTGTTTTAATGGAATTCACTGAATTCTCAATGTATGGTTGACAGTCCGTTTGCACTAAGGAGAGACTTTAAAATGGCTCTTGTTATCCACAGGCAGTGAGGTTCACTATGTTTTGCCCAATCCATCCCATGGTTTTGCTGTTCTTTCACTTAATCCGCAGGTGCAGATACTGTCAACACGATTGTAACTCCTGGCACGAGCAAATACTCTTGACACTATGACATTTTTTAGATAAATATCTGTCTACTTGAGAAAACACTTTTAAGCCTGAAGCTCCGGCAAGATTAAATGGCCGGGCAATTGTTTGTGAATCTGCAAATGATCTGAAATAAAAGAGCAAAAGATCAAATATTTATATATTTGCCTCTTCCTCGTAAAGAGAGAGGTGGATTTACTCGAGGAAAAGATCGAACATGGGCTTCTGCTTTAACAAGTCTCAGAACATCTAGCACATTTCATGCCTCTGCCAGTTTGACATACCTGTTCCCTTAATTTGATGGCCAGTTATCTTTCCAATGCAGCCAGATAAATTAACACGTTGAATGAAGGAGAATCTGTGGCGTGACTGATGAGATGACTATTTCATGCCAGAAAAAATGAACGTCCCGTGTCATCACACTACTGTCATTATTCCCCCCCCCCTTTTCCCCATTATCAAGATGCTTTAACAGCATCTTGATAATACTCTTGTATGGCAGGCCATACTAATTAGGCCCAACCTGTTCTCACTTCCAGAGTGTCAAACACTGCCATTGCCATTTTGTCAAACTGCCGGTGTCTCAAACATGCATTGAGGTGTCTCTTTGGTGTTGGTGACATCATGTGCTGCCATGGCAATACCAGACGCAGAGGAGTAAATCACAACAACATCCCTCAGCAGACTGCAGCTCATGTCATATTAGAGATTGTTTTTTTCAAGTTCTTTAACTAAAAAGCTTCAAATTAAAATGATCACCCTGCATATTTGAAAAAAAAAAACTGACATAAAAGGTAACTTAGTGTGTGATATGCTGTGCACTTATACCCTGCCGCATTTTGTAAGTGCAGAGAAATAGGTGCGACAGAAAGAAGGTCAGCCTGCTTTATGCCTCATTGCCAGTGTGCGTACATTTTATTTCATTTGGACGAGACGGAAGAGGAGGGAGTGAAGGATTTGGTATCGATTAAAAAATCCACAACAAAAAGTGGCAGGCGGGCGATAGAAATGAGCATGAGGGATTGGAGAAGAAAGAGGGAGTGAACTAGAGAAAATGGGCGCCCACCAAAAGTGAAAGAGTGGAGCGGGAGGAGGGCGAACTCGAGAGAGGGTGTGTGTGTGTTAGAGGGAGCGAGCAAAGAGGAGAAGCAGTGATGAGAGAGCACATTAGTACAAGAAAGAGAGAGAGGAAGACTGAGGAGTGATAGAGTCGCAGAACAAAAGGAAGACAGAAAATGGGGATGGAGAGCTGGGAAAAAAGTGGAGATGGAGGGAAAGAGAGCGACAGATGATGGGTGAAAGTGCTGGAGTGCCCCCCACAGGCCTGCTGACACAGCAGCAGTGCAGCACTCACTGATCTATGTATCATTGTAATGCATTGCATGTGTAAATTGAAACATTACACAATGATCACCTGAATGGCTGCAGTCATTTCCTAATAAGATAAGTGCAGTGAGTGAAATGAATGCAATTTATTTTTCTGACAGACTTGTTTTCTCATTACATAAACTATTAGAATTCTTCAGAGTCATATGCAGGCAGAGAAAATGAACTACCAAAAACGGCATTTGATGGTCTGTGTTCCCAAACGGCAAGACTGTTTCCTTGCAGACGCCCAGAACCTCTCACCTTGCAGCCAGATTCAAGTAGGAATAGGAAACTCCACACCCCCAAGGTCAATCAGCACATCACATTCTGCTAGTGTTACCATGAGAACAAGAGGCCTAGCAGACTCATTTATATTCACAGTCACACAGATGTACATTTGCAGTAGCAATTAAATGCCATTTTGCCTTTGTTGGCAGAAAAAAAAAACAGCGGTGTGATTACAAAAACCACTGCAATGCATCTGCAGCAAATTGTGATTTCATTTTAAGTAACTCTGCTTTTCATAGATTTTTCATGCAACCCTCAGAAAAGCGCATTTGAGTTGCTGTGATAATATGCAAGTTTTATTATTGCCATTCATTTACAAAAGTGTAGTCGAATTCAAATTGAAAGTGGGTGTTAAAATGCCAGGAGCACATTTTAAATAATTTTATGAGTGAGCACGAGTTGAATCAAGCTAAAAGCAAAGGAGGCTCTCTTTTGAGTGTGCAGACAGTAAGTGCCCTCCGTCTCTGTCCCCTGTCTGTGAAGTTTGCTCAGCACCGTGGGGTTGCTGGTAAACCTGAATATACTGGGGAGTGAGGTCTAAACCGAAGGTTCAGACAAAGGCAGTAATACAAACACACACTTCAGTGGGTGTTGCAGTTTCCAGTGAACAAGCTCTGCCAGGAGTTGGTGGACCTTCAGGGAGAAAAAAGGTATTGTTGAAAGAGTGAGAATGTTATAAAAAAAGACTGATAAAGAAAAGGGAAAGGTGAAGGACACTTTTGCCCTTTTAAAATGTACATTTTACTCACCTTATCTGTATGAATTTTACTCGCCTAATGCTGCTGCTGTTTCAGAGATAAGATACCAGCAAATTTTCCATCCTCAAGTCAGTAGGCTATGATTTGAAGGGTCAGGTTCTTCATGACTAAACATGCTGGGACTCTTTATAAATAGTGCAGAGCAAATGTTCATAATGGCCTTGGAGAGCTGGGGAAGCATGACTGACATTTAGCATGTCCATATATAACAGAAAATCCCCAGACCTGGCCATAAGTTGGTTGTGCGGCAGGGTACTTATTGATCCGGAATTGCAAACGCTTTTCTCAGCAAATAACGAGCGCAGCATAAACGCCTGTGCATTTATTCATCCCGCTCGTGACCCGGCTCACCCAGAGCGCAGCGAAAATAGGGCTTTTGACCCAGTGATCAGACAGATCTCTGTAATGCATACTAAGCACACCTTGTGCGTTGATCTTGACTTGTGCTTAAACATTTTCTATAATATAGCTAGCTTCATCTGCAATTGAGCCACACTCTTGCTATTCAGAGTGAATTTTCAAGGAGACTCAAACTGCTACCATCTGCAAGGTGAGGGTTACACATCGGCGTAGGTTTGGTTTTAGCACTGGGGGATCACATTATGCGGGGTTGTTCGGGTCTTCTTTTAGGACATTTTGACACTTTATTTCCTGAATTTTATGGTTGGTTTTATGCATCAGTTTGTGGTAGAAATGGCTGTATTATGTAAAGGAAAGACAAATTCACACACGCCTGATTAAGAGGCACTGGAATATAATGCAATGAGACAGTCGGACATTCTTTACTGTTTTCCAATTGATTATTTTCAGTTTTTCTTATTCAATACTGAGTCAACACAAATATTGGAAATATAACTGGAAATTCTGTCTGTCTTTCCACTGGCTACTTTTGGGTCTTTTAATTGGGGAAGTTGGTACTCTAAAAGCTCAGATTTCTGCTCATATCCTACCACATCGTGTCTAACTGTGTTTTGGGATGATTTTTAGAAATCATACTGTATATCTCAGCTGTATTACAGAGGCTAAAAATAATAAAGGCAGGCAACATGTTCTTGAGATTTATTAGCAAACTAGAGTTCCAAATTTCTTTGAACAAAAGCTATTTCCAGAAACGTCCCTTTCAAGCTTTTAACCAAAAAAAGTTAGCTATCAGACTTCAAATCAAAACTACACAAATATTTGGATTAGAGGGTGGAATGCTGTGTTCTTATTTATTGAGGTTTTGCATGTGACATCAGGCTGATGTGACTTCAAGAGTAGTTTGCCATATTGAACTTGATAGAAACACCAGTCATGAGGAGAAATGATTATTACTGGTTGGTGAGTATTTCTTGATGGCTGTCACTGGATAAAATGGATTGCAAAGCTTAGTTTGGGGTGGCTGTAACTCAGAAGGTAGAGCTCATCAACTAGTAATCGGAAGGTTGATGGTTTGATTCCAGTCTGGATGCCAAATATCCTTGAGCAAGATATTAACCCCAAGTCTGAATATGTGTGAATGTTAGATAGAAAACACTTAAAAACATAGGGAAAAGTGCTTGTATGAATGAGGCATGCTATATAAAGTGCTTTGAGTGCTCTGGGAGAGTAGAAAAGTACTATATAGGAATCAGTCCATATACCATTTACCAAGAGGGCGCTGCACCAAAAGTTTCCTTATGATTGCATCAGTATAGAGGATTCTGACATGTCTGCAGACACTCACTAACAATTCTCTAAACTGGAGATGTAGCTGAAGCCAAAATGTTTTAAAAATCATATTTACTTGGACAATAACAGCCCTCAAAATAACTCAGTTAGCAGTTTCTGTTGCTCTTTTCTAGGGCTACCACGAACGATTATTTTGATAGTCGACTAGTCATTTATTATTTTTGCGATTAGTCGACTAATCAGATCGTGCATCCATTGGACGTAAAACGTACAGCTTATTGCACCAGCAGCATCTGCTCTTATATAAATATCATTAGCTTACAGCTTTACGTGTTTAAAGTATGTGCTAGCTAAAAATAAAGACAAGATGATAGTTTATTAAATTTTAATGAAATTTGCAAATTGTTTTGGTGGAGTTTAATAAACTCAGCCGTCTGCTCCTTGCTATCTAAAATATAACGGGACACCAGAGTATATTCTCGAGCATCTCACACTTCTGATAATCAGTTGTCTGCTTGACGTTTATTCAGCTGTGTAAAAACTATAATTTTAATTTCAGCCAAACCGATTTACTCAGGAACAAAAAAAATACTGAAAATTTTCAAGTTATCTAAGTGACTTATATATCATGTTTAACCTGAGTAGCAAAAGACGGCGGTGGGTTTGAAAACGATTTGCCGGGAGTCCGGTGTTCTCACAGGCTCTAGTGAGCGTTGAACCCCGGTTAGCTAAAGAGCTGGTGGGTAACAGACGTCTCCGAAAAGGTTGGAGCGCTTTTGAAAACATGCGGTGTCTTGATAAACTGAGCAGATATTTGAGGTTTACACAGCTACATTCTTGCCTGAAAATATGTTAAACGTTTATTTTGTGACTCAGAAAGAATAATAAGAGTAATATTAAAACTAATTAGCGGCCGCCATTGTTTGAAACTGAGCTGGGCTGCACTAGGAATTCTGGGACACAGCTTCTTCTTCTTCGGGGTTTAACGGCAGCTGGAATCCTTGTACATGCAGTGCTGCCATCTTCTGTTTCAGTCCGTTATTACATGCTTAAATCCTACTACATATTCTTACAAAGCTTCAAACGACGCGTCGACTATTAAATTAGTCCTCGGCGATTTTGATAGTCGACATAATCGTGACTAGTCGACTAATCGTGGCAGCCCTACTCATTTCACAGTTCCACTTTCGCACAGACAGTAGTTGTCAAGTGTTTGCAAATATGGAGGTTTTTGCCTATATTCTATTGTGTAAGTATTTTGAAGGAAGGTTAGCTTTCTAGAATATATGTATTTCCCATGAAGAACCTGCCATATACAGTTGTTCTTCTACAAACTACAAACAGACAAGGTTAATGTTTCATTATGAAACATATACACACACCAAAAATTCAATACTGTTTGTCACTTAAATGTTACTGATAAGTGTCTACAAGCATTGTTTAATGTAAAGCATTAATGCATTAAAAGGTGCTGCTAGTCATCAGTAATAATACGTAGAAAAATAAATCGTTTCAAAGTAGCTGCTGCTTCCACCCAGATGATTAAGTCTACAAAAATGGCACATCCATGACTCTATATCAAGTTGCCCCAGCAAGGACTTGACAACAATAGCCCACCTGGACTCTGCCATTCCAGCTCAATGTAATCAAACGCTGTATGCTCAGAAAATGCAGACATGTTAAAATCTGAAAGGATGACATTAAGGATGAGAGATGAACAGGATGACAGAGGGCTGTGTGAGACAATAAAATCAAGGCCATCCAAGAACCAAGATGGATTGATGAGTCCATTGAGTGAAGATGGCAGTCAGCCAGCTAGCACAGAGGTCAGTGCAGAAGGATATCTCTTGGAAGAAATGATGCATTTAAGAGGGCCAAGGCTGCCAGGGTGGGCTCACTGGTGGGGAGAGAAGAAGGAGATATGAAGTGAGCGATGGATGGGGAGGCGGGCAGAGGAGGTTGGTATGTAGATGAAGTGGGGACGTGAGAAATATTTAAAATGAGAACGAAAAATGATGGAGGGCAAGATCGATTAGAGAGAATACGGAAGCAGTAACTATAGAAGCAGCAGTGAAAGAGAATAATGAGGGGTTAAGTTGAAGACAAAAGGCGAAAGGTGGAGAAAACATCATGTGGGGAGCCAAGTTAATCTGAATTAAAGCTCTGAGCATTAATGATGAATTTGTCACATTATTTGTAGCGGTGTTAGAGAGCCGGAAAAACAAAAAGAATTCATCCAGCACATGAACACATAGTGTACCACAGAGGCTCCCCCCTTACTACAGAAACACTCATGTGAGCCAAATACATTATGCCTACGGTGACTGGTTTTATTAATCAAACTGATTATTCAATGAGTCAGGCACTCACAAACAAGGAAAAATAATGGGTTTGAGCCTTAGCCACCAAAAATGAAAAATATCACCCTTCTGCCTATTGTGATTTGCTGCAATGGATCCGACTAAGTGTCTGCTAACACCCCGGCTGGCTAATTGAGTTAGGTTTATAACGGTGAGTTCCGCGATGAAATTTATGCAACCCATCTGCCACATAAATAAACAATGTCGATCGAGATGAAGTGAATCAGTCAGAAGTTAACTGTCTGACTTTTCAAAAGGTCTCAGCTCTATTCACTATTTGGCATGCCGTCTCAAGACCCTGCCTTTATTCCTTTCACTCTCTGCTCCTTTCAAAGTCTCCCCCTCCTCGACACCCCCCCCCCTCCTTCTTAGCCTGAGGGCTGCGGAAATCCATGGTGTAATGTGAGCAGCTCTACAGGTTGTCGGCCTTCATCATTTCTCTCCTCACTTTCCTGACACGGAGATAAATGCTTCTCAAGTTATTAGTCGACTATGGCATTTTAGAGTCTCCTCTGTGGAGATCCTGAAATGTTGCTCTTTGCTTCCCGTCGCAATTCATGGTCACCAGGCTAATAAACAGCGCTATTTTCATAGTGTTGTCACACATAAAGCTTTCATACGCATGCAATAATAGTGATTAAAAAGACTTGTGTATATCAAACTTGATATTTAAAGGCGCAAGAAAGGGAGTCTCATTTGATGGGGAACAGGAGATCAACATGCGCTACAGTATGAATGGCTTCACTGAAAAGGGTTCAGCAAAACTTCAAACCATAGAGGTAAACATAAAGAGCTTAACTCTGCTTTTAGCCCTCCATGATAATGTTTGATGTGTCAGCTCATTGCATTTCTCTCTATTTAGAAATGCAGTCATAGAATAAAATGGATTCCCTTAAGATGTCCCCGAGGGAAGTTCTTCATTTTTTTTCCCTCCTCCTCCATCTGTCAAACTCATAATCTCACTCCAATACACAGCCTGCGGAGTATATGAAGCAAGAAGGTTGTCGTAATTGTATATCGAGCTTTTTAGAAGAACAGTTGACAACTACCAAGGGCTAAATTGCTCAGCTGAAGCAGAACCTGTTCTCAAGCAGGACGCAACATCCTCATAATCCAGGTCATGGACAGGAACAAATTCTGATCCACGGGGGCCGCAGATACAAATGCATGCATACAATGGAAAAAAGAGAAAAATACGATTTTGCAAAAGTAATTACTTTCCCTTGCAATCAAGGTATCCTACAGGCATATTGCTAGAAAGAAAAGAGAAATTTACATGGTTAAAACACAAACTGATTACATCTGGACTAATTGCTGATTAATGCAAACATATTTACCACATACTAATATAAAAAATGGACAAAATTCTACTTTGGTCCGTTTTTGCTAATGTAAGACTTTTGTGTTGTTCAAGTTTTAGCATCATAAGCTTATAATCTCTGTTAAGTTTTTGCACATTTATAAGAAAATCTGAAGACATCACCTTTACTTGTGGGAAGCTATAGCTTTGATACTAATTTTGGAAAACTTTAATGACCAAATGAAAAATAACTAATCATGAAAGTGATTAAATTAAACAATTAGGCATCCAGTGCAAGCCTTATTTAAAGATTAAGCTTTTTATTGTGAGCTAAACTGTTGGTGTACTTTGGGAGAGTTACTAGGCCTAGACTTACTAGAGCGAGTTGGGTTTCTTTAGCTGACCTTTTGTTTCTCTGCTGTGCTTAGATGTTTGCTGCCAGCCAGCAATGTCATTTTTTCGATGACTTGCCGGGTAGGCATTGCTAGTAAGTTTTGGCAGGTTGTGTTTTGGTTGTTACTTAAACCTCTCTTCATTGGGCGCACGCTCAATCTGCCTCGTCTATCAGCTTGGCAAATGTCCAACAAATCATGGGTAAACAATGCTTTTGCTGCCGCTGCATCCATGTGGGAAAGACATACCTACAGCTGTGCTTTGATATTTTCCTTAAAGCACTACATTGACTTTCTTAGGATGTGAAGTATGATAGAGATGATGCACAAAGAGCTAGCTTCCCTTGTAGTAAATGCTGGACAAGGTATACTCACCTCGTTTGACCACACTATCCTCTGTGCAGTCCTCAGCCTCCTTTCACTGTGACAGTCTCATCCCAATTCAGCTGACAGGCCTGTTTGCATCAGGTTGCGATCTATTCGAGGAGAGAGCTTTAACCTATCTCGCTCAAAGAAACGTCAAACTCCAGCTCTGCCCCCATCTTTCTCACTGAGTTGTAGAGGTGTGAATTCCCTTAAGGTAGCTTGGCCTGCTGCCCCATCCAGGGCGCAGTGCTTTCTTCCTTCCATTGTAGCTCAACTCTTTGTTGAACCCTTCTAAGATCCAACTATTACAGACAAGCAGATTTTACTATCACGCTAAATTCTTCCAATATTCCATGTCCTGATTCAGTCAGGTGTATGGTTAATGATCATATAGTTATCAGCTGAATCTGTCAGCTTTTATAACCCAGGTAAGCTTGTCAACATCAGAGGCCAACATTATTCATACAAACACTGCAACAGCTTAACAGGATTCCTGCTCACAGCACCATGGAGACAACATCCCTTATTATCACCTGCAGTGGAAGTAGTTTAGATGCCTGTACTCTAATAAAAATATCTAAACCTCAATGCAAAATCCTTCACTTTTAATGCTCTTTCCATCAAAACCATAAAAACAGTATAACTAGATTGTTAAAAATATAAATACTGATGTATCAGTGTGTCAGCAGCATCCTCCCTATGTTTTGGATCATGGCTAATTAACTTTTTTTGTTAAATGTTGGATAATTTTACCTCTCTGGCTCCACACAGTTTAAATATAAATGTTCTGATGGTGTGAGTTGGATTTATTTACAAGTCTCACAGGACAATATGTACTAAATTAGTCTTTGAACAATGAATTGTGCTTTAGAGGATCTATTTTAAAATGAAATTATGGTCTGTAAAGTGCTGTAACTAGTCACAGATACAATTTATTAGGTTAAGGTACTACAATATTTCCCTCTGTAATGTGGATCAGAGGCAGAGAATAGTAAACATGAGCATGCTGAATCAGTAGGGGAAGGATTCGATTTGTGATATTAGAACCTTTCTGTGAAGTACTGATCAATCACATTTGCACAGGATTTACTGTAGTTGTATGCAGGGGCAGTCAGAGAGTAGGAGGGGAGGAAAGGCATTAGCCAAAAAGCAATCTTGAAGTCTTCAGCTACTGCCTTACCACAATTTAGCTTTTTATGAGCTTTTTTGTTTCTATAAAAATTATTTGCATTTAGAGTCAGATTATGAGCAATGACCAGGACTCTGCGTCTTGGCCCAGATATCTGTCTACTATCTGGACATCAACTGGCTGAAAGCCTGCAAAACATTAGCCACTGCCCTCAGAGGCTAAGTCGTTTGATGATAGCCAATCTTAATTCCCATGCTGACAGTAGCTTAAAATAAAAATTTACAAGTGCAATATAGGAACCCAAGTAATTTTCTGCCACAGTATTACATGTGTACTGCACAGAAACACATAGTTTGAACATCCATCCATTTTCTTAACAGTCTGTCCAGTTCAGCACCACAGCCAAACTGGGGCCCATTCCAGCTATCATAGCCCATGACTCAACCATAGCTGATTGAACCACAGGTTGGGTCAATCATGGAAAACTTGGCAACAATGGTGAAAGTCCCCCTTTAACAAGAAGAAACCACCAGCAGAACCAGGCTCAGGGAGGCAGCCATCTGCTGTGAAAAAATAGCACACTTTGACATTATGCTACAACAAATCTACAACAAATGTATTATATCTATTCTTAAATTATTCTTTGTAATTACTGATTTAAATTAAACTTGAAACTCCACAGTGATTTAACTTGAAATGTCATTAGTAACTTAATATTAGGAAATCAATGATCTAAAAACCATATTATAAAATTAGGTTTCCTAACCATCCTCACAGTTTAGTTGGCAGCTATCTATGTTTACCTCATCATGTTTTATCGGTGATCCCAGCTGAGTGTCTCCAGACGCTCTGGGGTCTGTCCTTATTGAGTCACAATATGAACCCCCTTTTCAACCACTGGATGTGGCAGGTCTACTTGAAGTATCTTAAAAACGCCCTGTTCTTGGCTCTCTGCTTTGCCAAGACAATATTTAACTTTCATGCACTGTCAGTTCATACTTTCTCTACCAGTTCCCAGCTGGGGTATATGTTATGTTATACCCTAAATTGAGTGTATGAGTGTACTCATAAGGCTCTTAACCTGTCTCTTGCTTTTGATGTAGATGCTTTTTTCTCTCTTGTGTCTTTAAAGAGCCGAGGAAACTGACTGCATGGTGCACGAATTACACGTGAGGCACATATCAAGGCCCTCAACCCATGCAATCAGCTGTTTACTTGCTTTGTAAATCCGGCTCAAGGCAGCGCACGGCTGAAACAGTCTTTGTCCCTTTGGATCATGCATACTATTACCCCAGCCTTCAGTGCTAGGAGGGCTGATTGCCTTGCAACTCACACTCACATTTGCTCTTTTGGGAGGAAAACAACATCTCGGAATTATTTAAATGACTCTCATTGAGAGATGCCACTGATAAACTAATAACTGTGTTTCTGTCTAACACATTTATTAGATACTGGCATATGAATGTGAGGGGTCCCATTAACCTCTTTTTCCCCTGCTAAGCTGCTGTCAGCATTTGTCAGGGTATTACTTAATATCACCCACTCTGTGCTACACTGAACTGACCAAAATGGAGCATGAGCTTATCTGCATAACCCCACTTTGCAGAGACAAAGAAGTTAAGATACAACAAGTGTTGGCCTTCCACCATCCCAGAGGACTTGTAGCACTGAATTAAATTAAGAAATAGGCCCAAAGTAAGTATGCAGTGTGAAAAGACATTGCTTATGCCAGATGTATTCATCAATTCAGGAAAAATCCCAAAGGATTTAACTTGCAAGTGAGCAGATATTGTATACCGTGTAAATTACTTCATGGTATTTACGGGGTTACAGCAAGAGGATCTTGCACATGAAATAATCTGAGAAGATTAATGTATAGCCTAATGCTAACCCTGTAAAATGAAATTGGTTTAAGTGCGCTTGTCAGGTTGTCCTAGGTTTCAAGGATTATTAAGTGAATTTGCACTGTCGGGGCCATGCTGTACTGAGGCTGTTATAAATGGTGTGTTTCACTCACACCCCAAGTATCCTATCAATCTAACACTATAGACTATCATCAGTACAACAGACCTTGGTGTGTTCATCAGCGCAAAAGAATTGAGTGTCTTCCCTGCTGTTGGATCATAACGGTGCTTCTTTTCTTAGCCATCCATTCATTATATTTCTTTAGAAGTGCTGTGCTGTTTTGTCATATGTTTTCCCATCCCAGAATAGCTATTGTTGAATTACTCATGTAATTTTCCACCACGGCAATCCATTGACTAATGTCTTAATGTATAATACGTGATTTCTATGCTGCTGTTCAGAAAGGCAAAATACTTGTGTTTACTGCTGTAGAATCGGTTTAGTGTTGGATCTCAAAATAGATATTTCCTTTGAAATCCAACAGCAGTGCCTTCTGCAACTCTCCTCTGGTGAGGAGGAACATGTAGTGTGCACCCTGAGCTTAAACATGGCCTTGTGAAGATTTACAGTGATGTCAAGGTTGTTTTAATTCGCTGACCACTGCTGCATAAAAGGGCCATTTGCATCATTACTGCAAGAATAATGAATTAAATATGCAATAACTTAAACAAATACAAATTACAAATGTAAAACAGGAAAACTGCTCTAAATAGAGGATTCCTGCATGGAAATATCGGACTGAGACATTTGATCTTCCAGCTGAGCTTTGAGCTGGTGTCTCTTTGTACAATGACACTTAAGAGCGTATTCGTCTCTAGTGCCAGCACTTCCTGATGCTGTTTTTTTTTTTTTTTGTATTAGCGATGTCCTCTGAGTGTTAATTAGATGAGCTCCTGATCAATTGTGAGTGAATTGTAATAAAAAATGTGAGTGGTGAGCGTGCCCACACACTGGCTACCGCACTTTGTATCTCCCTTTAGATTGATTTCTGTTCTGTGCAGCAGCAGCAGAGGCAGCTAAATCTCACTGTAATGATCATAGTGTATGAATGTATGTCTCTTCCCTAACTCCTACTAGACATATTAATCAATCTACATGAAACTTACCATATAAACTGCCAAGAGTACCAAGATTATCAGCATCTATATAGCTTTTAGGAATTGTTTTAATGACACTCAAATCCTTACAAATTATATATATTGTGTGTAGTGGCTGATATCAAATCAAAAAGTGATGTTACGTGTATGTTACATGAACTTTGTGACATTACATGTTTTCTACATGTACGTCGTTGTTCGTAAATACGTTTTGCTCAACAGTTTTCAGTAAAATCTTGTCATGCATGCCTGTAGTGTAGTTATAAGTGCAAATAGTACTTGTAATTGATCATTTTGTCTTGTCACAATAAACATATAGCTTATAAAGTCAAATCATGAAAATCAAAAGAATAACATGTTAAATTAACAAACAAGTCAGTTGTTCAGCAAAGCGAATAAGTGCCGCAGGCCTGATAAAAACCACCAGAACTGTAGATATCTGCACAAGTACGGCAAATCATGAATGGATATGTGATGAGAAGACTGGATTTCAAGCTGTCACTGCAGGACGTGCACATCTGTGCAATCAAGAAATTTCCTAAAGAAATTTTAGCCAAAAGTGAAAGACAAAAGGTTGGTAATTACTACAAAGGAGAAGTTAGATAGTTTTGTACATACTCAGATACAAAGGTGGAACCTTACCGAGAGAACTCTGAGGACAATGGTTGTGTTGCTGACAACACTTTTATCTCATAATGAAACAAAAACACAATCTGTGTTGCACCTGTTAGTGTGTTTCTTTTAATTCCTCTGTGATGTGACATATTAGCACCACAAGGTTTCAGTTCCCATGAGTTCACGATCAGATCGCTGCTGTTCATTAATGATAATTAACAGTTTGAGTTGGTATTCATGACACTTCTATGTGAAGCTGCATCACTGTAGTTGTTGCATGGATGGTAGCACAGCTGTGCGGGGGGAGGGGGGGGGGATATGGCATCAAACTCTATGTCAGTGAAAGAAAGAAAAAAACTATGGCTTTGCTGCATGTGCACATAGTGTGATGTTCATAACTTCTCAGTGAAGTGAAGCGCAGAACTTGGAAAAACGCGGCCCTGCTTTACGACAGACCTTATTGATACAACGCTATGAATATCGATTTTTTGACTCCCTAAAGATGCAGTTCTTTGTTACACGCTTGAGAAACATGGACTCTGTTCCTTAACTGGCAAAGGTCCGAAAGAAGGCTGCAATATCAAAGGCAGACCGAGGCGTTTTGTGAATTCCTCCTCCACACTCAAGTGCCTTCCCTTGTTGCTGAATAGAAATGCTTTTGATCTAAAACTTGAGGCTGCAGTGTTCTCAGATGACAATGAATATTACATGGAAACAGCCTTGAGATGCAATCCGGCTTCCTGTCCTCTACGGTGATGTAGCATTTGTCAACAGGAGCCTAGACCACAAGCAGGTCTGCAAAAAAAAGAAAAAGATTGCAAGACTTTCACAAGATTAGCACTGCTAATGGTTTAACTAGCCTCAGTGACAGCTGCTGTCATCTAATTGAATTCTGTAATTCATCATTCATTCTTGTTTACTGTTGGCACAACAGGTGACAGGCTGGTGAGACATCTCCAAAGAATTAAATGATAAATGAAACCTGAAAATCTCAGTGTGTGTATAGGCCCCCTGCCTACCAAAAGACAGGATGTCTGTGGAGTCGCTTACATCAAAGTCACACTGGAGGTAACAGGTGAAATTACACAAATCTTTTGAAGCTGCTAAACACCTTATACATCCCTTTCTGCACAGTTCTCCATTAGGTCCCATGCCGACACAAAAAAAGAGTAAGGGGGAAGAAAAAAACCATTGTGAAATGCAATTGCAAGGTGCTCAGGGGTCCGAACACAAACAAATTGCGTAGCATTAGGGCAAATTTTATTTTGCCACGGTAAGTGGTTGCTTTTACATATTGCACTAAAGAGATAATATGTCGATACATTTCCTACAGGCTTTGACATCAGTTCACAGCAAGTGATAATGCTCAAAGTCATTCATGCACTTGGACTCAGCCAAATCTAACACCAAAGAACTTTCTCATAGTGTCAAAATTTAACAGCGCTGCACCACCTACACACTAGGCCAATGGGAGCTGCTCAGCTATTGGAAACCCATGCCATGAAGCTAACGGTGCTGATGTTAATGCCAGGAGTTATTTACTCAGCAGACCACAGGCAGTTCTTACACACCAGTGTTAATTTCTTTAACCTATATAGACATCATTTTCGTCAGTGACCTTTTTTTCTGACGAAAAAAAATCACAAAAATGATGCACAAGGACAAATGTTCATGATCTTATTAAAGTTAGATAATAATATTCTGGAGAGACAAGAGGCAATTAGAAATAATTACGTATAGAAACAGTAGGGGGTGTAACAGCAGAAGTAGCTTCCATGCTCTCTGAAAACTCAACAAACTGTCAACGCTTGGTATAAAGAGTAGTAGAGGAGATGAGTGCATTTCACTGTTGATGTCAAGGAAAATAATGTAAACTTTGTGGATCAACTCTCACAAGTAAAAAGCAACAAGCTTTAACACTTTACATTTTAGACACTGTCTTGTTGCAATGGTGACATCTTTTAATGAATGTTTGCAAAGGCAAACTGAATAGCTAGGCCAGGCAAAAGGCCTGAAAACACCTGAATTCAAAGAATTCAGTGGGAAGAAGTGGTATTTCCCAATATATTTGTCTATATAGTATACACAGAGACATGGATTACAAAGTTCACACAGAGATGTACAGAGCAGTGAGACTGACTGCTCTGTGTCCCAGCTAGCTATAGATGTATACTAATAAATAAAGAGATGTGATATTTGTATAATAAGCATGCTGGCACTTATTTAAATAGCTGCTCAGATTAGCTCACTGTGCTGTAATTAGCCTTTAATGTTGAAATGAATATTTGAAGAGCTTGTAAGGAATGCATTCAGTGCCTGAGCTCCACCTTAAATTCTAAATATAGACTCATTAATAGCACGCCTCCTCTTAGGCTTTATTCTTCCCTCTAAAGCTGTGAAGATACAGTTCCAGCATCTTGAAAGCATCTGCAAATGCAGTGGCACCTGATTACTTTCATCAACTCTTCATTAGTTATGCCTTAATCAGAGATCATAGCAGCTGATGCACCTGGGAGTGGAATGGTTCTAATATGGCTGCTGGCAGAGACGAGCTCTCCAGCTGTTTGCTGCCCTCCAAAGCTGTCAGCCCTCATTTGAGCCAATTGCCCTGTGGAACTCAATAATCAAACCTGTAATAACCTCACACAACCTGAGATGCACTCGTGTGCAGGGCCAGCCAGAGCACATCCCCTTCCCCCCCGCCCTCTTTCTCCCTCTCGCTCGCTCTGTCTCACTTTGTCCAAATGTACATGTGCATACTGAGCGTGATTAATTTCAGCCTCAGTTATTTGACTTCAAAGTGTGCACACCTGCAACTATAATTTTCAAGTTAGTTCACATGGCAGTTCAATGCAGCAAGGTATGTTGCCAAGTCATTAAAAGTAAGCTATTATGTAAAATAGAGTTCATTTGTGTCATCGGAGGCCAAAAGATACCTTTCAGCTTGCCCACTTTGGTGTACAGTAAAGAAACAATTTTACGCAAAAACATCTTTGTGGAAACCGCCACTGTACACAATCTCAGTAAGACACGGGTAACTTTTATGAACCTGTTTGTGTACCTACCCTGAATAAACATCTGTTGTAAATCATGCACTAAAAGGATTTGTTTATCTCCAGAATGGTTTCCAGTAAAAATGTTATCATCAGCCTCAAAGCAGATGCTATAATGTGTATGAATGTGCTTTTAAGCACTAAATTTGACTGATTTCGCTGTCTGTAATTTTTCAGTGCTTCGGATAGAGAGAGAATTTATTGCTGCGAAGAAATAAAATGTCATAGTGTAAAAGTAAAATCATGCGCAAGGACTGCTGTGGGGGAGATAACTTTGAAGATTTCGCATCGTGCTCCTTTTTAAGGAGCGTCTCATTATGGTGATTTTGATGCTTTATGCAGCCATTACAGTATATACGTGTAGGGATGCTGTAATTCACATAGGAATTCTTGTAAAAGTTGAATGAAAAAAAGAATAACGAATAACTTGGTGCTGTTTTCTTTCTCTGTCCATTTCCCGTGTGGCTCCATGACTCGGAGGCTCCCTGCCTTGTCCTGTAGAATTCTTAATGAAAAGAGTTTAAAGCTAAAACTTTTCTGGACAGCTTCCCTTTTCTACTTTGCTTAACAAGCTAGGTATTCCATTTCACCTGGGAGCTTTCAGATACATTTTAGTCTCCGCAGTGTGATGAGGTGCCAAAACTACCAGGGGAAGGTAACTCTGTGGAGAGTCTGTCAGTATGCTGAGGATCAAAGCCATTTGCAAAGAGCACACACACATCAAACACTGCCATGCAACGTGTTACCTAGCAACCCAAACCAGGTGTTGCAGAGAGTAGGAAATATTAAAGCCTACATTCTTCCTGTTTACTGCAAATACAATTTTAAAGGAAATCGATAATGCTGTGAATGTGTACTGCATGCGAGAGGAGTGGGGAGGCTTTCTTTTTTTCTTCTTCTTCTTTTTTTCCCCTGAACTACGGCAGACAACAGGCGCGAGGAGAAGATAAGAGTGTAATATCAAAACCTGAGAGGGTTGGAAAGAAGATATGAAGTAGTGACGCATATCCTCTGATGGATAACACTAATAATGCCCAGTCTGTCCATTTAAGGACATATTCTTCAAGCACACTGAAGTGAATGCTGTAAAATTATGAGAGACACACACCACACCAAGAAGAGGAAGGTGATACGTGAAGCTAGAAAGGTCTAATTCCACTGAGTGGCCATGTCAGAATAGAGTAAGGCAATTATGTGTGATGCAGCATGGCTGAAAAAGGAAAGAGTGCTTTAAGCACTAAAGTAAGACCAGTGGGTCTTCACACAGCTAAGCCAGCTCTTTATCATGATTAGAACACATCTGTCATATTAGCAGGGAATTAAGCAGTGCTATAGCCTACTGTACAAGACTGAGCAGAAGGCATCCATGCCTGCTGCCGCTGCTGCTGCTGGCAACGACTTTACGAAACCGCTGGCAGTGTGTGAGGTCACACCCTCCCTCTCCACAGCACAAGTCAACTATAACAACATCATGCTATAATGTTGTTCTGGACCACATCATCGCTGCAGGTGCGGATGAATTTATGATATAAGGACATTAAAAACAACAGTGTCCTCGTTTACTCGCTCCACTGTCACACCAAGTCAGGTTAGCTTTATTTACCCATAAGTGACGATGGTCATTGCAGGGTGCTAATGTGAAAAACATCAGGAACAATATGTGTGGGTAGCCCACACAGGAACACTTGAGAGAGAGCGCGCAGAGAGTGATGTGGCACAACAGCCGTCCCAGCTTGCCTGTCTTAGCCAGCAGAAACAGGTGTAAGCTGCGAAAGTGCTTGATGAATGTTCTCTTTAGTGCCGGTGACTGACTGCCCTTATTCAAACAGCAGACAGCTCCTCTGGCTAAGTACTCCGGGAGCAGATACTGTACATGGCTCACACTGGCATATCATGCAACCGGGCAGATGCACTCACAGATACACGAACACGTGTGCGAACAGACACATAAATACATTTTTGGAGCGCTGCTGTGTCATTAATTGATTTTTGTTTGTTGATGATAAGTGACAAGAGCGACCCACCTGTAGCCTCGTGTGTATGCATGTGTCCTGATAATTATTGCTCTTCAAGGTTGAATACGCCATGAGAGACTACAAGCCCCTTCACATGACAACTTAATAAAGCCTGAGAAGGACAAAAATAGGTTTAAAGAAGGCAAAAGACAAGCGCACAACATCTCTCTTTTCATGATCTATGAATAGAGTCTGAAACAAAAGGACAGCAGTAGATGGAAGGCTTGGATGATGAAGACAGACTGTTCCCCTCCGGGCTGAAGAGATGACTGACAGAAGCACGGGGTCGCGATCTGACTCCCCCTTGACAAAGGAAATCAAGAATTACATTTAAACAAAGAGCACATCCAAACACGGCTTTCATCTCGTTCACTCCGACTATGAGATGCATGAAAGGAAAACGTGAACACACACTTGCATGCACTCCAAAAGCACAGGCAAACAAGTCAGTAAACACCCTCCTTTAGAGCTGTGCATCCTTTATTATTTTTGCATTATTGCTGGCTTCTGAATCCATCTGCTCCGAACTTTTATCCTGTTTCCTTTTGATCTTTTTGATGCCACACGCAATTATTTCAGATGTAAGAGCTAAAAGTGAACTGGCTGCAAAGTTGCCGCAGCAAAGGAAAGTTTCCGCATGGAGGGCATCTGAAGGCATTGGCTTCTCTCGAGTCACCTGTGGTGATATTGATGAAGTGATCAACATGATGTGAATGGGAGATGATGAGGGCTTCTTAAAAACTGTCACTCGTGTGCTGGTCTGGGGAGTTGCATGTCTGATGGCCGCTTTTAACCTTTCAGTTGACACCCTGCCACATGTCCCAAAGAAACCAATTAGTCCCTTGTCTGAAGCTTCTCCCCAGCTCGATATGCCAACTCTCATCCAAGCACGCTTTGGTCCGAGCCAGTAGTTATTCACTATTAAACTATTTATTTCTGATTTCTCCACTTTATTTCTGACACTTTTTCTGGATTGTACTGTACATAACAAAATGAAGCTTGCTTTCATTTTCCCTTATGTGCTAACAAATATAAAATCTTTCAAGACAAGACAAAAGACATTAAAAATAATAAGCAAAGCACAGAAAAACCGTCGAGTGCTTTACAATAAAAATAACTAACTGTGGGACAACTGAAGCACAGATAATCTACTAGCACTGATATATAACTGGTTCACTTGGCCCAGCAGGACTGACATCGTGCACAGCAAACCAGAGACTATGTTGTCATCTTACATATGGTGTATACATTCAGCATTCTTACGCTATGTGCATCCATGCAGCACTTCAAATAACAGGGTGGTGAGTATGCAGCAGCACAACTACGCACCATTAATCACACTTATGTCAAACTCATTCCTGACACACAAAGAAGTGTTTTCCCTGTGGGGTAGCATGAAAAGTACTATAACAGTAGTTTTTGCAGCAAATAAAGAGCTGCACATCACAAACAGAACACGATACATGCGCTAAATTTCATTGCAGTCAAACGCTTCTTGAGGCTGCAACACTAAGCCCTTTTGAGGAAAGAAATCTTCTTGATCTGTCTTCATTCAGTTAGCGTTGCACTGGGGAAAGCTCTGTATGCAAATTTAGCTTCGGTTGTCACAGATTTAAGAATTTTCAACCAACTGGCAGCATGCTGTTTGGCAGGATGGTCTCAGTGGGTGTATGTGGGTGACTTTGATTGTAAGCAATCTTTATAACTTAAAGAGGAACCGATACAGGTGGGGCTCAGGAAACTAGGTATAAAATGAACACAAGCTGAGTGAATATTTGCTGATGTTACTGCTGCAGCTTTGAAGGAAGAGTCAACCGGAGTCCTTTTTTGTTGTTTGGTGTGTGGTTTGTGAACCTATTCAGCTGCTAAAGTAGTAGTAGTTTCAGGAATTCCAGAAAGAAAAAAAATGGGAACTACTAATATATATGCATACTTGTATTTTTCATGATGTCATTACATAATTAACACATCGTGGAAAAATCAGTGAAACAGTTTTTTGTTTAGTTCTAATGTTTGTTTGTTTGTTATCTAGTAAGTTTGCATATGTGTATGTCTCACTTTAACCCTGTTACAGCAGACCTGGACATCATCAGGCCACATCCAGCCCATTGGTTTTTACTGATTAGCCTGTGTGTGATCAATACAAAATTAGGATTTGACAATAAATTATTATACATCATTCAGTTTGTCCCATTTCAGTCTTCAGACAAACTCTATCAGAGAATGGCTTAATGGGTTTCTTTGCCGTTTTGTGGGAATTCACAATACAAGATTTTTGCGTTTACTTTGAAGAGGACTGCTATTTTTTGTTAAATGTAGAAAATGCTCTTGTGTGCAACTGAATGCAGCTTCCCATGCAGTGCAGCCAACATTTTTGAGAAATGTGAGGTTGCTAGACCTGATAGATGTCAGCTCACATTCAAAACAGAAAGACTGATACAGAATGTGGAGTTTCTAGCAGGACATGGTTTTCTATGTATTTATTTGCTGAGGTCAGAGGTAAAGCTGTGTGCTTAGTTTGTGGAGAGCAGTTTGGTGTTTTTGAGGATTACAATTTGAATCCTTTGAATCCTCACCTTTATAAGACTAAACACGCAGAGAAATACAAGAACCTGACTGTTACAGAGCGGGAGTAGACATTTGAACCTTTGCTAGGAAAGCTTCAAAAGCTGCAGGACTTTTTACCAAGCTTTACACATCCAAGCAGTCAGGACCAGCTTTGTAATTTCCCACAAAATCACAAACAAGCAGTAAGCCATTCTCTGATGGGGAGTTTTGGTGAACACTGCTGTACTAATATTCCCGGAGAAGAAAGAAACGTTTGAGAATATGCCCCTCTCTAGGCTAACCATGAGAGGGGCATATGAATCAAGAACATTGTGGGAAATCTGCAATTTAAGTTGAAACAAAGTGGAAATTTTGTATTTTTTCTTCTTGACTTTCAACAAGAGCTATGATGTCCACAGCACAGCCCCGTTTTCTTTGTATGTGGGATAGCGAAAGAGTTTGAGATTACAGAGGAGCTGGCAGCAATGAAAGGGACTACAACAGGGAGTATTTTGTTCACGAGGGTAACAAACCACTCCCTGTTGCCCCATTTTACCCCCGTTTACCCCTATAGGTTGGGCCGAAATGGGGGAAACTGGCAGGTGGTGCAACCGATGACCATCTAAATCTGCCAGAGAAATATACTGGATTTTTCAAGCAGCTGCAAAATAAAGTGACTGAAATGAACCCAGAACTGTAATTCGTATTTTTTCAATGTATCATATACCAAGGGAGTGTGGTGTAAGTCACTTCTGAAAATGAACCCTTTTGTTGTTGCTAAAATAGTTAACTTCATCAGGGAAAGAGCACTGAATCACAAACAGTTTGTTGCACTTTTAATTCGCTAAGCAGAGCACTTCAAATCAGCTTCACTGCTAGATTTTTATTCTTTTCTCAAAGAGGAGAACTTTCCACTCATATGAGACATACTCAGAAGATGTGGGTTGTACAGCCTAGATTTCTCCCTGAATAAGAAAAATGAATAAAAAAAACTGCAGATGAGTTACACTACAAGCAACATAGCGACGGCACTTTGTTAAAAGTTAAAAGTCTTTGAAATTTTGCAAATAGTTATAAAATATTCTAATTTTTACTTCCCGCTTTATATTTGCTTGCCTAACTGTAACATCTACTCATACCAGAAAGAGTTTTTAAACTGTATTTGGTATGAGTTTATAGGACAACATCAGTGAGCCAACATTACACTGTGAAACCAAAATGTTGATATAAAATCAAAAATATATTTCAGGTAAACAGATTTTTGGTTTTTTTTCTGGTTTTTTTTTTACTTGTTGACCTTTCAAACAGCACAATTGTTCATTACTTCAGTCTTGCTAAAATCTGTGAGGCTTCAAAATAAGAACATCACTCCTGTCTGTGCCGTCACAGGAATTGACCTGCACTCCTGGTGTCACAGATTCACTGATTTAATATGAAGCAAACTCTGAAACAAGAAGACTTTGGCTGCATCTGAAACTCATGATCATCTGCCAAACATGTCATATATAGCTGTTTTTTATGGAGGACCAGAAGTCTATTTTATAGTTTATATTTTATGTACGCTTAATCCAATTACTTTTTTCAAGTATCGAGTAAAGTAAGGGATTACTATTGCAAAAAAGGTCATTAGATTACTGTTATTTTCTCGTAAGCTCACTGGGTTACTGCATTACTAAACCGTGATTTTGTTTGCGAGAGTGTCTCATGACAATGACGCAAGCGTGTGCGGCGTTCGTGGTAACAGACGTTTGCAGATCAACAATGGATGATTTATCGAGTGTGGGAGAGAGCATCGCCGTGCAGCATTTAAAGCATGGAAATACTGACCTTACTTTGAGTTTGATTCCGTAAAACGTTACAAAGACATTAGCGTCTGCTGTACACTGCGTGAGACGAAAACTTCTTTTTACAGTGAAAAAAACCCCTAAACTTCAGAGCAAGTACTTAGCACGCTGCCACGGGAATGTGAAATTCACAGAGACACCCCCGGGTCCCGGACACTGACAGATGAGATGAGATGAGAAATCTTATCTTTTCCATACCAAAGGTGAAAACACCTCAGTAGTGCATACAGGTAGTTAAATGTAAAAAAAAAAAAAAAAAAAGCATGGTCACGCTGATTTTCCAATTTTTAGTGCTATAAGTTTTATTGTACATATTCTCATGGGGGCCTGATTTAGAGATAGTAGCTTAGGATCTTATTAGCTGCATATTGTGAAATTGCTTGTCTTCTTCTTTTTTGTGTCTTACCAAAATACTTAATGATAATTTTAGAATGACAATAAATTTAATGAAGAAAAATGTACTCTTTTAATATGAACAATATTACAAACTGACAGACAAATTCATATCTTCCAACCATAGATTTATATCTTCTACACCAAAGCTGCAGTATAATGTAAAACATAATCTGAACAAAAAAAGCACACTTGACCTCTTAAAAGAAAAATGACACAAGAATTCATCTTGAATTTGGTACTACTCACACTAAATAGACATTTCTGTTGTATGAATAAAGATTTTTGCCAATGCAAGTATTGCGTTTCTGTATTTCTGTGTCACTTGGGCAGAAGCACCAGTGCAACAACCCCAAAACAACATTTTTGTCTGTGAGCAGATGCATGCTTCATCAAACTTTAATCACTCCCAAGTGCTGCGCTCTTTTAATCGAATACACTCAAGCCAAATGTCCTATTTGTCACAGAGGAAGTGGATAAAGTATAAGTGTGATGTTTGACCCTCGTGGAATGAATTGTTCCTATATACTGCAAGCAATTTACAATTGATTTAATCAGTAATGTCTCTCATGACTCCTTTGTCATACTCTCTGTTTTCCATGATAAGCTCTCACCAGCATTTGACTAAAAAAACGAACACAGCTTATGCTACAAAAGCACACTGGAAACCAGAGGGATTTTATTTCTTCTGAGTGACCATGTGATTTATTGTCCAACACAGAAGCCAACTGGCAACTTCATTACAAGCTAAGCTTTTCAGCTGGGTGAGACACAAAGCAACAAAATGCAGATGTGCACAATTTTTCATATTTTATTGTATAAAAGCTTTACTTTTTCCACATTTCTGCAATATCCAAGCCTATAATGTATATTTAGCATTAAACCTTCATCTCACACTGCAAGAAGAAATGGGGGTTTTTTTTAACCTTTTTTTAATTTATCATGATTTGTACAGGATGTACTATACCTACAGGCAACGATTTCAGAAACTCTGGGTAGCAGAATGATATAGAAGAAGGAAGGATGTTAGAAATCCATGTGCATTAATTTGATATGTATCAGTCACATCTTAAAAGCAGTCATACCTGATGGAGACTACATCATTCATTGATCAGTTTTAAGTAATGTTACATTATTCAGTTACTCTCCAGAAAAACGTAATTTGCAGCACTATTTGTTTTGTCACTTTTGCATTACTCGTTAACATGCCCCTGAAAGACACTGTCACGTAATTACCACTTTACAATATAAGCCTTAGGTTACACACTGACAAATCCCTAATGAAGGTTCTAATGAGGACATGCATACAATCTTTCTAATGTTCAAACAACACAAAGCAAAGTTAAAAAACAAGCCTATAAAAGCCCACGAAGCAATCACCACCGCAATTCTTTGTAGAAAGACAGGTAGAAACCAGTTATAGATCAGGCTCTGACTGCTGGGATGGGGTCAGCATAGACTCAGCTTTAACATCACCCTGGGCTCTTGGCTAGCTTTGTGTTAGCATGCTAGTATATGTACATGCTTATAAAGAGCAGTATAATGCAGTTATTTCAATCCTGGAAGCACTCTGCGCTTTACTGTCGCGTTGCAATAAAAATAAAGGTGAAAAATAACAAAAATAAAAATAAAAGTCATTTGTTCAATGCAAATAAAAAAGATGTAGGCCACATCACCATTTTCCTCCTTCCTGTACATAAACTGATTGTAGTGCAGGTTTTTCTTTCAATCCACCCAGCCTGCAGATAACTGAATACAAGTAATTGCATATTTGTAACTGTAACCAAATTTTTACTGAATTACCAATTTTGGCACGATAATATGTTACATAACTGTGTTACAAAAAAATCTAGCGTGACTGCTCTGCGTCTTCCTTAGTTTCAACATCATAAGAGGCAAGTCTGTTAACTTTGCTAATACTTCGAAAGAACCGATGCTGTTAGGGCCTGTTTGCGTTTTACCTTCTTGTCCTTTTGTGCGATAAAAAATAAAAAATGTGCAATGTTCATGTCTTCATATCTGCTCAAAAGTTTTAAAACACTTTATATTTTATTAAGTGATGTGATTATAGTACAGGAAAAGGGAACATTTGATGAGATTTTTTTTGCCCATCAGTGAGATAACTGAAGAGCTCATGTAACACAAGGAATAAATCAAACAGTCGTTTGATTAGTAGATTTATGTGTGATTACTGAACTCAGTAGAGTGATGTGTTAGATTGCTGCATTGGAGAAAAACTCACTTTGGAAAGTGTTACACACAATATCAGTCCAGTGAAAACTTTGTATTAACTGTATTTATTTGTAAACAGTAAATCTAATTTTGATGAATCACAAATATATTGCAATGACAATAGTATCAGACCAAATATTCCCATATATTATCATAAATTCCTTTCTTTTCTATTTAAGCAGTTATAGAACTGAAAAAATGTCCAGAAATCGTGGCCAGAAAGTGTTCTTGTGAGGTCACAGTGACCTTTGGCCTCTGATCACCAAAATGTTATCAGCTTTTCATTAGGTCCAAGTCAACATTTAGCCCCAAAACAAAATGCCTTTCACCATGGTCCTCAAAAGCGGCAGATATTACTGACCCCCAAAACTAATTGTTGTCAGTCTTCATTGCAACTTTCTCTGAAAATATTGAGGAGGAAATATGAGCCACTTGCAACTGTATAGCGGTGAGTGGGCTTCATGTGGCTAGTTGATTAAGAATGGTATTGTAATCTCTTTTGATGGTGGTTAATTGTGCATCGGTGCTAACTGTAAATAGATGAGCCACTCAGGACACAAAGACACACAATGGACATATGTGTGCCTCCCCAAGCCAAAAAAAAAAGTCCAGCTTCTTGACACCGAGCTACACGAAGAAAAATAACCCAAATGGCCACTTGTGACCGTGCAGCGACACCGTACAATGTCAACAATCACGTCTGCATTATGCAAAAAGTGGGTAAACAACAGACTGAGGGACACAAATTGGCTCAGCACCAGCTGTCTAATTATCTTTGTGCTGCTCTTGAAAAGCAAACAAACAGTGAAAGCGGGACAGTCTGAAAGCCAGCCAGGCATCGGTTCTAAGTGCTCTGTTTCCCCCAAATCAGATGGGGCGCTCCAATTCTGCTTGCATAGAGAAAGAAGGAGGTTTCAGATAAGACATACAGATTAGATCATAAGTTAAGTCCCCAGAAGGCCTTTGCGCAGTTATTTTGGAAGCACTGTAAAGATTCACAAGAGGCCTAGATAGAATTTACATTTTAATGAATCCTTAGCTGATTGCTGTTATGCAGAGTATCTTGTAAGCGCCTTGTTTAGGCTAACATACATGCATGCACATATACACAAAAAAGCCTGCCTGATGCTCTAGCACAGGCCTGCAGATACAGGTTTGTATCCTTGTGCCCACTAATTTCCTGCTGAGAGACTGATGCAGAAACACACTGTCCTGTACACATAGCAAGGGAGCAGAGGGGACACAGGGGTGCATTACATGACAAAAACACATTCACACTCATGCGAGAATGTGTTTTTGTGGCTGAAAAATAATATAAAAATTGCAATATTCTTACCTGCTTTAGAAAATATACAAAGCAGTGGCCTGAAGCGTCATGTTTTTCAATGTTGCCTGTTCATTCTGATGTATTTTCATCAACAGGATATCTACTGAAAGCCTCGAGGGATTTATTTAAATTCGACACAAAAATGCCCAGTTGGACTCGAGAATGAACTGCTTAGATTTTGGTGAAATGGAACAACGATAAATGATCTGCACTTATACTGCTCTTTCTAATTTCTGCTAGATCCCACAGAGGGCTTTTAAACATTCGACCATTCGGGATTCAGGACTGCGTAATTAGAGGACACCCCACTCGACCACATAAGCCCATCAAGGTCAAAGGTTAAGGTCACAGGAACTTTATGTCTTCACCTCAAATCCACATTCATGTCAACATGAAATCTCTGTAGCACCTTTAGGGAATTTCTTAAAATATGAAGACTTTATTAGATGTTAGTTGTCACAGGTCACTGTTATGTGTGACACCTATAAAATTGTTGGCTATGCATAATAGCCTATATGTATGGCATGTGCTGCCTGACTGGTTGATGCAGGTATGTCAGAATGGTACAACATTTTTGTATATTACACAGAACATTAGGTGATACAGTTAACTATATATTCGTGGAGCAGGGAATGGGGTCGTCTTTTTATGTTGCAACATCACAGTGACAGGCACATCACTGAGTAGCAGGAGCACAGTGACAAGTGGCACTGTGATGGGTGTTACTGACGAATTTGGCTCGTTGGAAGACGACATGTATCATGTCAGAATCGTCAGGACTCGTCACTTCACTGTCATTTAGCACCAGCCTGTGTGGGAGTGAAGACAAATCCACATTCCTGCGTCGTTATCAGGCACACTGCAGTCGGAGGCGTGAGTAACGATTAGTCACGTACAGTGGTGGCTGCTATTCACTAGTCAATACTAAAAAAGATGCCAGCAATGGCAGCTCCTGCCGTTAATGACATTTTTGGTGAGTGACATCAAACGCGCTACAAAAGGCTGATCCCGGCTGTGAAAAACAAATCCAGCTTGTGCCGTGGGACCCGGAGTGAAACAGAGTCCTGGCAGTCCTTACACTGCTTTAAAAATGATCAGTTCGCTCCCTTGTAAATGGCAGGGGCTCCTGGCATATCCAGAATAGGAAGCATCTTATCTGCAGCACCCCTCTTATCGCTCAGCCCCAGTGGAAACTATTGCCAGGTAGCGGGTTGTCATATGACACACAGCTCTGTGACAAGCCACAGCTCAACATAGTTTGCCACACCACTGGCAGCACCCATGTGATAAAACACAACACAACAGTACTGCAGGGTCTTGATAGCACTGAGGGGAAATATGAACTCAGTGATGATTTATATCTGTCTTATTAAAGAGCTGACCTTGACCATGGGGAAAACTGGATTAGTTGGATTTATTTTTAACAATGAGATGGGATGTGTTATGCAGAGCCTCTTCTTTTTCACGCTCTCTATTATTTGCCTCACTCTTTCCCTGTCTTGTTTTTACTAGCATCCAAAAGCATGTTCATTGTCCTGTTAAACAAAAGGAAAGGCTGATGCAACAGTCCGTGGCCAGGCGTCTCTCGCTGGCACAACATTAACACAGCAGACACTGACTCGGCACTCGCTGTGGGGTAACACTGCTTGAGCAAACAGCACACATAATGCCAGCACGCTGCTTCATAGACACAGCCTGATGAAAGGATCCTGGAGGTGATTGAAAGGATGAGTGCACGCTCCACCTGCAACTGCAGGTATACATCCTGCTTTTTTCTTTCTTTGACAGAAATGCAAAAGCAGGTCATTTCTTATACTGCTATGCATGGCCGTTATTAGCTGAGACTATAATCATTTAGATGCACCTAAAGAGGCATTTTACAAAAATAAAGTAAACTTTAAATGCCACTTGCGACACCTTTTGGTGTTCCTGAGCTCACAGAAACAAACCCTTGCTAACATTAACCTTGGCGGTGGTGACCGGGTACAGTTAAAATCCATTTGGAACACTAGTAAGTCCGAAATGAGAAATGATAGTCTCTGAGGATGAAGACCAGTTCTTGAATAAATGAACCGCAAGGTATTTACATCGCTGAATTGGCTGGGGGACATTGAACTGACCTTACATTATAAGGTCACTTCTCCCCTCTCACTTTTCCCACACTCAACATTAGTGCTCCTTAATCTCCTCCTTCTTTTTTCATTCCCATTTTGTCCTCCGCCGTCTACACAGCTCGCTCCTTTTCCCTTACCGTTAGACGTTATCTCAAAGACCAGATCACCATGGCAACAATTAGTCACATCGTCATCGCCCACACTTGCGTTTGATGGCTGTTTTTATTTTTGAGGGTTCGTCGATGCACCCCTACCTCACTGGCAGATCGCCAAGTAACCTGTTCTGGTGAAGAAGGAACAATGTTGCCATCTGTTGGATCCGTGTGTTTGCACACAGTCAGTGACACTGAAAAACACCCAGCATTTCCCGTGATGACTCATGACAGGCAATCACATGCCAATTAAGACCTTCGGCTCCAACCAGGAGCTGTGTGGCTCAACCGTATTTAACAAGTGTGAAACACATCTAGTTCCTCTTCGAAAAGGTCAGCAGACGTTGTAGTATTTTTTTTTCTGCCTTAAAAATAAGAGAAAAGAAAAACAAAGGCGCTCTCTCTCTCTCTCTGGAGTTCTGTTATATATTCTGCAGGCAGCCACATGCAATGGTGGTATGATACAAGTCTGACTCAGGTAAAAGTAGAGCATGAGTAGCCTGATGACAGCTTGGTTAATTAAACCTAGAAGATATTCAGGCTTACGACCAGGACTCATATTTATTTGTCAGGGCCTGCCATATTGTATATCTCTAAAAGAGCGCTCTCCTGCAGCAGGGTACCAGCTAATGTGAGAGATAATGTATTGGCTGAGATTTTGGCTGAGTGTTACCCTTGAAATCTTGGATCTGTTTCTGCTCTCTGGAGGCGCTAATTAAGTTTTTTTTTTCTTCTTCCTCTTTTTTTCCCCGAGTCTCACCGTTAAGTGATGTAATACTTCATAGTCACAAATAATTTTCCATGTGGGACAGATCATTGCTCTTGTTATTTATTCTGCTTTCTCAAATCCTTGCCAGGGAAATCTTTACCTCCATATCACGATTTCTTCAGCAGCCAGTGCTAAGGAACACGCTTCTGAGAGCTAAAGAAAGAGGAAAGAGCTGATTGTTCGGGTTGTAGATCACCCAATATTGGAGGTGACTGAACTTGTGTCTGCTGGGGGCATTTCTACACTCACACAATAGGTGGGGACCCCTGCTGAGACACAAGCCCAGAGCTACATTTTAATTATTATCCAGCAGAGCTGTTTGGCAAAAAGATATAATTTGCTGTCTTTGCAGCGGGTTAGAATAGTGCTTGTGCACCAAAGATGAATTTTTGCGTCTCTCTCTGACCAGTCACTGGCACACAAGTCTCTCTGTTTTCAAGTTTGCATCAAGAAAAGACAACAGCTTTCCTGTTCTTGGACCGTAAAGCTCTGCTATGGCATGCCAGACTCTAGACGATAAAAGAGACAATTGGTGTGCAGATGCTCAGTGATATTCTGTAAAATGACTCACTATTGTCTTAAGCAGATCTGCTCAGTGAATTTTTAGCAAAGTTGGCAAACAGCTCTCCGTCAGCCACAACATTAAAACCACCGACAGGTGAAGTGCAGAGCGTCTGTCATCTCGTTACAGTTTTAGTGTTCTGCTGGGAAAGCCTCAGGTCCCGGCATTTATGTGGATGTTACACTGACATGAGCCACCCACAAGAACATTGCTGTGGGCCGAGAACACTCCAACATACTGTTGAACTGTGGCACGAGGAACACAACAAAGACCCCAGTGCCTCCAAACGCCCCTAGATTCCAATGCAGTCGTGCAGCCAAAAAAGATGTGCAGGAACAAACTCCATTGACCCTGCGAGCTGTAAGATTCACTTGCCAACCCTCTGCTACTAGGCCCCCCTGACAAGTTCTGGTGACACAGGAGGCACCTACACAAAATTAGGCAAGTTGTTTTGATGTTGCAGCTTTGAAGTTCAAATTTTTTGAGAATGAATACTCAGAAAATGGATATTGGAAGGACAGATGAAAAAATAAAATGTGCACATTTCCAAAAACCTTTTGACTCGCACTTTAGATTCTGCATCCTTCAACTCAAAGCACACTCAGCTATTCATCTTAGTTTACATTTGGATTCAGCACTGCTCCTTTTAAAATAAAAAGGTTGTAGAATGCTTTCCATTTCATTTAATGTCAAAGTACGCTGCATTTTTAAAGTTTCCAAAGTGCTGCTATTTTTGGCTGCATATTGTAACACCCCGCTGCGAGGATAATGATCCCACCCAAAAACCTTGGCTTAAAAACTGTGTGAAATATTTTCGCATTTTATGCTTTGCAAATTAATGCAAGCACCTCATTTCCTTTCATTATTTATTCATTGGGAGCAAATGTTTTCCTCTGTATGCATGCGGATGCTTTTTTCCCCTTCAGAGGACAAAGATACAGTAACCTAGGTAGCATTTCACAAAATTTAAAAAGAAAAATTCTAAAGAAAGACTTTTTCATGTTTCCTGTCCACATAACCTTCCTTTAAATACCAAACTGAAAGAATTATCTTGACAGAGAGGGATAAAAAATTGTTTCTGACTTGTTTTTCAATTATTGCTGAGTTTTCCATGTGAGGCCTCTTTTTTCTCCAAAGAGATTTGCATAAAGTTTTATGGAGATTACAAGTACAAACACGCTTCAGCTGTTGATCTCTTGCGAGCCTTGCCAGATATCTTCAAACATCCTGAATATCACTGTGACATTATATAACTGATAGAAATCCACATCAAGACAGCTTTGAGTTAAACCTTATTTTGGTCCCCGAAGGTTACAAACATTCATTACTGTGCCTGTTTTTTGGGGGAGGGGGGGTTCAAAGTATTGAACTGAAGCTGATCTGAAGAATGAGTTTCCAAAACAAACATGTAGGAAATGTTTATGTGATTTTAATGAGCTTCCGGTCAAATTTGCATTCTCTGGAATTGCTGTGCTTGCCAATTATCTACAGTAGCTCGTCACACCAGTCACGAGACCGCACACAACTCCATTTAATTAAGTTGTATTCAGATCCATAGCCAGACTGCGCTCATTGTTAAGCCTTTGCCAAACCTTTGAATGTCTGTTGTACTAGACGTCCTCGAGACTGCATTGATCCTCTCGGGTACATTAACCTATCAATGCAGTAGGCACTGTGCATTATGATTAAGCACATGGAAAGGATCCTCGTTCCTCACTCAGAGGTCACAGAGAGGCAGGTACCACAATGTCCTGGCAGCAATATCGATGTGATGGAGTTCATGCTATGCCATATCTATCATGGAGTAAGTATACTGTGATTAACTGTGGCCAGCAGTATCGTGGGGGCTGTTGAACCTATATGGCAAATATGGTAAGTGGGTCTGAGGTATTGATAGGAACACATGGTTATATAAGGGGGGGCGAGAGGACAAGGAAATGGCCATCCATCGAGATGCAGCGTAATTAAAGTGCAGGGAGGTGCTTGTGGTTATGACGGGCTCCTTGCCACGTTTCCCACTGACTTTCAACTGGATGAGGAAGGTCAGCACTAAGGTGTTTAGAGCGGTCCCCACAAATTGTTGGACTAAGGCTTGATAATCTCCAAGGCTTTAATGGATCTGAGATCTGTTTACCAAGTGAGTGCACCTTACAAAGTCGTTTGGCAATTGTTTTACCCTCTAACACAATAATAGAACTGGAATTGGCTTCTTGATCAATGACATCAGTGGTTAAGTTGATATATTCAATAAGCGCAACAACCTTGAGCTGCATAGAATCGCCACCCATGTGTGTGTGCGTGCGTGTGCTTGTCTCTGTGTGTGAATGAATCCATTGCGCGCCTGATCTGTGCAGAAGAAATCATAATATTTTACGGGACATATTTGTTATAAGTTCTCCCCAAAATGACTTTAAATGATTTTTGAGGGTGCCTCTCTTCAGTAGATTGACCCGTAGGATATTATATTTGTGAATGAGCATTTATTTGCATTCGAAACAAAGTGCATAGTGCTGAGTAACTACTGTGTGTTTATCTAACGCCCCCCCAACAGCTGTTTATTTCATCAAAAAAATCTGTATTTCTGTGGGTGCAGGAGATTCCTGTAGTGAATCTACTGTATAAAGAGGATATGAAAAATGTTCTGCACTGTGTTTTTTCACTACTAAAGCTGGGAAAAGGAAGCAGTTAGCATGAGGAGGAGAAGGAACCCTGGCCTATCTGCCTGAGAGTGGATCTAAGGGCTGTAATGTTTCCTCCGGTCTACTCTTGGGCATTAATGGTTGAATGGATAGGATTGGACATGCCTGAAGACTCAACCAGCCTCTAGTTCCGCTCCCAGCAAATCTCAACAGTCCCCATCTTAAGCCCAGATAAGCACTGTGGTCACTGCCCTCCGTAGACTTTGAACAACTCCCGAGTGTAAAAGCCCTTTCTAATTTGTAGCTCATTTAGAAGATACAGCAGTTATGTGGTTTGCTAAGGCACCAAGAGACCAAAACGTGCGAGGAGGGAGGGAGCGAGGGAGAGCTTTTATGACAATAATTTTGTTATTGATATACGCAATATTAGAGCAAACTAATAACTAATAGTTATAGGTAATTATTGTGTATAAGACTGTATGTTTTCAGACTCTCTAGCTAACATAAAGTGAGAACAAAGGTGAAATGTCTATATGGTTTTATTAGTCTTTAACAAGAGCTACGTGTCACTTGTTATGCCGCATTGCAGCTCAGATGCAGTTGCAAAGTGTCCACTCTTTAGAGCCGTTAAGACAGATTCTTTTTTTTTGCATGCCATTTCTTTGTCATCTTAATTTCACTGCAGTAATATCCATAATTCACAGAGAATGTCTCCTTGTCTTTCCCATAAGAAATGAAAAAAAAAAAAGTTCAGAGATGGATTCCCCCTAAGTTTCATGAAAAAAGTGTCAGATTCTCAGGCGAACAATGAGAACACTATTACAAGACTTGGCACAGAAAAGCCTCAAAGGCCTTGGCACAAAAGCCTGTACAAATTGAGAAGATAGAAGTGCAAACTCATTAGCTTACCAGGTTTCCAATCACAGCATTTTTTTATATGCTGTATGGCTCCGTCTGCAGAGCTCTCATCTGATGAGAGCCACTTTGCATGACTTCAAAGGACACAGTTATGCCTCTGAACTTAAAGGCTGATGTTTCTGTATTGTGTCAGAACATACAGGGCAAGGTATGTTTCACCTTAATGAAAACTTCCATCAACAGACCTTGACATCTTATTTCCATTTATGTGTGGGGTGGAGGGGAGCACAGAAAATGTCACATTGTCATGTACGAGCACTCCTTGCTCTGAGTCGAGTTTTTTTTCTTTCTTTCTTTTTTGTGCTTCTGCTACAGTGTGATAAACTTCCTTCACCACACTTTCTTCAAGCACCTATGAGAGGGTGAATCTATCTGCTCCTATTTGATATTTCCCAAATGGAATACAATACAGCGCAGAAACAATACTTGACTTTGTGTTTAGGGGCAGAGACAATCGGAATCTCAGATGAATCAGGCAGGTTGATCTCACTTCTGCATGCACTTACAGTGTGGCAATTTTGAAAAGGCCAACTCGGAAATAGTAATGCGCTTCAGTCTTACTTTATATTTGACTACATAATACCTGTAATACCACAAGCAATACTCCAGCAAAGCAAAGTGTTTGATGACACAGAAGTCGCAGTTGCAACAAAAAAAAACGTCTTTGTTATGCAAATGAAGCCATTATGGAGATTTTTTTGGGGGGGCTCATCACGTCTGAGCATATTTGATATTTGCTCTGGTCCTTGTTTGGTTTTGGGTTTACTTTCTGCTCCTGCCGAATCAAGTATTTTATCTGCTGTTTGAATATTTTTCTTGCACTCAGTCAGAGATTCATTTGCGTAAGTGAGCGGATACAAAGCTTCAGCAACACACACACGCCCTGTGCTCCACTTTTAACCTTTACATACTGTTGACACTAAATTTATTTTTGCCACAAATAAATCTATTATCACCCACTATCATGTCCCATTATGTCTAAGACATGAAAATATATCAGCCACATTGATTTAACTACATGAAAATGAAAATCACATTCTGGAACTTCTAGCATTCATTATGTAACCATGTGTAAACATTACAGCTGTTATCAACACTATGCTCTCTGATTAAGAAAAACCCTTCTCATATCTAATATGTAAAACACAAAACATAAGAATCTGTTTATTGCAAACAAGGCTGTGTGTTCACAGTGCATGCGTGTGTGGGACGTGCATGTATTTTTCTCACTCACTGAAAAGGCAGCTTAGGTGGTTTTATAATCTTATGACCCGCACAACCCCTCTTTTGATCTCAGTTAGCGCTCAGTGAGTTTAATCTCAATTAGCTTAAAATAAATCTCAGTTACATCAGAATAAATGGATTTGGTTTGTTTGGGGGGGTTTTTTCCATGTCAGATCGACAGGGCTTCAGCTTCCTGATCCACAAAAGCACAGAACCACTACAACTCCTCCTGGGAGTGTTGGTCCATCTTGTAGCTTTTATGGTTGGGCCCAGTCAAGCTCCACTGGCTAAAGCATGGCCACCAGGTGCTGTCCCTTGAGCACCCCGGTTACCCTGACCAGGGTAACCATGCCCAGTAATCTTCTCTTCTTCATATATTTTGTGAATACAAGTTAATACAAGCAAGATATGGACATTCAGGAGGATCTCAGAGATGGGACTCTACTCCTGCACATTATAAGGAGCTGGTTGAGGTGGTTCGGGCTTTTGACCAGGACACTGGATCCCACCTTGGTTAAGGTTTTCAAATATGTCCTACTGGCAGGAGACACCAGAGCAGACATGGAGCAAGCTGGAGACATTATATATCTTGGCTAGGTTGGGAACAACTCAGTGTCTCCCTTGATGGATGGATGGATGGATGGATGGATGGATGGATGAAATTTGTTTATTTTTAGGTTATTTAACGACATTGTCGGTGCTTGTGCTTGCGGGTACAGATGTTGTGTCTGTGTTGAGTCCCCTACTGACCTCCGTGTGACCTCTGTTCCTCATGTACACCATAAATGATCACTCCTGAGCTGTGTTACTGTCTCTTTCGGGATACCACATGACCCCACAAAGGCCATTCTCTGCAAAAACCTGGACAAACACAGAGGGAACACAAACACTTCTTATTTCAAGGTTCCCCATGACCTCTGCCACCACTGTCTCACAAAAAATACACACAAACCCATAAAACCACCATTTTCCTTTATTTGACTTCAAACTGGTGGATTTAAAATCCATATCAAAAGATGCAAATGATCAAATTCAGTCTAGAACAGCCTCGATGTACAAAAATCTATAGCATCTAGACAAAAGTATACAATCTTTAATTCTTTTCATTTTTGTGAAATTTGAGGGACTTTGGGAAAAAGTCAAAAAGAAGAAGAGATTTAAGATATTTTTGCTGCCGTCAAATATCAAAACATGTCAAATATGACCTGAACAATATGTAAGGGTTAATCTTCCCCTTGGGTACACCATATGGGAGATACTGAAAGATACGCTGCTGTCACTCGTGAGTCTGTCTATTTTTGTACAAATATGCCATCTTGCAGGGTGTGTGGGTAAGACATGATCCTATTATCCCATTAATGTCCATGCCTCAGAATCTTTAGCATTCATTTGCAGACTGCTCATCTCCCTACGCCACTTTCATGCTGTTCTGAGAGCAGCTCCTCCATGATGCTGCACTACCATCTGCTGGGGGAACCTACAGGCAGAGTCGATCGCCGCTCACTGTCCCTCTTGCGCATCTCTCTCTCTCTTTCTATAACAGAGATTGATTTCTCTGTCTGTCACTGATGACATTGTACGACTGCTGTGTTTAAATTAGCGGCAGTCTGATAAGAGAATGTAAATGAATCAAATCTCCCCGGACTCAAAATCTTACAATTCATTGACATAATATATTGAAGTGCTGTAGGAGTTACAAAAGACCTATTGATATGGTTTGAGACTGACAATGACCTATGACAGCTTCCATTTACGATCAGACTGTTGTCTGGGACTGTATTCAAGGAGAGAGCTTGACTCTATGCACAGCAGAGACAGCCGATAGCCACAGCTGTTCGAGTCTTTTTAAAAGGCAGCATAACACATTATGTAATGCAATTATGCATCACAATTAATAGCAGGCAATTGTGCAAGCAACCAGCCAGCTGTGATGGGTTTATATAACTGCCCAAAATTGACAAGTCAAAAAAGGAAAGTGAGCAATGTTTTTCCAGTCAGGAGGAAAATTCACTCCTTACTGGAGGCAGTAAGGCACGCACGAGACACAAGTTCTCCTTTGCTGCTCATGTGGTCAGCCTGGAGACAGTTTAATAAATTGCTATGACATAATATTGCTTCCAGTATGTCACATTGTTAATCTGTATAGCTTGGCTTACGTTCAGGTGCTGTATAAGGAGTTCAATCATTGGTGAAAGTGCTCTCACACAGATTCATCAAGACCGGGCGCATAAAGAAGATGGAGAATTGCTTTGAGCACTTTGTATGTATAATTTGCATAATGCCTTTAATTTTAGCACGCCTGCTATTACACCCAAAGGATAGTTCAATCAGTCGACTATAGGCAGCGTGTGTGTAATGTACATAGTGAATGGGGGCTCGTCAATACAAATATATCATGTTACATAAATTAACACACATTATCAAAAGCATGGGTGTATGCTTAAGGGATATGGACAGCTATAGGTGATTACTGGCACAGTTTTTGTATAACAAATACAAACCTGTGTGATAAAAACAAATAGAACATAAACCCTATCCAAGAGCTGTAAACACGCCACAGTGTTACACTATGTGTGATATAAACAAAGCCATTCGAGCCGAAGGATGTGCTTTCCTCCTTCCGTCCATCTTGACTGTGAGGCAAGAGTTTATCTTGTGCCATTTTGGATGTTGACGCTAAACTTGCTGCTCTTACACATGCAGATGTGAGACACCGAGAGCCAAGGCTTTTCAAGGTGATGTCAGCAGCATCGCTGCCACATCTAACAGCTGCGCACCCTGGCTGCCGAGGACGAGTGGCAGATACAAGGAAATATTTCATTCCTTGCAACGGCGCATATACATTAGAATGAATCGATTCATGCATGTCCTGAGCTGATATGCTCCCTGGTTAGTGCCGGGAATAGTAATCACAGCCCTTGAGAAGACAAACAGTCTCTGCTGCCACCTAGAGGTGTTGCCACTCTGCTTCGTGGATTTATTCATCATTCTTAAAAACATCAAGCTTTTTTTTTTTTGCTTCGGGGCCCCCCGGCAACCCTTCTTGTTTTTTTTTTTACTGACAGTTTGTGGCAGACTACAAAATATCCAATGCGGTAAATGTACACAGTCATTCACAGCTGCTTCAAAGAAGGAGTAAAACTCAGAATTGAAGACTTTCACATGCAGTCTTTTATTTTCACTCAGCTTGAGAAGGCGGATGCAGCATGTAGGCGCATGCCATAGGGAAATGACTTGCAGTCTAAACAGCTGTAAATTTCAACTGCATGGTGGCCTCAGTCTATGTCAACATTTTATTACTTAGATTGATTAGAATTATATAATGCTTGCCGTGACTGACTGACTCTACTCAATGGCTCTGTAAAAGGAAAAGCATCGTGCAGGAGCTGGAGTCGTAAAGAAGCCGGGTTCACTGGGGGCTGAAAGGCCCGCTGCCCACTGAGGCTGAGAAATCTGACTGTGCTAGCGATTTTGGAGCTGCACACAGAGAACATTTTATGTCACAATTTATTTCGCAGGATATAACGCATGGTGAGTCACCTTTATTTTTGGCCTGCTGGGTCTGTAGCGCTTGCACAGTCTACTTCAAACACGGCCTGCTACTCATTCACATAAACTTGTGGGCACTAAAGCTGTACAAACACAATGTTCTGCGAGCAGTGAGCATGTCTTCTGCAACATTTACAGGCTAAGGAGCAGATATTATTCAATTTCCACGATTCTGAATTCAGATAAACTGCAGCGAAGGATGAGAGCTGTTTTCTTGAAAGTGTCGTGCGAGGTAATGTGGTGTAGTAAAGGGGCATTTGTTAAATGGATTGGAAAAAAACATGTTCACAAAAGCTGAACACTGGACCCTTATTAGCAACAAACAGCAAGCTCCTCCTATTTAAATACGGTAAACCTACCGAGAGGAGACTTTACATGCTGCTGTTCATTAAAGTGCTGTTAACTGGAAGGGTTTTCAGAAGTTTTCACTGAGGGGAGCCAATCAGGGGTATATCCAACCGTGATGTGTTTACTGGGATAACTGAGCAAAGCTGGATTAACAAAAAAGCAAAACAGACAGCTTCCCAGGGAACCCAGATCTTCAGGTTTCACTCCAGATCACAGATGTACAAGCCCTCACACTCAGTCTTTAATTGGTTCAATTTGCAGAAATCTAATATTAATAATACATTCGTCATTTAGGAAGTTGCATCAGTTTTGCTATCAAGTAATCAAAACACGGAAAAACCCAGGTAAGGTCCTACATCGGGTAATTATTTTCTTTTATATGTTCTATTGTTTTGTCTTGTTTTGTTTTTTGCTTGGTTGATCTGGGTTTTTCGTGTGTGTGTGTGTGTGGGGGGGGCTTTTCGGGATGAAAATCAGTCCATAACAAAACAAGTAAGAATTGTGGAAGAAAAACATGTTAAAAGTTAATATTTTAATTTTTAAAAAAAAGAAATTAACTGAAATTGACAAGTTCTTAATGTCATTGTGCCTACCTTATTGTGAGCTTAAACGACAGGGGCATCTGTGTCTTTTCCTGTATGGTTGAGTGGCAGGTCTTAAATCTCAGCATCCGTTTTAACAGTACGCCTACAGTCATTAGTCACCACGATCACAGATGTGAAATCTGTTCGCAGTCCCAGTCTGACTGTATCTGTTAGCATCACAGCTCAAGCGGCACTGATTAGCTTTTGTATTTAAAAATAATTAATTATTGCAACAACAGACCAAATCTGTCAAGTCAGCATGAAATAACAGTTGCTGGATGCTAATAGCCATGAACCAAACATGTTAGATTGATGATGAGTCATTTTAGAAGGTATATGAGTGTATATGAATCACTAAATGATCAGTACTGACATACTTAGTTAGTAATGATCACCTCCATTGTTATAAGAAACATGTATCAGCCATATGACCTGACTTAAATCCTCTCTGTGCATTTTATTGACTGTGTCAGTTGATTTGGTAACTTTTATAAAGCCTTCAGGGACTTTAAAAAAAAGAGCCTTGCCTCAAATCTGCCAACTCCAACAAGACCGTCTTCTCTTTGAAGAGATGAATCTCAAGTTGTGCTGCTCTCTGTGTTTGGGGCTCAGCTGTGTCCAGTGGCTGTGATGCATGAAGCCAGTAGAAAGCCATAGAAACAGATGTAACTGCATAAACTGTATTATGAAAACAACATGTTCTCTTGTTATAAACACTTAGTGTAAAAAAAAGCCACCTTAATTCTTTGGTTTGATTTACCTGAAAGAACTGGATTTCTTTCTTTCTTTCTTTCTTTCTTTCTTTCTTTCTTTCTTTCTTTCTTTCTTTCTTTTTTGTTGTGGATATTTGGACATGAACTGCAAAATCTAAGCTTTTATTTTTACACACCAAAGAGTGACATCTATTTTACCAGAACAATTTTTTAAAAGCTTCCAGTGATCTGTAACAAACTGTTAATGCTGAATGTAACTTGCTTGCATACTTTTATTTTAAATGTACATGCTAATTATTCCTACAGCCTAGATGTTTGCTGCTGAAAATGTCCTTAAGACCACAAGAGGGCAGATGTGGCTTACATTTACAAACAGCCATGTGCTGAAACCAACATGTGAGTTCCTCTGCTCAGCCTCTGAGGCTGAAAGCAAAATGGAGAAAAAGACATCTGGGCTAACTGTATGTAAAAATTATTGAAGTCTGTTTGTGGATGATTGGAAGGGGGTTTATATCCTCTTTTATGTTGCACCACGTCCTCCGGGGCTGTGTCAATACTGACTGAAGCAGCTCAGCACCATGGACAGAGATTCCCTTCAGCACCACGGACAGCACCGTCCCGTGACTCTTGAACATAAGGACAGGATTTTATTTATTTGTTTGTTTTTTAAAACTGAGGAGTAGATCGCATATTAAATGGTGTAGTTCGTAAGTTGTGGGAGGAGATAACCTTACTGTTTGATTATGCGTTGCGGGCTCTTTATGGGTCACCTTCTCACACAAGCCACAGCCGAGAACAAACGTGAGAGAGCTGGACGATTCAAAGAGATGCGGCTATGTGGGATTTCCTCAGAATGGGGGTGGGGGGGTTCTCGGGATGAAGAAGGGGGAGGAGGATTTCGCAATCTTTCTCCCATTACAACATGAATCGCGTCAGCGCAAATACGTCAGAAAGGGGGGTAAAAGGGGAGGGGTGGTGTTTAACCCCTTCCCCCCTAAATTGTGCCTGTGAATTGCCTAAATATAATATACTGCTCGAGGAAAATCACGAGTCCATCTGAGGTCATCGTGACTCTGATTGGCTGAGAATCTTTTGCTGTAGTCATAAAATCCGAACATCCATGATAAAATAAAAAATAATTGAATTAAATGGGGGGAAAAAACTGTTATACTAAGACACGCGTGATAGTCGTCCCGTTTAGTTACTTTTCACAGTAATTAGTTCTACATAAAAAATGTTTTACTTCTGAGAATATCATTAACTTTATTCTTTATGTTTCTGGTAAATAGGGCACGATCTCATTAAGCATCACCATGAATCCGTCCACCCCTACCTCTCGCACAAAGTGGTATCACCCTGATATCACACTCGTGTTGCACATAGCATGCCAATATGCCAAAGAAATGGTTAGATTACAGACAAGAGTCTAGTCTTATCTATCTGAGATAATCTGAGATTACTGTAAGTGAGCTGAATGCAGAAAACAGTTACCGCTGAAGTTGCAGAAATCCATGAAGCACAATATGTGGTTACATTTGTCACTTAAGGCATTTTAAATGGTTATATGCCAGACTGTGGTGTGCAGTACAGCAAATAAAACACTTCGGGTACATGTTATAGTTTAAACAGTACAAATAAGAGTACAAAGGCATGCACATTGCATAAGAAATATTTCGACATATTATATATAAAGCTCATATATTAAAATGGGTCAAACCTACCATTTTCCGGTAAGATTATGGCAGATTCTTAAATTTGCAGGTTAATTGCATCCAAAATATACAAGCCAATGGTGCCTCTGCTTAACATGTAGAAAAAACAACAGATAAGCAAAAGGTTTTTTTTTGTTTTTTTTTAACATATAACTAATTTTTAATTTTCAAATTGTATTTGATTAGCCATGTTATTATTTAATCCACTGAAATTTGCATCATATTGTCTTGTTCTTTATGTTAAAGATGTGTAATTTATAGGGGATTAAAAACATATTCTGGCGATTGTTAACTGGGTATTAATACAAGTCAGAATGGCTCTTGGATAAGTGGAAGGTGAGATGTTCCAGCAGTTAAATCAAAAATGGAGACCAGCTATAGAAAAACTGAGCTCTAGCAGTTTTTCATTTAATAAAAGTTCACAAACAGAAAGTGATAGATAGATAGATAGATAGATAGATAGATAGATAGATAGATAGATAGATAGATAGATAGATAGATAGATAGATAGATAGATAGATAGATAGATATGCTCAGCAGAGTATGTAGTTTGTCCAGAGAAGAAACGTAGATTTTCATGTATTTATTGTCCTAATGACACATGGTGTAACTATTGCAAAAAAAAAAGTGGGCGAGGTGACGTGGAGTGGCCCTTTTTTCCTTGCTGTGACACATGAGGGGATCAATAGGCAATGGTGGAGAGAGGAGAGGGGGAGGGGGGTGTGGGGGGGGGCGTGATCGTCTCAGCCGCACTGTGAAGGGGGCCGTCCCTGTTGGTGGAGATCTGCCCGAGGAAGGCCCACCTAGTGATCATTTGAAGATATCTCCCATTTAGACGGTAGTTTGACTCGACTGTATCAGAAGGGGACAAGTCGAAGGCTATTTGTAAATAGGTAAGAACACGTTTTTCTACTGCTTAATCCAGTATTATTATTATTCCTGAACATATAGAGGTCACCTCCGTTTGAGAGCCATGTATGTGAGCGTCGTCACTGGAATGTTTGCACCGTGCTTGAAATACTATTAAATGCATAAAAAAAAATAATACTAGTAAGGATCGTGATATTTTTTTTCTGTGTACTGTTTGTTTGTACGTGGAAGATAATGCACGTACAAAAGACACAAAAGCCAGGGGCGGAATGTGAACGTGGGAATCGGTCGACGTGAACTGGTGCATATTTTAATCATTGTTGCATCCTTGACCTGCAGCATCCAGGATGGGACTCGGAGGGACGTGTGTAATGCCAGAATGAAGAATACCAGCTGTTAGTCTGCTTCATCGCGATGTGCCCCCCGCGTGTAATCGGGCAGCCTCGTATCGCTTCCACACCACACAATTCGTCGCTAAAACCGTTATTCGTGCAGAAATCCTATCTTACACCGCGTTTCCCTTCCCCCAGCAACGCCATGTAGCTCTTGGAAATAGATGCCACCTTCTATCGTAATACGCCGTGCAGTCCTTTAAAAAAGGGGGCCCGGCGCAGTCATCCTGTCATCTTTCTGCTACTAAGAGTAGCGTTACAGACGAGCAATAATTAATGAGTTGCCTGCTGGGTTAACCATTTCATTGAAATATTTTTACCTCTGAATATTTCATGCATCGAGGAGGGTGTGAGGGGGAGAAAAATGGGGTTGAATGCATGAGTGAACAGAAGGTTTTTACTACAGCCCGATGGCTGGAGTGTGGCTGTCACGATCCACCACAGGAGGCGGTGCTGCCTTCTCTTCTCATAATGTATGCTCTAATATTAGACTGGAATATATAAAGGTTCATAAAAAATGGATGGGAATAAAATAATTACCCTCCTGTATTAATAATGAGGCTTTAAATGTATATAAATAAGACAAAGGCTGCACATTGACTAACATCAGCTAATGGTGCTTCTCTCCACAGTAGCTTGGCCAAGATGGATGTGTTTATGAAGGGTTTGTCTAAAGCGAAAGAGGGGATGGCTGTGGCTGCAGAGAAGACCAAGGAAGGAGTTGCAGTTGCTGCTGAAAAGACAAAGGAAGGAGTCATGTTTGTAGGTAAGATGATCACAAATGTATGCTTGCAGATTATTTGCATGCAAATTGTACACACGCCTGTTATCGTCCCGCTACATGCAGGAGCAGCTGTAGAAAAGCTCAAGGAATATTTTATGACTTAGATCATGCAGTATACATCCTGAATCAAATGCTTGAATTATACAGTAGCTCTTCTTACTAGCTGTGTAAATCTCTCATACAGGAAACAAACAAGCAGGAGGCTGAACGCATTGTTCGCCTATATATGTTTGTCTTTGTTTGTTCTCAGTTCACAGTTAGGGGACAATATTACAGCTATTCATAGCTCATTGTGTGCAGAAAGTGCATCCAAGTGCCTTCCTTTGATAAATCCAGTGTCGTTCACTTGAGTGGCGGCAGTATAATGAACCAGCCAGCCTCTGAGCTGATCAATATTTTTGTTCTAATGTTGCAAGCCGATTTGGTGTAAAATACCACAGCGTATCAAAAATGAGTAATCCAGCCCTGACTCTCAATTTCAGCAGAATAATAGTAGTGAACTCTGTTTCAAAGTATTTCGTTGTGACGTAGAAGTGTGTGATACAAGGAATCTGGGTGTCCTTGTGGCCTGTCTAGGTTATAGGAAGGAGATGGAAATAGGAGTGGGGGTGGGGCAGCTGATGGTGGGAGCAGCTCCTGCAACATGCCTGTGGATTGGATAGCAGCAGATTGTAAAACAGTGTCAGCAGTCTCCTCCTAGGGACAAACAGACCCTAGGAGGAGTAGGCCTGCTTTTTGTGTTTTTCAGTGCTGGCTAACTTGTCATTGACAGCCTGCAACTAACGAGCAAATCTGTCTGCTGATTTAAAGTGTAGTTGTCAGGTATGCAGCTTGCATCATTAACCCAATCTATATCACTTGGTTTCAATCATTAATTAAATAGATGTAGCAATGGAGGGTGATAATACGGTATTTCTCAACATTTAAAACATTTAAATCATTTTCTGTTATGCTGTAAAGGTAGTGCTAATAAATTACTCAAGTAATCAGTGTAATTCATTATGTACTGGTGTCAGTTAAGATTTAATATCCCAGCATTTTTGTTGATTATCTGATGATTTAATGTCTCAAAATAATTAATCAAAAGTCACATTTTCAGCAGTTGTTCTTATTTTACTCATTTGAGTTGTACAGTTTCCATGATCTTTTATTCTAAAATTTACATTGGTGTCTTCAGATTGGCTGCTTTCTTTTAATCAACATACCAAAAACCAGAACGTGTTCTCTGTGTGAATACATAAGATGAGAAGAGCAGCAAATCCTCACGACTGGTAGAGGATGCCACAAGTGACTCGCGCTGTTAATCAAAAGAGTTGCTGATGAGTTTCCATTGATCGACAAATTGATTTATCAGGTGCACTTCAGCAGTCTTCATTTGCAACTTTCCCCATCTTGTTTGTGATGACAAATAGTTACTTACGTATTAGTCGGGAGATCAGTGTGACTCAGGAGACGCGGAGCAAGCCTGCTTGGAATTTATTTTGTCAGCTGCTGAGTTGTTGTGAGAGGAACCAAATTTCCAGTGACAGGCCTCCTGCTTGTTTTACAGTCACCAGCTTGTATAATTGATTCCGCAACAATATGATGGGTTACAACATCGAGCACACATCCAGCACAGGTTGTCAAATGTGTTCGCATTTCGGTGGAATCTCATTATCTTACACATTTAGCATAGTGTCCCTGTCACTGATCAGCACCACCAAACGTATCAGACTGTAGTCAAAACATGTGCAGAACCAATTTCATCATGTCCTTGTTAACGCAATGGCAGGAAAGGCTCACTTCTGTGGTGTCTCTGTGGTTCTACATGCCGCTGTTGAATATGGTGGTGCCCTAGAAAGCTGTATGTGATATGCTTGACAGTCCCTCATGGAGGAGGGGTAAGAGTGATCTAATAGGACTGTGGCCCACCTTTTGACAGCTGCTACTGCTGCTGCAGCTGCAAACCACCCAACCACCTGAACTGAGCAGTCAGGCTGAGAAAGGCAAGCAGAGGTGGGAAAGAGAAACCCCTATAGTATAGGATGCTATTCATAAAGCATCTGTTTCCTATTTTTTTATGACAAATTAGTATTTTTTTACAGCATCACATTAAAAACTGTTTTTATTTTGCAGACCCTTGCAGTCACACAGCATCAGTCCGACCATATGGAAATTTAGTTTACACAGTTATCGCTTTTGCTAACATTTGCATTTCAAAAAAATAGCGTTTATCTGTAATCGGTTTCAACTATATCATTTCATTAGTGCTAATTTGTTCCATCCTTCTTTTCTTTTTTTTACTTAAACACTACAAGAAATCATTATCAACCCTTTTTTTCTGATGATGGAAAATGTTGCAGATGTTTTGTTGAATCCGTAGTCTAAAAATATCCAAAGTCAGTTTGTGAAGAATAATAATTCTAATATCATTTGGCAATCACACCTGCAGCTATCTTCCATTTGTGCTCCATTGCGCAATAGCTGCAATTTACCAAAGCCAAACTTAAATGGAGGCATCACTCAGATGTACTGTATGCTTTGCTTTGAGGCTCGCCTTTTGAAGAGTGGCTTCTGTACTTCATTATTTCTGCTCTTTTTTTGTTGGTTTTTAAAGGCCCTCGGGGACCAATAAGTCCACTGACTGTTGCACAATAAAGAGGATGACAGGGCTTGAGTGATCAGAACTGGATGGGGCCTGCAGTAGATTGCCCCAATAGCATGATGGAGTACAGCGTGTAGATGGATGACAACTGCCAAAGAATATGGATCAGAGGACTGAACAGTGGCTTGGTTGTGGTTTAATAAGTCCTTACAATAAACCAAGAAGCCCGACTACTGTAGCCACCACTGTTCTCCAGGACCTGAGGCAAACAGTGAAAGATAAACAAAAATGATATTACAGTATTTATGAAAAGTAATTGGTTGGCGGTGATGGTCCAAATGTAATCATGTTAATTCAATTTCAGTTTATCACAAGAGGTTTTCTGGACTCTGGAACTTACTGCAGCTTTTTGTCATGTCGACATATAGCACTGGAGCAACAGTATATTAGGAACTGTGCTATCAGGTGGATAATGCTACACTCACAGTAGGAAAACAGTGGCTGGAGACTGCAGTGTGACCAAATTAGTGCAAACATGTGCAGTGAACCTGTGATCTCATTGCCTTTGCAACAGTTGCGTCGACGACCAGGTGCAGTCAGTTGCTGTCTTCAAAGGGATCTTGGTGCATCAAGATGCAATAAAAAGGGAACAGGAGGGAGTCAGTGTGCTGCTAGTTTGCAAATGTGGTCAAGTTAGCAACTGTTTGCAATTTATTTGTTATAATTAATTAAATCAAATAAACAATCAAAAATCACACCTCTGTTGCCATGTACAAACACAGAGCCTCAGAATCTTCCACAAATAGTGATGTAATTGCTGTAGAACCATGATTTAATTGCAAAATGATACGAATGATTGCTTCTGTATAGGAATATATACAGAGTACGGTCAGCTGGGTTGAGTGCCCTACTGAAAAGAGATGTGTTGCAGATGAGTTGCGCTCATCAGTGCTGATTGCAGCATGTTGCTTATCTGCCTGCTTTTATTAAATAGATAAAAAATGATTTGCAAACAATTGCGAATCTGTCTGAGAGCGATTGCAGCCAATCTGAGTCACACCACAACTGTTTGGAGGGAGGTTGTTTACCACCAGCTGATCTGTGCAATCGCTATGTTATCAAAAGTTAAGGGTTTTCACACAACCACAGTTTAACAGTTGGTCACCAGTTTTTTTTATTTTGCCAAATGCAAAAAGAAAAAAAAATCAATGCAATCACTGGGCAAACACTGAGCTTACCTAGTTGCAGAGACGTTGCCCTCTTCGTTTTTGTTTTTGTTTTGTTGTTGTTGTTGTTGTTGTTGTTGTTGTTGTTTTTACTTTTCAGTAGTAAAGAAAAGTACATCGCTTAAAAATGACAAATTTTAACAAATAATAAGGGCAGTCAGATTCAGACTTGACAATCATTTTGATGATTTCATTTAAAGCCATTTGTTGCATTGCTTTTGTTATTAGCATCAGAGAAGTGTAAAGTTATAGCACCTACACATGCATGCGCACACACACATTCACACGAAGAAAACTAATCTCCAAATTTCAAATAGTTAATTATTTGTAAAAGAATCTGTGCCTTTTCTGACTACAGTTTGCTTTTTCTCAATTCAGGTAGCAAGGCCAAAGACAGCGTGGGCACAGGTGAGTTTCCCATCTGCTCGTTACCTCTTTAAATTTCTGTTAACTGGAGTTCGAAGCCTGGTTTCATTACAGTAGTAAAATACTACTGATAACTGGAAAACGGCTAATTTGTCATGTGTAAGTGGTTGTTATGTCCAGTAGTGACATAAGAAGCAACGGAGGACCACAGTCATGCATCTTTTTAATCTATCTGCATTTGTCTCTCTCTCTCACTATGTGTGTGTGTTTGTGTGTGTGTCTCCAGTGGCTGAAAAGACCACCGGAGCTGTCGGGAACATCGTCGCTGCTACCGGCTTGGTGAAGAAGGACGAGTTCCCAGCTGACATGAACGTATGTGCTGCACGTCCTTACAGTGTAACACGTTGCTTTGTTGCCTGCAGTGAGGCAGAATAGCAGCACTGCATAGTGTTTAAACACACAGGAAATAAATTACCTGTGAACTTGAATTAGGAGTACAGCATTGTTGCCTTATGTGGGATCAGTATTGCATTACAACAAGTGGTGGAAAAAAATGTTTTTTAACTATTATATGAATGTCATAAGTCTTTAAAAAAAATTTTTCATTAAAACAAAAAAAAACTTCAGCTTGCATAATTCCTGCAAAATAAAGCATAAAAAAAAAAAAAAGAAAATAACATTTGCATTTAGAAGGCATCCATTATAAGATTAATAGGATACACTTAAAACATTTATTTATGATATACCTTACTTTTTATGTTATTCTTTATCAAGCTTTATTGTTGCAGTACAGCAGTTCATTTCTACAATAGTGGTGGACTTAAGAGACTTGGACTTAAAAAAAGGAAAATAAAAGCAGAAGACATCATTCTAGTGTCCAAAAGTACGGAAGCCTCAATTTTCCTATGATGCATTCTCTTATCCATGTATGTCTGCCAACTTAACTTTGCTTTGAAAAACTGGCTTTTTATGGAAATTTGACCTTTGAGCACAAGCTGAGATTTGATATCTTTAGAAGGATTCTGTACAGTTTTTACAGGTTGTTTGGCATTCAATGAGTAAATCAAACTGAACGTGCATTACTAGTAGGGTGCACTCTTAAAGATATTCATATTATGACAAACTACCCAGTGTGCGCTAACAATGCAGCAACTTACTCTTATAAGTGACCGGCTTTATTTAGGTCTGCACATGTGCCGGAAAACAAGTGGAAAACAAAAATCTGTTCCAAACGTATGCCTCAATTAGAGCTGGCAACTTGCGCCAAGTTGCACTCATAAAAGCCTGGATAGGATCGTGATGACAGCAGAGCCAGATTTAGACAGCAGGGTCAAATCTGATGAATCTGCATGTCACTTCAAAACAGAATTACTAGTGTGCATTTGGACTGTTTCATTCTGCTGCTGTCAGCAAAAGCATGCACTGTACTAAATTTATGTTTCCTGTCTGCACGAGTTTGCTCGTGTCTTTGGTTTAGAGGAATAGTTTTCCATCTGCTGAGGATGAATACTACACTGGCAATTGCTTTTATACAGTTATTATAAAAGAAAAAAACTGGACATGACTGAAATAGACTTGGGCTTTGTTGCTATATACTCATTTCATTGAAGAGGACTTCTCCAGTCTGCTCTGCACACAGAGCTGCATTCAATGATTATTAAGGATGCAGATCACTGTTCAGGTGTCTTATGACAGAAACAATCTCTCTGTGGGACTATCACCTCTCTTAAAGCAAACACTGCTTTTCCATTAATGCCCTACCCCCACTAACATCACCGAATGCTCTTGCCCATTGACCTCAGTGTCACCCCTTCTATCCCCTGCTTTTATCATTTTTTTAGGCACTCTGATATTATTATGCAAGAAAAGTCACAAAATCAAGCTGACTTGACACAGCAGCGGTGAAACCTGCTTATAGCAAAGTTTGGACATCTGAGTGGCACATGCTGTGTTAAGATGCTTCTTTTTTATTGTTTTCCTTCCCTTTTAATGACCTGGAAATGCGCTGTCAGTATGTTGACATTTTGTCTATCTCTGTCAGACTGTCAGTGACACAGTGAGGTCCTCATCCGGTCCTAAGCCTTCATCACTCAGAGCTGGACCCTCTCCACTGACTCGCTAATCTAGTAAATCTGACAGCCTGCTCTAATAGGCTTCTCGAAGGCGTTATCTGAGTGATAAAGCTCCTCATTTCAGCACCCTCACAACAGACTGCTAAACTGTTGACACTGTGATCAAATGCACACAGCTACTTTTTGAGTTCAGTTTTGGCTCTGTTGGCCTCTAATCACAAAATTTCCCTTGCACAACCCATTCAGGTGTAACATTTTATAACATTTTATAAAAGCCTTGCCTTGTCTTATCCTTGACTGAATTAAAATTCGTGACCAATCAGAAATACAGATGCAAACAGTCTATTTCATGTTCACTTTTTCTCAGGCAATGATCCATCTGATTAGGGCTGTCCTAGCGATAGTTTTCCCATTGTGCAACCTCGACCATGCTAATCGTGTTGGTGGGCATACAGCAATAACAAGCCTGATACAGCACACAGGATTACAGGCTGTTCTTTCCTGACCTAATTGACTTGATTAGTGCTGGGTTTAAAAATAAATGTGTGGTGCTGACCCACTAGCTTTGTTTCAGTGGAGCTTTATCTGTTTAAGAAAGCTCTCAGAAGCACTCATCACATGTCGTATGTCCACACAAACCATAGTGTTACACCTGTGTTATACAGATTTCTTTTCTTATTGCTGGTAAAGCAAAACAGCAATGATCTGATCTTACAAACAAGTATCGCTCAGGTGTGTGTTCCCCACAGCTGAAAATAGTCCCCATCAAATTTGATATTTTTCTCCTGTTTTGTTCCTGTTTGAGTGAGTTTACTACTACCCACCATCGAGAAGGGCTGTTTTAGAAAGTGATTCTTTTTTGAAATTCACTTTTAAGTGGAAGAAAGAGACAGTTTTGTTTGTGCAAGCTGCTGCGGGGTGGTTCCGTAAGAAGGAAGTACTGACAGATTAATGGACTTTTCTATCTGCACACTGTGCCAGCCTTTTCCTCACACTCCAGTCCCACAGCTCAGTGTCTGCAATAGACTTGCAACAAGACCAAGACTTTAAATCCATACTAACAGCTCTGTATGGCCAAAAAGCTACAGTCAGAATCATGCCACAAACTCATATATAGTATATACTCTTTATAATGTGCTCATTTCAAGCAGTTGATCACCATTTTCGTTTAGGGTTCTTAAATGTTATGCTCACACTGTCAAACAAATCTCACTCAAAAATAGAGCAAGTCCCTACTTCACGGAAAACGCTGGCTAAATATGTTAACAGGACAAATGTTCTGTTTGTTGCTTCTGGCTGTTTGTTGGAGTCTTTCATATTATATTATATTATATTATATTATATTATATTATATTATATTATATTATATTATTAAGGTTCTGACTTTCCAGAAAGAGTTTTTTACCTTCAATACACTGTCACAGGGTTGTTTCATGAAGCACAGCATATGACTCAGATTGATGTTTTTTATGGGATTCTGTCAATCTGTAGGGGACAAAATATCTAAAGAAAACTCTATTGCAGTCCATTAAAAAGTTTCAAAGTAGTGAGTCAGGCAGAGCAATTGTGTCACCCATAGAGCTCTTCAGTTAGCTGAAATCCCACAAGGTTGTCTAATTGTTCAGAAGTGATTTCTAGACTCCTCAGAGAATTGAGAAATTGGACAAACCAAGAAATGTAGTTTTCTCAACCTTGTCTTTTGCAGAACAGAAAACCAAAATTGAGAAAAAATGGTACTGTACGGCTATACTTGCAGTACGTTTTATGATTTAATTATTACCAGTTTAACTGTGCCTTGAAAGAGCATTAAAAATGTCATTTTTGAGAATTCCCTGATGGTAAAAAAAATAGGTTGACAGTGTATTAATGACGACGTATCTGTATGATTGCTTCTGTTTCTGTAAATCTTTCCTTCTCTGTATCTCTTTATGTTTGTCTCATTTTCTAGCCTGAGGAGTATGGGCAGGAGGCCATGGAGGGCCAAGGAGAGGCAATGCTGGAGCCAGAAGGGGAGACATATGATGAGTCCCAGCAGGTAATCAGCCTACAATACGCAAAGTGTACACATGGCTCTGCTCTGTCATCAAAGTATCACAAGAATCAGCTTTTGAATTGGACTATAATTACATTACAGATCATTTTTGTGTAAAACCCTTTTTAAAAAAAACTGTGGAGTAGTGGACATCAGGCAGAGATGAGTCCATTCACTTACAGTAGATTGAGGTTCATCAGTATTCACGAGCTCTGCATGGATACACATTTTAGCTGTATTGGATTTCAATGGCACTCCACTTTTGCCCTCCACTTGTGTCCCACACAAACACTACAGCTCATGCTGAGGTAATTTTTTCCTTTCTGTGGAAATGATAACGGAGGACTTAACAAGCCAATTGCCACGCAGCTAGTACAGTGAATATAGCACCACCTACTTTCACTGAGCGTTGGGTGTGTGTCCGTGTGCACGAAGGAGGTATGTGAATCTGACACAGATGGTTATTTTTGGAATTTGGCTGTCAGGGGCGAGACAAACTGTGCAGAACTGATGGCTTTGAGTACAGATTTTAAATAGCGATGGTAGCATATAAAAATATCATACAGTGTACATAATGTCAAAGGGCTGATCGTGCTAGTATGAGAGCACTGATCCTGTGTTATTGCCACTGAATATATACGTTTTCTGAAGCGGGTGAAATAAGATTTATTTTGAGATTTTATGTGATTTCCAATAATAATATATTCTGTGTGTTTACTTTAATAGTCCTTTGCATCAGTGGAGTCTTGCACTAGTTGGGAAAAGGAGTAAACCCGAGGCGTTCCCTGAGATCCAAATTCAAAGTGAATTTCTCCACGGATGTGTATCATCCTTGTCCTCCTACTCCTCCGTGTCTCTTTCCCCTCCCCCATCTTTTGCTACACCAGCGGTGTGCAAGCTCGGTCTGAATGGGTGTGGTGATGACGCTCTCTGCCTTCATGCATTGTGGGTAATGTCAGGGTCTCCCTGCATTGCTGTAAATATGGAGTCTGAGTGCTGCAGAGTGAACGAAGCCATCACTGGGAGGATCTGAAAAGAAATCTGTGTCATCCAGTATCACTCAAGGCTTTGTGAATACATTAGATGACATAAGACTGTTGGAGGCTGTGTTATTTATTTATTTTTTTATGATCATGTGTGGTGGAGGCGTGTGCAGGCTTGCAAGGATATGGAGAGTGTGCTCACGATGCGCGTCCTCGATGTAAGTGCAGTGTTGTGCTGCCCTCTGCAGGCTTGAGAGAAGCACTGAAGGAACAGATGAGCTCAGCTTCAACAAAGTGACATCATTACCGTCTGCTGAGACTAATAAACTCTGTATCATATATTCTGCTAAATCACATTAAAGCTGAATATTATTTTAGATGTAGATTTACCTTTAGAGCTTCTGTGTGCTGCAAATTTTACTGGCCATCCTCATAAAAAAACTTGTTCTTCTTTTCCCCAGGAGAGCCAGGACTACGAGCCAGAAGCATAAGAGCATCAGTCGAAGCCACCGTCCAACCAGCAGCACAATAATATTTCTAATAATAAAAAGGACAAATGCTGAAACTATTACAATTATATTCCTGTTGCAAAAAAAAAAGAAAAAAAACAATAAAAAAGACAAGCATTCCCACTGAAAAATGTTCTTCCTTCAAGACAAATCTTTTATTATTATATATTGTAAATGTCATGTTCTTAATGTAATGTGTTGGGTGTAGGTATTTATTGAGATGTAGGATTTGTCCTCACGGTCTCATTTCCTTGATTCCCTCCCAATGAAATGAGACCAGAACCAGGGCTTGTGACTTTGTACTTGTGTGTATCTGTATTTAGAAATGTGCAATAGATGTTCATCATCTTCCAATGAGACATTGGGAGTGGTAAAAAATAAATATGACCGGTTGCAAGCAGATATGAATACAATAATATCCTCCTAAGTGTCGACAATGCCTGTTTGTGGAATTCTATTTTTCTTTTTGCATTTCTTTGGAAGTTTAATTTGAACGTTTCTTGAAGTAAGAGTTTTTTACATTGTATCTTTATGATTGCTTGTGAAATCATTCCAGTAAACTATCTGTTAGAAACTGACAGAGTGTACACGTTTGTTTGTGTGGGTGTGTGGGTGTGTGTGTGTGTGTGTGTTTGTTTGTGTGTACTGAAGATTTTATCAAGTTAAAGTCAATATATTATGTCTTGGAATCATAATGGTTGTCATATCAATATGTGCTTTAAATTGCAGGACTTGTCAATATAAAGGGTTACATGTTAAGCCAGACATACAAATCCTCTGTAAATAAAAGGTTAAAAAACACACATTTGTTAGCGTTGTTTTATAATGTGCAAACTCATTTACTGCGCTGATCACTCATCGCATTTTAAATCTTTTCTAAAGTTGACCTCAATAAGAATCTATTATGCGTCGCCCTCGCATGTTTATCTTTTTTGCTCACTCTTGTCTGGGGTTTGATTAAAGGATGTGTAAAATCTGCTGAGTAGGCTCTGGCCATTGGCACAATGGTGCCATATTTGGGATTCCAGTCTGATCGTGCCTCTTTGGGTGGGTTTTGTTTTGGTTAATCCAGCTGGAACGTGCAGGCTCGGTGGTGCCGGGCTCAAGCCGAGGGTATTAAACAGCTGCTCCTGCCGCTCTCAGGTCAGAAGGGTGTGTGGAAACTGCAGGGACAAAGACAGGAGCCATGGCATCATTCAAGAAGTCCTTTGAGGGCCTGAAAAGCACGAGCCACTCAGCCGCTAAAGGAGTCACAGACACTGCAGGTACAGACCAGTGGCTACAAGGTGATACGATCGACATCAGACCTGGAATCAAAAGAGTTGTACTGCAATTAATACAGCATTTTATTTTTCTTTCTAAGAGATTTTGCAGTAAAATGTTTAAAAGCTATCAGTCACTTTAAAAACCTGTGATGCGTTTCCAGTGCAGGCAGCTGAGGAAGCCGTGCAGCAGGTGGCAGACTCCTCCAAAGAAACAGTCAACAAAGGTAAGGCGCACATTCCTTCTTTCTAGCATCATATACTGTAATTAGTTGGTGTTTACTGAGGCATGGATGGCAGACACAAGCTGTCAGTCATATTACTGCCAAATTAAATGTTTAATTGCTAATAAAAGCAGAGCAGTTAAAAGGAAACATGAATTGTAAAAATGAATGCAGTCAAAATAGAAATATTGGAATTATTATAACAGTATGAATAAAATGCAAATTTTATATTGTTTAAAATTAGTTTTAGAACTAATTCCTCAGGTTATTAGAACAATTTGAAATGTGGAGAAATATCATATTTGACAATCATACAAATGAATGCACTGTGAAAATATTAGTTGAATATTTTTTATTCAACTCTATCCAGTTGAATATTAGCTGAATATTAGAGGATTTGTTGCTTAACTTACTTCTCTTCTGTTCTGCTCTGACTTATCAAAGCTGCTGAAGAAACCAGCAGGCAGACTCAAGCAGCCATAGGAAAAGCTGCGGGCAAGGCCACGGACACCATCAAGGAGTTTGGGCAGAAAATGGAATCTAAATGATCCCTAAAGAATGGACACTTGTAGCTGAAAGTTAAGCCAACTTGTCTGATCACCCCCTTCAGGCAGGGGAAACTGTTGGGATGGAATTATGCAAA
>NW_005187402.1:7238472-7249081 GCF_000239375.1 Pundamilia nyererei | reverse complement strand
ACACACACACACACACACACACACACACACACACACACACACAGACACTGCTGTTTTAGTTCAAAACACTGCTTCATTATTGCTAAGAGAAATCCCACTTCTGCATACTTCACCCTCCCTCCCTCATGATCATTTGTAATGACGTGAGAGTTTTATCACCAATTTATGCCTCCTTTAAAATTTCTCCAGATTAGCCAGTTCACAGGTTTATCTCTGTGCACGTAGCTGCCATTGTGTTTCTATGAGAACCTGAAGTTAATTACTATGATTTACTGCTGATTAGAGAGCTGTAGAGAGATTTTGCCATTACATTACCACTCACTGCCAGAAACCCGACCGTGGTTTCCAGGGAAACTGGAAATGTGAAGCTTTTCAATAGACACAGCCACAGCCTAAAGAGCGAGGATTGCCTAAGATAGATTCTTCTAGAGACAAACCTGTAGCCACTGCAATCAGCATCAATCACCGGGGGGAGATGCACGGACAGATGTTTGTCGCAATCGGTGCTGAGATTTGCAATGTTTGACCCAAATCTGAAGAAGAGTTGTGGAGTGGCTTCAGCCTGACTTTAGACTGCTGAGGTATGTCCTAATTTTCTGAGATCTCCTTTTGTAATCATGCTTGTTTTTTAGTTACATTTTGAAAACAACTCTGAATTCATGTGCACGCTGTTTGTGTTATATAATTATGGACTAGAATAGAATTCAGACAGGAGCTGATAATGAGATATTTTTGGGCATGAAGATTTGACTTTGTCTCTTTTTAAAGTATTTAAAAAGATAGTCCTGCGATATTAAAGTAAGTGTGCAAACAATTCTGATCAAGTAGTAGCAGTGATGCTCCTGTGTCTATTTGAATAACTGAATAATATCAATTTCGTTTCGTATCGCATGACAGAATATTTTTATCTTCCGCTTGTGCTTGTGCTTGTTCCCGATGATTAACTGCACGGACACTTTCACACTGCTGTGTTATTCCTGCAGGTAATTCTAGCCCTTTAATGCGGAGACAGAATGGGAAGCCTTAAGGATGAGATGAGAGGTGTCACGGAGGACCACCAGCCTTGCGAGAAGACGGATAATGGGGGGCGTCCGGGAGGCTCAGATAGCACTGCTGCGCCTGAAGGACCTCAACTGTACAGGAGTCAAGAGTCAACCACTCAAGGGGACTATCAGCCGGCACTACAGGGGAATGTCAGCTCTGTTGAGGAGAAAGAGAAAAACCTAATATCTAAAGATCAAGTGCTTTCAGGGGGGGATTATAGCAATGCTGACCTAACAGACACTGAACGAGTTAAAAACTGCACACAGATCGATGCCATGCCTGCAACAGAAGAGCACAATAAAACAACAACAGCAGCTACAAATAACGATGCAAAGGTGACGATCAAGTTTCTGAGTGATGGAGATGGAAAACCTGAAATTCAAGAGGAAAACTTTGAAGATCAAAATCTCAACAGAGGAAAAGATGCAGGAATTGAGAAAATCTCAGTTGCTGTCCCATCAACTCCAGACCCTTATGACCCACGCTCCCCGGCCCCTTTTGGGCAGCACCACATGCGCACACAGGTGAGCCTCGAGGTGGTCCAGTGCTGCTCGGCAGCAACCAGCCCCATGACTCCTCCAGAGGGCAGCCATTCCTTCTTCTTCCCAAGTTCTTTTGGGAAACCTCAAGCCGTGGGCACTGACACTAAAGATGCAGAGTTGCAGGTGGGTCAGCAAGTGGAGTTCTGCTCTGTCGCCACATCCCCCATGACCCCCAAATCCCCATATAGCATGGCTTTCCCAGAGGTTATCGGGAGAGAGCCAGTGCAAAGGGACGAGAAAGTGAAAAAGAATGAGGAGCAGAGGGAGACTGGTCAGCAGGAGACAAAAGTTTCAGCAGATGCTGTGTCAGAAACAACTGAAACTTTAAAATTTACTACATCAAAGGAGATGACTGAGAGTTCCACCAATGGAGTGGATGCTGAGTTAATAGGCGCACATGTAAGTGTGGAGGGTAGCAATCAGCAGTGTAAGCAGCAGAGGATGGGAAGTATGGATCAAGACATTACAATCTTGGTGACCCAGTATGGCAACAATGAGGAGGAAGAAACGGACGAGGCTGAGTCGTTTTTTTATTCTGTTGAACCGGAGATGATCAAAATAGATGAAGATGAGGTTGGAGAAAGCTGCAGTGATATAAAGAGGAAGGAAGGAAAGTCCTTCAGTGAAAGTGTTCACGGGAGCACAAACGATCCACAAACTAAAGTACCTTCTGCTGCTGTCAGCGAACATCCGAAAACATGCACAGGATCCGAGCAGTCAGAGGTCGAAAACAAAGATGCACGTGAAGAAGAGAGAGTTGTTTCTGCAAAAAAATCCCCCATCCCTGAATCACCGGCTCCCTTTGGCTGCCATAACATCCGCACACAGGTGAGCCTGGAGGTAGTACAGTGTCAGTCTGTGGCCACCAGCCCCATGACCCCACCTGAGGGGGACCAGGCCTTCTATTTCCCCACCTCTTTTGGAAAATGTGGGGCTGTGGGCACAGAGACTAAAGATGCTGAGTTGCAGGTGGGTCAGCAGGTGGAGTTTCGCTCTGTCGCTACCGCACCCATGACCCCGAGAACTCCCACGATTATGACTTTCCCTCAGGTCATGAAGGAGCCTAGCATAGAGGAGAAGATAGTGGAGGAGGAAGAGGAAAAGAAAGAAGAGGCAACAGAGGAGAAAGAGGAAAAGAAAGAGGAGGCAAAGAAGGAGAAAGAGGAAAAGAAAGAGGAGGCGACGGAAGAGAAAGAGGAAAAGAAAGAGGAGGCAAAGAAGGAGAAAGAGGAAAAGAAAGGGGAGGCGACGGAAGAGAAAGAGGAAAAGAAAGAGGAGGCAAAGAAGGAGAAAGAGGAAAAGAAAGAGGAGGCGACAGAGGAGAAAGAGGTAAAGAAAGAGGAGGCAGTGGAGGAGAAAGAGGTAAAGAAAGAGGAGGTGATGGAGGAGAAAGAGGAGAAAGTAACCCAAGAGAGAAAGGTGGAGGGAGTTGAAGAGAACACAAAGGAGGAAATAAACTGTAAGGAGAAAGATGAGGAGAAATGCGAGGAGCCAGTGCAGGAGGTGAGCTGGGATGAGAAGGGGATGACGTGGGAGGTGTACGGAGCTGTGGTGGAAGTAGCCGTGCTGGGCTCTGCCATCCAGAAACACCTGGAGAAGCAGGTGAAGAAGCAGAAGAGGCAATCCTCCATGCCACCGCCTCCTCCGCTCAACCCCACAGCTACACCCCTGACCCCCGAGATAGCCCAGGGGGGTTCAGGTAAGGGTCGTGCAGGGAGAAGAGGGGAGCATGATGGGAAAGCGGGCCGACGCAGAAGAAACCCCTTCCGCCTGCTGATGGAGAACATGCAGCAGCCACACTGTTGCTCCAGAGCTCATACCACTGAGTGACAGGAGAGAAAGTTTACATGGGATCTGATACACGTGGTTGTTATCCAGTGCATCCACTGAATGACGTCGTCTCGACGGTGTGAGAAAAAGAAGGACAAAATTCACACCTTCGCTCAAGACAAGCAAGCACAAAAGCATTTAATATGAAGTTTGCGCCGAGAAGCATTAACCGCTGAGAAAGCAGCCATAAATTATGATTTCTCTTTTTATCCCCCACACACCCCACCCTCGCTGATTGGTATCTTATTCACAAATCTCTCTGCACACACCGACAGAGTGATGATGGGCGTTTGGGGAAATGAGAGCGATGCGTCAGCGTCATCATCAGCCTGGCTCTCCTCCTTTAGTGTTTTTCGCTGAAACCATCCACTGACTCATTTTAGCTGTTGGTGCTTTTTTTGTTGTTGTTTTTTCCACTCACCTCACACAATGTGAAGCCATGGCAACCAGCTTTTCTCCTGGTTGCTAAAAAGCTTGTTAAGCTTCGACAGAGAGAGAGAGATGATAGTGTAATGACAGGTTTGGAGTGTGATTTGTGACCTGGTGGCCTGGGGGATATTTAAATCGATTAAGTGTTGCCTTGATCTCTTTGTAAGAGGAGTCTCTACTGTCAGTGCAGGCTTTTGTATGTCTTATATATTGCTTTAGATTTGGCAGTGTTTTGACTTGTTTGTATTGTGAAAAGTGTAAAAAAAAAAAAAAAGACAAAAAAACTGATGACGCGTACAATCACCTTTCGAGGAAAGTAATGACTCCTGATATCAGGGTATTTTTAGTCATGAGTGCTCACAGTATTTTAATGCCATAATCTGTGATCCTGTTGTAAATTATGCGAAGGCAATGATTTTAAACGTGTTTTGAACAAGCGGTTGTTACAGTGTCAGTGAATGTCCGTGTTCACCAGCATTAACTTCAGGTCCACATTCAAAGGATCAGAATTTATTCATGGATTGCACTTGTGTTACATTCATTTAGGTGTCAGTAAACAGTGAATAATCTTTTCAATCTGCTGCTTGTTGGAAGTCACTCTGCATGAGTTTTTTTTTTTTTTCTCTTCATCAAGAATTTCATAGCAAACACTGACAAATTAAAACAGGGAAAGAGAGAGCGAGATTTTGTCAGACACACAGTTATAAATAAGGGTTTCATTCATACACTGACATTTTGAAACCTTTTTTTTTAAATTTATCTGTTTTTCTTGATTTCTGTGTTGGTATAACTTTAAGAAACAGTTTCTTTCAAAAGCAATTCAAACCCTTTTTAAACCACTGCTTATTATAATAACAAAAATAAAGTGATTCACATGTGCATCAAGCAAGAAGTTTGTGTGTTTAACCACTGCTGCTATTCATTTTTTTATACTGCATGGATTGAAACTGTCTCTACAGAAAGATAGAGGAAGAGTTTATTTAGATATTTTTAGGCCATCGATATTGATTTCACTTTCATACCTATGTACAAACTATGAGGCTACAGCAAACAAGCAGTTCGCATACTTCAGCTCTTTGCCTGGATTAGAATAAGGTCTTTGAAATCATTACACTTTTATACAATTAGATCTTTTTCACAAAATAGGACCCCCCCTTTGGTTCAGTTTTATGCTTGTAAAGGGTGTTTAGGCTTCAAAGTTAAATCTGTAATACAGAAAAGGCTATTTGAAGATGAAGTCTTCATCAAGAACTATATAATAAGTTTGATTTGGTATGCCTGATTACAAAGAAGCTACATTTGTCTAGCTGAGGCATCTGGCCTTCACTATTTACATTACAAATCTGTGGTGTCAAATACAGGGTTGCTGTACCCCATGAGGGGGTTGTCAGTGCTTTGGTTTTGGTCAGCCAGGGTCAGTGCTTCATGCAAAGGCTCAGTGTACCCTGGTGGATCCTCTTTCGGATGTCGAGCACTTTCCAAGTCAGAGTCGTCGGAGTTGAAGCTTAGATGGCTTTGGTGGAAAAACAAAGAGAAAGAGGGAGACAATATGAACAAATGATCATTTCAAGGTTTTTGATTTAAAAACAACAATCACATGGCATTGCTGGAAGCACAGAGCCAGCTCTGTCACAACATGCTGTAGTGGGCACTCTGTGGCAAAATGTTCACCTGGAAATCATCCCGGTTTATTAACCAGCACAGCTACAGAGTGGTGAGCGCAGCTGCGTTTCACCGTGAGCCACCTTATCAAACTGTGTTGATCAAGCCAGTAACTGCTCTCTGTAGGCAGTGGACCGATTTACAGACAGGGTTCTTTGTTTCCTTGTTGTTTTTGTTTTACCTGTGTTTGTCATCATCAGAGCTGCTCTCTTCTAACTCGATGGTTGTGTCGATGTTCAGGTTGAGCACAGGATTAGCACTATCAGAGAGAAGTGACACATGTTAGAAGGCAAACTTATGCATTAGGTTTCATACCATTGCCTATTTCATTTATCTGAATAAGGTTTTGTCTCCTCACCCTTCCATAGTATACTTGTTGGTTCCAGGTAGCATAAGACCATTTTTCTGGTTGTCATAATTCATACTGGATGCAGATTCTGCAGCTTTAGCAGCCTTAAGCTTCCTTCTGTAGCTGTAGGGTGGAATGATGAGTGGTCAGTACACAGACTCCCTGCTGGTCATAGTTGTTTGAAATCATAGGTATCACATTTTCTTACTTTCTGCGAGTGCAGAGGAGTGAAGTGGTGAGGACAAGAAGTACAATGACAAGGCCTGCCACAATCCCCAGCAGGACATATTTTACTGTGTCCACCGTTTTTTCTTCCTCGGGAGCAGTCCCCTAAAAACAGAGGTTTCAGGTTTCGAGTTTCATATGTAGATTATATTTACACTAACCTCACAATTTTCACATGTCCTTTAATACTGATCAGACTTATCAGACCTCTTACTAATCTGGAGTTAATTGTTTTGTAAAATGAACCAAAGGGATTGCTACTGCTGTCTCCTTTAACCAGATTTTAAATGTCTTTATCCCTGTAAAATATATTTTACTTTACTTTTCTAAATCTACATTAAAAAATTGTTTTTACACCCTCAATATACACAAAGCAATAATTTTGAGTAAAATGCAACTGTAATATATAAAATTTATAAAAAGGTTTATTTATTCAAATAATTAAAAAATGTGACTTCATTTGACAAGATTCCATTAAATGTAGCATTTTACATATACTTACGTAATAAAATTCCATGAAAAAATGTACATGTAAAAAATCAGTTACATTTTTTTTTGGTTTTTATTGATGTTTTTTTGGGGGGGGTGGGGGGTCAACACTGATATTAAAGTAATTTAATATAAGTAATTTTTCCATATAGCCAATATAATTCAAATGCACCATCCCTTACATACACTGTAATGTTACATACACTGAGTCATTAATCTCAACGTAGTTACGGCTGTTTCTGAAGATCACGTGATCCACCTTTATGGGAAATCAAATGCCTTTTAATATTTAATAAATATAAATCCTAAATTATTGAAAATTAGGCATGTTTTTTAAAAGTGATACACATGAAACAATTCTGAATTTAACCTGCTGGTGGAGCCAGAGTGCTTGTTGGAGCACACATTGAACTTGGTGAAAAGAATCAGTGAACTATCCCCTGCCCCTGTGCTGACTCTGAAATACTTTGTATTAGACTGCCAACAGCAATTTATCAAAAAAGAAGAATAAATGATGACGAAATGACCAAGAAGATATAAAGAAGAGGCAGAAAAATTGTTGTTGTTTTTTTGCCGTGTTTAAAAAATAAAACCGTACTTACAATGTTATCTAGCCCAAGCTCTATCAGCTTAGGAAAGTGTTCCGCATCAGAGAGCATTATTTCCACTTGAACAGAGGTAAGGGCCGTTCCATTGGCATAGACAAAATAAGCTACCACAACAGTTTTCTCTGTAGCCCTGAGAGAACCATTAAAACACACACACACATACACATAAATTAAATCAACACATTTCAGCTGTTTAAAACCTAAAACCTGGAGTTGCTGCCATTGACATTTTGTCTACATGTGCAATTGCACCACCTAGTGAGGAAAAACAAAGCATAGGAGTAAGCAAGGAGATATGAAAGGGAACTTACCTGGATGTCTCACTGTTGTAAGGCCTAAGAGCAACAATTTCAACGGCAGCCTTAGTGGCAGTCATAAGTGCTCTAAGAGTCCCAGAAGATGACGGGGGGAAGAAAATGGGTAGATTTAAGTGGTGACTGAATGAAAATTAGCAGATTAGATCAGATATAGTCTTTACTAATGATTCAGACATTACCTCTTGATCTCACTGAGCTTTTTTTCAACCTCAATCTGATTATTTGCAAACCTGAGTTCGACTTTGTAGGATTCATCGACTGTGAAAATCTGCAGTTATAAAAAGAATGCAAACATTGGTGTGTGCTGCAAGTTTTACAGCCTGTTTTCAATATACAACACAGGGTAAGCAAATCCCACGTCACTTACATCCAGCACGGTGCTAGAGGACAGGCTGCCGGGATCAGTCGCAGAGACTGTTACCAAATACTTCCCCTTCAGTGTCAAATCAAGTGTCTGTGTAGATCTGTGGATAGTTGAAGGGAAGCACACCCATAAGAACCATAAAAATGCACCCATGACAATATCATTTTGGAAAAAACAACACGTGCATGGGCTCCTATTATCCCTGCTCGAGTATAAATGTAAATATATAAGTAAAAGTAAAAACACCGACACTTGTGAGAAAAACCAGAGCAGACTGAGTTGTGACTGCAGGAGACGATTTTGTACTCACTGAATAATCCCAACATAGCGGTCATTTTGCTGTGTGGTGACAGCCTCAAACAGTGCCCCCTTGTCACTTATTTCATTGTTGGTGTTTTGGAATTTCACATCTGTCACTTTAAACTCGATCTGACTGTTTATGCCACTGTCACGATCTGTAGCCTATGAAAGACATGAAGTAGAGCATCATGCTTCATGCATCGTTAACATGCCGAAATGAGGTCAGGTGTTTTTGCTTTTCAGTTGTACTCACAGTGACCCCTGCAACTGATGTCCCTTTGCTTGCACTTTCTGACACCACAACTATAAAAGAAGAAGAAAAAAATCAGCGTTGGACTCATATAATGTTTTAAAAATTTAGGGCGATATGTGAAAGAACGTGGCCCTGTTGGTAAGTACTGCAGACGAGTGGTTATTCTGAGAGGACTCACCAAACACCTGACTGTCTGAGAAAATGAATTCTGGGGCATTGTCATTGATGTCTTCAATGTTGATCACCATTAGGCCTGAAGAGAAATGACAGTGAACCAGCTTTTATGTAAGCTGTTTGTTTTAATGGCTTACTCTTATTATCAGCAAACAACCCATTACTGACCTGTTGTGGCGCTGTTGTTATATCCCTTCTCTGTGTTAATGTCCACCACCTGAGCCTCTACAATCGCCTGGTCGCATTTTTCATAATCCACCGTGACCTTAGGGTTGACCCTGACCTCTCCGTTTGGATCCAGGACAAACAAGTCGCAGAAATCTAGGGTGTTATTGCATCTGCATTTGACGGATTCCAGCTCAAAGACCAGAGAATGACTCCCGTCTTTATCTTCCGCTTTAAAACTCCCAACAGCTTCCACTACTGTGGTGTTCTCCTTCACTGTCATAGATGCTATTGGCGTGAACTCAGGTCGCTCATCATTTACATCAAGCACATCTACGTCCACCATCACTGTAGCTTTATTTGACTCCAGATCTGCTGCCTCTACCCTCATATTAAACTTTTTGGGGCCTTTCTCATAGTCCAGCTCAATGTCTGGGTCCACAGTGATGTTTCCCATGAAACCTCTTGTGGCAGTGAAGGTTCGAATGATGAAGTTCCCAAAGCTCCCATCGACAATGCTGAAAGAGATGCGATTAAACTCTGCTGTTTGGTCCAAATCCTCAGCTTCAACAGAGCCAACAAATGCACCTGAATGAATGATAAATATGAATTAAAACCCTGACAAGTTAAGTTGTAAACACTTAAAACATTTTGCGGTGTGAAATACTTGCCTTTTTCTCCTTCTTTAACAGAGAATTTGTAAGATGGGGCAAAAATTGTTGGCGTGTTATCATTGATGTCCTGAAATGGATCATAAAGAAGAAGAAACACTGGCAGTCATCAGCTGTACCAGCATTTACACCATCTCTTGTAACTTGGTACTGTCAACTTGCTAAAATACCTACCTGTACATTGATGGTAACTGTGACATTGGTGGATAGCGGGGGTTCACCCTGGTCTGTAGCAGTCACTACAAGTTTAATCTCCCCTTCCAGCACTGGATCCAAGGCCTCACGATCCAGTTCAACATGGTTTGTCAAAACACCGGTTTCAGGGTCTATAGTGAAGTTCTTACTGTATGTGCTTGACACGATACCATACACAATTTGGCTGTTTGGAGTATTGGGCTCATCTCCATCAGTAGCCTGTCCAAAGCAGAGAAACATCAGAAGAGACACTTTTAGGAAGATGATTTTCTTTGCTGATACTGCAAAAATGCAATAAAAGCCTGAAAACAAATATTTATGGCCAAATGCTGAATTTAATCCAGTAATGCCATGTATCGTATAAACTTTTAAGGCTACAAAAGTACAATATTGACCAAAACCTCATATATGTAACCTGAAATGTAATTTCTTTTTTAATATAATTTGTCAGAGGGTCCAACAAACACTCCAGTTTTAAAAAAAATACAATTTTCTGGAAATGATTTCATGGATCAGCCTTGACAGGGTTAAGTCATTTGATTAAATGTACATTTTTGATGTAATGTTGTTACATTGTGTAAAACAGTGTAAAACATTTATTGGAATCTGGTCAAATGAAATGTACCTGATTGGTATACATCTAGTTTATATCAAGCATATTTTCCTTAATAATTAATAATTTATTTCAGTCACATTTAAATTATTTTAAATTAAAAGTGATGTTTCATATTTATGATGACATGTTTTGACTGTGTATGCATTTGAAAATTATAACTCCCTGTCAATTTCTTGGAAAGTTTTTTTAAAATAATATTTTAGTCCTGGCTACACACTTTATTCATGTCACATGACAGGCCATGATATTGGGTGATGCAAATTTCTCCAGAAATGTATGTTTGGATCAGACTTCACTAGACTCTTATATCCTAAATCCATATTTTTTAGTTTTAATGGAATTTAGCAGATTTTAAATATATATATATATATATATA
>NW_005187402.1:7190028-7238452 GCF_000239375.1 Pundamilia nyererei | reverse complement strand
TATATATATGTTATTAAAAAGCTCTGAACTAAGAGTTTAAGGTCAGATACAATGCACTGTAAAAAAAATCCTAATATAAAAGTATTTTACTGTGTATTTTACAGTTTTGTACTGTTCTTCTAGAATATCATTAAATCTGCATCAATAGACTGTGATTTCACATTTCAAATGTAAATTAACGTAAAATTACTGTAATGTAATAAAACATAATTTTCTTGTTTTTTAAATGTATTTGTCTGTACATATGCATATTTAGATTGTTAAAATACATTCACAAATATTTGTCCGTTATTTGAAAGATTGGACTGTTAAATTCAAATGTAATGCTATGGAAAAATATATAAAATGATTCTTATAAACTTTTTTTAGAAAGTTGACAGTTCGCCTTGTAATCAGAAGGTTGCCGGTTCGAGCCCCGGCTCGGACACTCTCGGTCATTGTGTCCTTGGGCTAGAAACTTCACCTACCACCTACTGGTGATGGCCAGAGGGGAATTATAAAGTGGAATTGTAAAGCGCTTTGAGGGTTTCAAAATGCGCTATATGAATGCAATCCATTATTATTTAAACCAACTCTTAACTGTATATTTCTGTACATTTAAGTATTATTAATCATATTGCCGCATTCATTGACCTTGTTTATAGGTCATTTCATTGTTTAATCACATTAAATTGTTCCTAATTTAATGTTTAAAAGCACTTGAAAAAAGCAAAATCCTATGTAAAATTAGGGCAACAAATTGTATTTTCATTACTGGAAATAACCGTATTTTTATGAGTAAGTTATTTTCTGTTATTTTATGGTATTGTTTTTTGGCGCCCAGCTGCCGGAATATTACTGTTTTTTAAAGATGTTTTTTCTAACAGTGTGACTGTTGTTCCATATAAACCCTTCACTTTGAAAATTATGACCATAGCTGCAGCCTCATGAACTTTTTGCTGTCTCTGCCTGCCAATATTAACATACACAATAAAGCGCTTTTCATTTTTCAGCAACATGAAACCTGTTATTTGTGTTCATGTCTTCTAGGCTCTTCAAAGTAGAAGTGATAAGTAAATGCATGTATGAGAAGTCTTGAGGCAACTGTTGTTGTGATTTGGTGCTATTTAAATAAAGTTGAATTGAATGGAATGGAATTGAAGTCATTGCCTTTAAGCAGTTAATTCCTGCCAGCCAATGGGGATGCCTTTATTAATGCATATAAAGGCTATACTACACTATTATTTGATAGCCCCACCACCACCACTTGCTGCTGTTTTTCCCCCCAAAATGAAAAAAATAAATTAATCAAAATTAATTTGACAGCTATTGTCCTTAGTGCTCACCCTGCCAAATTTACCTCTATTTTGACTTCAAGCTCTTGGCCCTCTCTAACAAAAGCCACGTAAGAATCTCTGTTCATGACTGGAGGCTTGTCATTAATGTCAGTCAGTGTGATCTCCAGTACTGTAGAGCCAGGCTTGCCATCTGTGTCTCTGGCCTGTAGGGTCGCTGTATACAGAGATCTGAGCTCACGATCCAGGAGCTCTTGGCTTTTCACATAAACTTTGCCTGTGCGTGATTCCACGTCAAAGTAAGGTAATCTGAAACATAGCATAGACTGTTGGAGAGGTGTTGCGTGCAAGACAAAGACAGAATTACTGCAGCAGGCCACAAGTGAAGACGTACATGCTGTCGGGAAAAAGTTTGTATGTCAGGTTGCCTTTATCCATTGTGTCTGGATCATCTGCCTAAAAGAGAGAAAACCAAACAACGTGTGAGAGTTTCTGAAACAAAAGAATAAAAGCTCCGGATGTCTGAGAGAGAATTCAGACTGCAAGGAACTTACGGTAATTATGGCCAATTCTGTCCCAATGGGTGAATGCTCTGACACATTTAACCTGTATGTGTCCTGTTTGAAGGTTGGACTGTTGTCATTGGCATCCTTGATGTTTATAGTGACTTGAGCAGTGGAGCTGAAGGTGGGTTTATATTGATCTACAGCAGTCACCTGCACCATGATATGAGCAACTCATTGGAATTGTAAAGAGTTTTTTTTGTCCCAAACATGAGTGGTATTGGCACATGCAATGGTTTGTATGTATATATGTGGCTTATTTTAATTACATTTTTACCTGTAAAGTCATTTGCCGTTTTTTTTCAAAATCCAGATTTTCGGGCTGCCTGATCATGATCTGAACGATGCTGTCTACAGTGGTAAATTGAGGTTCCACAGAAAACACGGCTTTGTCCTCTCCATCCAAGATTAGCTGAGTGTTGGAAATCTGTAAAATCCCAGGACCCAAAAGTTTTATGTTTGATCCATAATGTTACACAGAGCTGATATTGATGGGGGGGGGACTGGAGACCTCATCCTATAGATGATGAATGGTCTGTTTCCTTACCTTGTCGGGATCTTTGACAGTCATGCCGATGTTAATAAATCCCAGTGAGTGCTCCAAGATCTCACCAGTGAATTCAGTTGCTGTTACACAGTCGTCCCCTGAGTCTCCACACTTGTAAAACTCTGGCTTATTGTCATTGTCATCAAGGATGTTGATCTGCACAGTTGTTGTGACGCTGGCACGGACCCCGTGGATGTTTTCTTTAGACTCAGTGGCCTTAAATAGGCCAAAATGAATTTTATTTTTTCAATATTCAAGGTATTGTTAAAAAGCTTAAATATATTTAATATTTCTCAATATTTTTATGATTTATTATAATAATAATATTAAATTAAATGGTCTAAAGAAGAAGATCATAAATGTTTTTGTGGGGGGTTTTCTTGCATCATTGAGAAGTTGCTCCTGTGTAATGGTGCACCTTCTGAGGGTTCCACCATGACACCATCTGCTCTTTGTTTTCAGCGACCCTGAGCTCAGCCTCCCATTCTGCTCACACCAGTTCCCATCCATATTTTGAATGTGCTCTCTAAGGTGACTGTAAACACCTTCAAAAACTGCTACTAGTGCAACTTTGGTGTAAAACTGTTATGCAAAGTAAAAACAAAAATCCCCCCAAAACAATGAGAAAACATTGTCACCATTAGTTTCATGAGTTTTGTGAAGATTTGTCTTCCTCAACCTTCAAAATGGTCTTATCACAGTTTATGTCATGTTTGCTTTGCTTGAGTTGTAAAAACAACCTTTGATTTGGGTTCTTAAAGACGCTCCGTCTTTAAGGAAGTTTCTGGTGCTACACAGAGAGGTTCAACCTGCCTTTCATTGCTGCTAGGTCTTATTAAGATAAGAGAATTTTATACTTGCTGGTCAATACGTCATAATGATTCTAGGGAGTGGTCTTGTTCTCTGTTCAGTCGTGACAAAATGTTGAGTTATTCCTTTAAATCTTAATACATAAAACTAAAAAATGAGTGACTAAAAAATGTCCGAGAAAGCTCAGTTTGGTCACAGTGAAACTGTAATGTGCTGTAATCTGTATGAACTTCATGTGATAACTTTAGTTAGTACTAATGGACAAGCTTACTGTAGTAACACACACAGAGAGAAGGAAATTGACAATGAAATAAAAATGTACCTTCACAGTCAGAGTTACAGTGTCACCAATAACTTCTCTGTCAATTTCTGACAGTACAGATATGACACCATCACTGGTTGAGATTTTAAACAGGCCAGCTTCTGATGACTCTGTAAAATAATGTGGAAATTACATATTATACTACCACTCACAAGCTAAAAGCAAAAAAAATACTGTAGCTTACCTTCAATGCTATAGCTGATTGCATCACTGACTCCTATGTCTGGGTCCACAGCAGTCACTTTAAGCACAGATGTGTCCTATCAAAGGAAAGAAAATGTTTATGAAATGTGAAGCATTTGAAAGTCTTTTATAAAAAATATGTCAACTCAAAGCAGGCTCAGTGCCTTCTATTACCACAGAAGTGTGGTAATAGTAACAAACAAACTGTAACAAAAAGTTGTCAAAGTCTTTGTATACACTGGGTCATATATTGTACTATCAGAAAAATCTTTGTTTGCCTTACAATAATTCTTTGAAATCATTGGTCAGGTTTAGCAGCACTCACCACAGGTGAATGCTCTCTAACACTTCCAACATAGGGAACGCCGATGAACTGAGGGTCAAGATCTGGGACATCCTCAACAGTAACGAAGGAATAAACAGTGCTCGACAAGTATTCTGTATTAGATTTATGACACTTGCCTCCACCATCCTGTTAGAAAACATTTTTAAAAATCTCTTAGTTTTTTTGATGATCAGATAAATCTAGAATACATTAAAACAGATTAAATATAACAGATAAACATGACACCTAAACTCAAAGATGCTGAAAATGTGTTATTCACTTTTGACAGGGCTATCAAATTATAAAAAAACAAACAAAGTAAGTAAATAGTATGACCACTGTTACAATAAGCAAAGGCTTGTGACTGTGACTTTCACATAATTAAATTAATAGTGAATATTCATCACTTCTCTTTATCAAACTGACAAAGCAACATAATTTTTTATGCCTGAATGCTCTAGCTTCATTTACACTTTCTTATTAGGAGTAAATAACAGCGCAATTCACTGCTTAACAAACAAAAATCTGACTCTGGATGTTACAATATGCCCCCGTGTGTTATGTTACGTTAGCGGTTAGTTGTTTTAGTGTTCTTAGCTGCAGGTTTATTTAGGAGGACACATATAAAGTTATGTTTCAATTGTTTTGGAAACATCTCTAATCGATTTCTTATCAAACAGTTATATAAGAAAAATGGCGCCAGTCATATATCTGTTTATTATTATGTTTCAGCAGCACCAGAGTGGGTCAAAGAACCAAAGCAGAAGGAAACAGCTAGCGTGCTTCTCGTTAAACCAGTAGCGGTCTAAAGGTCACAAAACTGCCAACCCATCACACTAAAGGTCACTTAAATTGTGTACTTATTTAATTATTATAATTTAATGATTTACAATGTATTTAATTATATTTATTTATCTACTATCCACAATCTAAAATGTAAAAATAAAAAGCAGCATTTGAACAAAAGACTGGCTGATACAGATACAAGGAAGGGAAATTCACAACATGCCAAACTTTTCCTTTAAGAAATTAGGAACCACAAGAATATACAAAGCTGCTTTAACGTTAGGGCAACCTTTGCTATTTACACTTTTCTTTAACCAATATTAGTATCATAAGGTAACGCATGTTTAAACTTGAACAATCATACTTACACTGGCATTGATCTTCAGCCGATAGTAAGTACTCAGTGAGGTATAATTCAGGGGCTTGATCAGTTTGACATCACCACTTTCTCTTACAATGCTGAACAGACTAAACCCATCATTTGGGATTACCTGGAAAAAACAGGTAAACAGTGCTTTACAGGTTCATGGAACACCTCTATTGAATATCATTACATTTTATGTTTTCCTAAAGGAAGCTTACTTCATCCATGGTGTATGTAACAATGCCAGCAGTTCCTGTATCAGCATCAGTGGCTGATGCTTTAAACAAAGTTGTGCCTACAGGAGTATTCTGTTGATAAAACAGAAAAACAAAACAGAATTATAAAAACAGAAATTATTCACTTCGTAAACAAATGATTGTGTTTATTTTTTCCTTGATGATGAGCCAGTGGTAAATGGACTGCTTCTTTCATAGCACTTTTCTACTCTATCTGAGCACTCAAAACACTTTATAAAACATGCAACCCATTCATACAGATACTTTTTTCCTATGCTGCAGTGCAGTCACACTCAAATGAATGAATCAGAGAGCTACTTGGGGTTAGCATATTTGGCATGCAGCCTGAAGCAGCCAAGGATCAGACCGGTAAGCTTCCAATTAGGAGATGACCTGCTCTCCCTCCTGAGCTAGAATAACCCCAAAGAATGCTTTTCTCTCACAGAAACATGAAATGGTTAAATGGACATTATTTACTAACAAGTAAGATGCTGTGACAGAAAAAAAAATCACAAAACCATTTGTAGAGTAATTCATTTAAATATATTTGGCTTACTTCTGGAACACTTGTGTCATAAGAAGGCCTCTGAAAGGTGGGTGCGTTGTCATTGGCATCAAGTAATATTATGGTTAAGTCTCCGCTTCTCTGTAACAACATGATGCACTCTGTGAATATAATGGACAAACTGGCATTAAAGAAATTAATTTTACTAAGTTAGATGTCACTTACATAATTAGGGCCATCGGAAACACCAGCTTCAAGTGTCAAATACCCCTGAGAACTCTAGAAGAGAGAATTGATCAAATGTATAAGTGCACATGCTTAACCGAAATTGTATTTTTTCCAATAAAGGGTCGCTGCTCTATGTCTGCCACACCTCTCTATCAAGAGGCCTTGCAACAGATACAACCCCTGTAGATTCTTCAACTCTGAAGTTTTGAGCATTGGGCCCAATGAGTGTGTAAGTCAGTGGGTCACCATCTGGATCTGATGCAGCTATAGTAAATCCCGGTTGACCTGAAGAACAACAACATGGAAACATATATTAAAAGAAAATGGGCAAATAAGACATATTACAAACATGTTAAAAAAAAAAAGAAGAAGTTAAAAACAAATTTAACATACCAACAGGGGTGTCTTCACACACTTCATAAACAAGTTCGGTGAATTCAGGACTGCTATTTGCTGCATAAGATTTGAAGATTAAATGTTGACATGAAGATAAGAAAAGCAAAAATGAATCATCAAACATCAAATGAACACACACCATTAGTTAGGCTGATCAGGCATAATAACAGTATGCTTCCTGCAATCCGCTCCATGCCTGCGAATCAAAAGAGACAATTTCATAAAAGTAGTAAATATTTGATTTTTGTTCTTAGTGTCACCATGAAATGGTAAAACCTTAAAGACAATTGCTCAGTTCACTTATCAGTATGCTAACAGGTTCATAATGACAATGTTCAGTTATTGGTTTTTACGCTGACCACCTTACTAGTTATTAGTCCTAATCGCAAATTCTAGCTGAGGCAAAAAAAATTTTTAATCTTTATAAAAACAACAAAATCATTAAATGTCATGATGCAGACAGAAATATAAGAAGGTGAATCACATACTGGATGACGCTGGTAGTACGCAGCTCTTGTCCTGATTTTTGTAGGCTGAAATTCAGCAGCCAATTGTTATTACAGCCACACCCAAACTGTTCACGGCATAGCAGGTGGTGAAAACACCTGGAAATCTTTGTTTACAGAGAGAACACAGCAGAACCTTTTTATAATATGAAACCTCAAACATTTACATTTTTGCTGTCCCCTTATATTAACTTAAAAAAGTGGACACCGTATTTTGACTATTTTTTAAAAACCTACTTTGGAACTTTGCATTAAGCTTTAAGTAATTTTACATACATTTAAAAAAAGATGTAAAGACAGTTTAGTTCATTTTCAACTGTTAAAAAATTTGGTTGGCAGTTTTACACTTTGATGATGATATATATATATATATATAACCTTGAATAATTATATAACCTTGAATAATTAAGATATAAAAATTAAGAATGACCTCATATAAACAAGTCTTTACTTGAATATGTAAGCCCTTTGTTTTAAGGGCTTTACCACTTTTTTCGCTACTGTTCTAGGAAAGAAAAAACACCAAAAAAACTGATCAGCTTATTTCAGGTTTCAGGTGTTCGAAGCAACACACTGGATTGATATTACGTATTGTTCGTTATTATCGTCTTCTTTTCTTAATTATCTAAACACTATATAGTAATTACATAGTAACTAAATACATATACTAATGCTCTAAAAAATAAATCCAAATGCATAAGACAAACTTACCAGCCAACATTCACAGAGGGCTTCTTCTTTACTGATGTCTGGATGAGACCTTTGACTCTTGTTCCTCTTAGTGATTGTCGTCTTGCAGCAGTAAATATAAATGATTAACATGCACCGGTGACGTCCAGCAAATATGATAGCATTTTAATCCACTTCCTTGTTTGCTTGTTAAAAAAGAAAAAAATGTTTTAACTGTTTTCTAATAAGTAAAACAGAAAAACTTCACACAGTTGAAGCTGGTCTCAACTATGACTTCACGCTAGCTGTTTAAGCGTAGAAACAAGCTCCTCACCAGTAACAAATGGCACTGAGCCATACTGGGCCACAAGTGTCCAAACGAGAACCCCACAAGTATCTGAAATGCTCTTTTGTCTAAATGAGTGGTGCTGCTGTCATGGCAACAATACTCTTCTGATTGCTTAGGTTTGGAAACCCAGGGCTTACTAATGCCCATGCCTTCAGAACCAATCAGAGATTCAGTCCCTTATCCAGAAACTACAGTTCCAGGCCCTAATGAGCTCTTCCCAGTGAAGCTCCACAACCCATCCAGTCTACTCTACTCATTAAAGGGTATCACACAAAGGATTATGCTCTCTTGTATCCACTGGCTTCATTCATAATGAGGCAATATACTGAAAACAACATCTTCACTGTGACTGAAACAAATGCCAGTAAATTAAGTGTTGAGAATGGGGCTATTAATAAAAATACATTTGAAAAACACTAGCATGAACAAATGTGCAGAATGCTCAAAAGAAAATTCCTGATATACATGTTATATATATCAGACAAGTTTCTTATTTGTTTCTGTCAAAAACAAATTAAATTTAAAGAAAAAGAAACACACAGCCTAAAGATATATCTTACTTGTGGTAATATCTAATGTAACACTGACTTTATTGCGTATTCAGTGGTTTACTGAATAAGCAAAAAAAATAATAATAATTTGCATATTAGTACAAAAGAAGTTTGCTACAGCTTTCCAAGAGTCATTTGAAAAGTAACATTTTAAAATAAACAGCAACTGAAATTTTTAAGATATATAAAGGAGAAAAGCTTTCCACCAAGTCCTGATTGCATGTTTTTTCAAGAAGCTTACCACAGGCACCATATTGATTTGGCATGTTATCATGCTAGTACTGTCCCTAAACTCACTGTCTGTGTCTACTATTAATCCACTGGATCCACTGAATTACTGATGCTTACCAGTAACTATAAAAACATTGATGAAAAATTATTCCAAATACTTGGTTTGCTTTGAGCTAAATGATAATGCCAGTGACAATAGTGATGCTAAAAATGCTAATGCTAAGCAGGTATTGTCTTCGTCATATTATTACATGGTGTTAGTTTTGTGGTAGCTTAAAGGTTCACAAAGTTTATCCTGTAGGCCACAAGAGTGGCTAAGCCAAATCTGGTAGAAAAGAAACACATTGCATTTTTATTTTTTTACAGAAAACATAAATGTCAGCCTCTTGATAGTGTCACAGGAAGTCAGCGGACAGTCACCAGAGGCTGAAAAAGAATCAGTCCTCCAGGAGCTGTTCTCAATAGATATAAATGTGAAGATTTATTTTATGATGAAGAAAAATGTGTGGAACTCTTCATTTAAGCAAACGTGTAGTCAAACGATGATATGCAGAAAAAAATAGAGCAATATTATAATTCACAGGCTGACATAAAGTGATTAAGACAAGATACTGGCGACAAAGAATTTGTTCCAAGACTCTTATCCAGTTCGACTTTGGTTTATGACCTACAGCATTTAACACAGCACTGCCACTCCCTGAGCAGCAATAGAAATATATGAATGGGCGGTAACAGAATAAAACTCTTCCTTAGCAATTCCAGTAAACAGAAACATAATTTTTTTTAAAGAAAAAAGAGTGATCTCAGGGTTACGCAAACTGTTGAACCCACACAGTTCAATGCTGAGAAGATAAATGTTGATAAACTAGATCATGATTTAAGGCATATGATTGTGTAACAAAATGGACAAGAGAATGACTGAATTCCAAAACAAACAAAAAAAATCGATTTGCAGTGACAGGTTTCTAGGAAATTATATGAGTATTGATAAAAATTGGACAAATCAGCCCTTTCTTCTCACCTAATTTGATACCTTCCTTGTTGGATGAATGGTGTCCTATTTTCCCCCCCACATTTTTCTGACTTCTCGTTTCCTCGTTTCCTCAAGAAACAAGATCAATGTACCACAGTTTGTTTTATTTGATTTTATTGTGTATGTTTTTAATAAATTTACTTTTTAAAAATGGAATAAGACAAATTGTGATTTCAGGGTACTTGGACAAAAAACACTTGGGGACAAACAAAAAACAAGATAGGTACAGATGTGAGTGTGTGTGTGTTTTTAAGGATTTTTATTGTAATTGCAACATATTTTCACATCTGGTGCAACCAAATTTTACATTCAGGTCCCGGGAAAATATCGTCTGGGGGGACTCTGAGAATACTGTGAGAATTGCTGGAATTAATGCAATAGGGAGGGAAAGAAAAAATGTGAATGAAAAATTCAAATTCAAAAAGACACTGGGAAAAGACATATGAGTTATCTGGAAGTCCGGCCCAGGTTGGCAGGTTGTTGTGATAAAGAAATAGCCAGAGCACTGGACGTCAAGGTCAGCCAGCAGTGTTGTTCTGTGGTTAATAGGTGGGATTTCTCCCCTGTTTTGTCTTTTTAAACCATTGATTAAGAGCTCTGAGTCACAAAAACATGATCAGAGGCAGCCAAACCAAACGGGAACAACAGGCTACACAAGCCTCATGCTCAGTGTAAAATAGTCCCTCTAGTGGCTCATAGTTACAAAGTGAAAGGGTTCCTCTTTCCACAGATGGAGTCATAAATTGAGTAAATATTAATACAACTTTTGATCCCTGTGCAATACTTGGCAGTTCTGAATCATGTATGTATGTCTGCTTTCATAACAACCCTGCACATGCTTTAAAACATAGTACTATATATATATATATATCTGATTTCATGCTATTTAGTTCCTACATCAAGCCACCCTTCATTTATTTATATTTTCCTTCCCAGAAGCCAGACGTTTTTGATAGTTGTTTAAAATGGTCTTGAGCAATAAGTTCCCAAAGGTTTATTAAGGTCTTTCAAACATTTCCATGGGCATTGGCTGATTTTCACTTAGTCCAGTACTTCTTTTTGACAATTTTCAATAATTTTGTTTTTGTTTGTTTGTTTGTTAAGCCAATTTATAGTATAAAATAGTCAAAGAACTCAAAGAATGAACTAGTGTTGTGCCTACATGTGTAGACATATTTCTTCCCTAGTTCAGTAACAGCACTAGAGAAGAAATAGGTGTCTGTTATGCATTGCAGACAATGTGTACAGAGGAGGTCAGGAGATAGGTGTTTTCACCTTGTTGGTACAAGCATTTGGAAGATTCCCAAAGACCTATTGGCTTCGGGTCATCTCCTAACTTCAGCAGGACATGAAAGTCATTTCTTTAAAACATTGGGGGAAAATCCAGCAGAGAACTGATACAGAACCTCAGAGATGGATTTGAACCCTCTGTTGATCAATCTACTGTTCACTGAAGCCTCATCAGAAATACTGTCAGTAGAAGGGTGGCTGTCAAGAAGCCATTGTTAAGGGAGGGAAGCAAGGGGGAAAAAAGCTCATGTATGCCTTCTTACACAAGAACTGGACAGACATAGGTGCTAACAGGTCTTATGGACTGATGAATCCTAATTTGTATTTTATTTATTCAAATCATCATTAATATGTACAAAGGAGATCAGGAGAGTGTCTACAGCCACTTTTAAAACACAGATCATGGTTCAATATTGTCAGATTGAGAGCAGCCTTATTTGTCAGCATGGCAATGATCCCAAACACACTCTCACTGCACTAAAAGCATAGCTGGATAGAAAAACACACAGTGAACCACTACTATTCGACTACTAAAGGATATTACTATTAAGACAGTTCAGGCTGCATTGAAGTGTAAAGATGGTCAAACTAAATACTGACTCTCAAAAGTGTTAGAATTGTACAAACTCTGTTTTTGCCTTATAACCTGTATTATCATGTGTTTGCACCTTTCGATAAATCGCTTCACCTATTTTCATTTTGCTAGGAAAATATAAGATGGGTGAGTCAAGACTTTTGCAAAATGCTGTACATAATGAACAACTGTTTGTATATTATATACAAAAAGTTTTTCCATACTACTTCTCTAGGCAATTTTGCTTGCCCCAGGCTAAGATGTCTTAGGTTATGTAAAAACTGAAGGATAGAGTTAATTAGTTATCTTAAGTAACTAATTAACCTTTTTCAGTAAGATGATGAAGATGTCTTTCCCCCCTTTTCTCACAAATCCCAGAAGGCAAATAAAACACTTTATGTAGGGAAACTATGAACTTCCTAGTCAGACTGGCACACTTTTTTCTGTCCATTACGGTAAAAATGGCAGCGCGCCGTGTGCTCTCTGCTCTTGAAATACGCAAAAATGGGGGTGTAACAGGGAACTGCAGAAAGTCAAAACAGACACGGGGCTGGACTGCCACTTCCAAAACGAAAAGGTGGCTCCAACGGAATCAGTCTCGACCGCTGAGAAGCCACAAATGCGCACAATATATACACAGAACTTGCCGATAATGTGAGAGTGTAATGTTTAGCACCTTTTTTTTTTTACAGCAGTGGTGAAATCCACGGAATGTTCCACACGGGAACAGCTGACCACAGGATGCCGCACTTAGCCTAACGAGATGTGAACATTACAAGGGAAATATCAGTCATAACTAGATGGTTGCATATTAACAATCAGGTAACGACACATCTCCTCTTCTTATTGCTTTCAAATTTGAAGATTTGCGCTGCTTTTTTTTAACGGGAGATGGTTAGACGGCTTATTGGGGCTGTCATCCTGCTCAACCTCCAGCCCCTCCTTGTTTTGCTGCTACCGAGTGCGATGTTGTAATGTTTACATTTAGTCTATGCTGCATACGGCCACTGCACTCTCCAGTCAGCTTTGCATAGGTGCACCCTTCGAATGCATGCAAAATGTCAGAAATGCTCCGGTACTGTGCCTTGAAGCACCCAAAACGCCCTGTATTATTTACTATTCTTACAGGACAAATTGGGCCTAATAGGTAGCCTGTGAGCCCATTTAAGCTTGGTAATCTTAAAGTGCAGCATCACGTAAAATGTTTTGCAGCCGTATTCAGTCGCCAACAGAAACATAAAATCCCTTATTATGTCTGACTTGATCATGCAAGTGCAATATTACATAACCGGCTGGGTAGTCTACAGTAGGACATGGTGGCCTCCAATGAGAATCAAAACAGACTGTGTGCAACAGTGCTGTTGTTGAGTTCAAAAAGTGTGCTCTACAAACAAAAACAAAACAAACAAAAAAACTATTAGTAGACTAAGTTTGATTGTAATTTGATTCTAAATATTCAATCATTTTTAAGTGAGGAAAAGTGAGAAAAGTGGAAAACTGACGTATGTAAATTAGTGTTTCTTACTACTTGAGTAAGATAAATAAATAAATAAAAATAAGAATAAAAGTCAGCAATACGCACTGACAAATAATAGCAGGTCGATGCATGTACCGAATATTGCTGAATTATTGCGAATGCATTATTGAATGAGCAACTTGTGGAGGTCGAGATGGGGTTTCTGTATTTACTGGTGGGTAGCTTAACAAATAGAAATTAATACATCATAGTTTTTAGTCAATCTATATGTAAAACTCTTTGAAAGTATAGTGTAAAACCTCAAAATTGCACTTAATTGTAACACTTAATTGAATGTTTCCGGTCATCTGCACTACTTTCCCTGCGACCCCTCCAGTGGCGTTTTGTTTATAAGCTACAAGTAAGAAGCGCGGCTGCTTGTTTTGATACATTGTAGCTAAGACTGTCAGGATGTCTGCCGTCTGTGTTTGTTGAATGCTGATTGGCCGCTCGGCGAAGGAGGCGTGGTTTCGCCATAACAATGCATTTCAAGGAACATACACGCGCCAAGGAATGTTTTCTGTCTTATGGTAGCTAACGTTGTCTTTGTTACACAATTAACGGTATTTCCTGCTCAGGTAAACGCTCCGGTTACCCGACGGGCCATTTTAGCGGCTTCTGGGGAGAGACGGACTCCTTATGCAGTTGTTAAAAGCGTGTGCTAGCTGGCTAACTTTAGCAAGCTAATAGCAGCTTCGTCGGGCTCAGTGTCAAAAAAGCTGTCGAACAGAGAAGATTGAAAGTCCGTTAACGTTGGGTTTTTTTTTTTTTTTTTTGCCGATGGTGGTGGTCGTTTAGAGGCAGTTACGTGCAAGGATAACTTGATGGGACACGACATTTCGAAGACTGAAACACCTGACATCTCCCTTTCTCGTCGAACAAGCAGACTAGCTAAAAAAAAAGTAAGATATGGGCAGTGTGTTGTGACCAAACTCATTGCTGAATAATACTTGTGTCTGTCTGTGGTGTAGAATTGTTATGTGGATTTAGATGTGCAGTTGTAATAATATCTATCCAAATCTTGTAATAGCATGCTAGCTAACGTTATTTGCAGCAGCTGCATCATTGGACAAAGCGTTAGCCTAGCTCGTCTAAAGTTAGCTGTTCTCCTTCAGCAGGGGACATCTGATTTGCCCTGGTTATAAGGAACTGGCGGATGCCCCGATATCATTGTTTCTCATCTTGCAGCAATGCGTGTAAGGCTTTTACCCTAATGTCGTTGTGAAATTATGTTGTGGTGCAGTGGCCTCACAAGCTGCACAGTAGCGAGCTTACCCGCTTACCTACCACATCTTTTGTTGTTGCTTTGTCTTATGAGCACATGGCTTTCCATGTTTTTGTTCATGCACGCTGCAGCGACCCCTGTTTATCAGCACCCACAATGTAATCGCATCAGTTACACCACCGCTTGCACATTCCTTAGCTGTTGATATTCCATTATTGTAGTTTAACTCAAGTCATGTCCACGTATAATACAGACAATGCAGTAAAGTCGGAATAAAGTAGTGTATATTATCGACCTGGCTTTTTAAACAATTCATTATTAGTGGCAATACCGCTGGATGTAATTATCCAGTTCCTGTTAGTCCAGTTAGGCACCTGTAACTAGCAACATGATGTGTTTGTTACATTTTCATATCTCGGAGTAGGCAACAGTAAGTGAAACAGACAGGAGGCCCCTCAGAGAAGAGGTGTAGTTTAGAATTTACTATTTTATACAGATTTTATTTATTTATTTTTTAGCTCAAGTGATATTTATTCGATAATGTATAAATGAGTTATAGAAATTGTCAGTTTTAGTTTACAGCCTTGTAGCAAATTAAAGGGGAAGGGGGAAAAGGAAAGGAACCTTGAGCCTTACTTTAAATGAAAGGGATCTGAGCATTCTGATATGATTTTTTTCCCCTTTGGCTCTGCTTGTTCACTTGGAAGGTAGGGCTGCTGAAAATCAATATAAAGTTGTTCAGAATAATATCTTTTATCCTGGGATGAAACCTTGTTGGTCAGATGGCAGTGCCTGCGAAAGCATAGGACAGTTCTAGGTATTTTTTAATAAAGTGGCTAACAATCCAAATTTAAAGTCATACATTGATGTCATTAAGTTGGAAATTAATGAGGAAAAATAATTTGGTGTGTGTGTGAGGACAACATACTGATTTATTTAGCATCAAGAATGACTGTCAGTGAAATTGATGATTACTTTTGCACCTCCTCACACAACACTGTGTTTGTGTGTGTTACATTTGCTATTAACTGGTGGAATCTGTTGTGTAGGTTTATCTGGCCTTGCAAATTAAAGATGAATTTTCTTGACAAAAAGAGGGTAAAATACTTTTTTGTGGGTTGTGGGCTTTCTTATCTACCAAAGGCCCATTTTGAGTCTGGAAAAGCACTGTTCTATTGTGCTGCCAACCTGACAATGGCCACATCCAATAGGCACAAGGATCACTGAATGGTTTGAGTATGAAAATGATATGACTCATAAGCTTTGGCCTTTGCAAACACTAGATCTCGACACAGTGAATGCGTGTTACACAGCTCTCTCACTAAAATCATCAAAACACCAGATGAGGGAAAATCTTTTGGAGGAATGGTTTTCCATTAATCTATTTGTTTCAGGGACTTGTAGAATGGTCACCAAAGGTGCACGTGGTGGCCCAACACCCTGCTATGTTGGCTTTCCCTTTAAATTTAGCACTTAAATAAAGGTAGCTGCGGTGAATGTACTTTAGCTCCTTTTTCATAAATTCTGAGTCCTGAATGAGGTCATTAAAACAAAGCAGTGAGATATGGGCCTAGGAGCAATTAAATCCTCTTGTGCCTTAGTAAAACATGAAGTTACAGACACTTTCTTAAGTCACATATCTTGTTATGTTACTTGTATCATGAAATTTACAGGGTAGTTCATAAAAATGCTCTTGTTTCATATTTAATCTAACCAAAACAGTGTGCAGATAGTGTCAGTGATCCTGTTATCAGCCTTCTTTTTTGATCCAATTTGGGTTAAGATCCTGGAAATCTTTGTGAATCTTACATAGAGGGTCCTTTTAAAAAGGTTAATATTCGTTTTATTTTCTACCCACAAACTTCACTTATCATTGGTGCATGCTCAGTTAATAGACACAGCAATAAGCACTGCAGCATAATCATGATTATTAACGTGACAGTTGGCATTTTTGTTGTTGGTGTTTTTTTTCTTTGCAGGGTTAAGACAATCAGAGGCAACATACAAGTGCCTCCACTGTACGATTTCCTTTCCCAGAGCGTGACTCGTCTGCACGACGTCACCAATGCGACCATGGGAAATAGCAGTAAATAGGCTGCCACCAACAGCCCCCTTAAACCCGAGGAGGTTCCTTGGAGAGCCCTGCAACGCCCCAGTGCACCTCAGGAGAAGGTAAACTCTCAGCCCTGTCTTTCCTTCCAGGATTGTTGTTTTGAGTTATTTTTGAAGTATAGTTTTGCATCAAGCATGTCAAATGGTTTCTAGAACAATTTCAGACCATATACCTTCATACAATGTACTCAGTGTTTGTAGCAATCACTTGTTGTTGTTTTGTTTTTTCCCTATATGGACATATAGCCCACCAATAAGACGCCAGTGGGGGAGACGAGACAGACCTGTACTGCACACTTCGCCGGTCCAGGATGAGAACTTCCATCATCTGCTTTTCTCCCAACACCACCAACAGGTTCCTTTAGATGAGTCCAGACAGTACAGCCACACCAGCACAGCACCACGCATGCTTCACCCTGCTGCTCACCTGCCCCAGCAGAACCCCATCATGGTGGATCTACATGACCAGGTAACAGTGAGAGTAACTTGTTTCTACCATTTGTTAAATGTGTTAAGCTGTGCTATCTAACTGGATGTATTCACAGTAATATATTATTTTAAGTCTCTTGTGGGTTAATATGTAATAAATGTTTTTTAACAGACAGACATCTGTTTTTTTTGTTTTGCCTCATCTTGCCCCCTTACTTTGTTCCCTTAAAAGATGCACCAGGGATCGGTTCCTATATCATACACTGTTACGACGGTGACGACCCACGGATTTCCCATGCACACCGGGCAGCCCCTTCCAGGGTGCAACACTCAGCAGCTCCCAGCATGCTCGGTAATGTTCAGCGGACAGCTCTCTCTGCTCTGCTGCCTTCCTCCTCCTGTGAGTTTGAAAAGGAAGAGCCCAAATGTCAGTGGCATCCATGTAGCACGCCATAACAGCCATGCAATCTGTCACTGTTCATGATTAGCAAACAAGCTTCTTGGATTTGTAAATTAGTGTTCATGTTAGCATAAAAATGAGTCAGGCAGTGTGAAATAAGATTTTTGGCATATTTAAGTTTGGGTTTTTTTTGTTGTTTTTTTAACTGTTATTATGCAGACTGGTGTTGTGTTAGTAATGTCAGTGGTGTGGCTTTATGCAGCACATTGCTTCTATTCACTACACGCTTTCATTATAGCTGCATTATTGTGAATATAAGGAGCAAATTTGCTTTGGTTAAGTGGAGGCTTATTCAAAATACTGGGTTTGATTCTAAATTGACTTAAATGTTTGTTCTTGTGGTGTTTTCTCTCCTCAGCTCATACAGGCATGTACCATGCAGCATATACCGGTGTCTTATCAAGCCTTCCCACCCCTGATCTCCAGCGAACATTTTGTATTGCACCCAACCCCATCTGTACCACCCCACCAGCCACCGCACCTTACTCCTTTGAGCCAGTTTGTCCCTTTACAGCCTCAGCACCCACGCATGGTGAGTACTGCACTGTATATTTTTGTTCTATAATAAAAATGTAGAAAAAGAGAGAATATTGTCGCTTGTTGGTCAGTCTGCATGCTTAACCCGATGCTGACCTTTTCTGTCTCCTGGCAGCCTCTACAGAGGGTAGACAATGAAGTTGACCTAAGAGGGGACCAGCACCCATTAGGCACCTTCTCCTACCCTCCCTCTCATCACCCACCAGCGCTGCCTCCTTCTTTGCCCCTTCAGTATCTTCCTCAAGAGCCTCTGCATCAGGAGCTTCCCTTTGGAGTGGTAAGCCTGTGACTCGCACAGTTAAACAGATTAACAACTGGAGCTCTATTTTTCAGGGAACTAACATTAATGTTAGCTTTACTGCTGCAAAAAGTTGGATGATCCTTCCAATGTTACAGTTACATTGTCTTGATTGAACGTTATGTACTTTTTGCCTTTACCAGCTATATTTATATTTATAAGTCAAGATAAAGTCAGTAGTTGGTAAATGCGTGTATTCCAATTGAGTTAGAACTAACTTGTCTGTTTAGAAAAACTTTTTTCCCACTTTGAAAATATGAATCCACTGAATGATCTCCTAGTTTTTGACATGCCCTGGTGGTTTTGGGTTGAGCAGAGAGCATGGAAAGCATCTCAAATTCACACGCCAGTGTGCTCTAATCTGAGTAGGCGCATACACACTGATGCATTTAAGTATGCCAGAAGCTTTACAGAAGATTAAGATTAAGGTGTGAAATTGAAGTTAGAAATCTAAAGTAGTAATACTTATATTGGTTACAATGTGTTCATGTATATATGAAAAAACAGACACATTGTGTTCATATTTACAAAGTAAGAGTCTGAACTGAAACAATCCTTTTTGAGTTTTTGAAATACTGAACACATTTTTGCACAAATTTGTAAATTGTATTTTCTGTAGGTCTTTCAAAGCTGCTCCTTTTTCACTCGTTTTCAGTCCATTCCTTGTACCTGACTATTTTCAGATGAGTTTGGTTTTTTTTGACCTATGAAACATTAAAGCATAAGGAAAATACCTAACTCAATACACATAATAGAAAACTTGGCAAAGAACCAATGTTAAATTTTATCTTTAGCTATTTTGTTACTAGCAGCTTGTCGCAGAATGAAAACACAGTTTGACAGGCATAAAATAGCACTTGTGCCAACAAGATGCAAAGAGCTATTAGTTGAACATTTGGCATTTCTTGACATGTTGTCCAGTGTGTCCTTAAAAATTAAGGGCAATTGGAGGACAAAAAAAGTGTCATGCCTAAAAAACGATCTGCAGCAGATGAACAGGACAAGTTGTGTCCTTAAGAAATAGGGAAAAGCAAAGAACAGACACTTGAGAGACGCATCTGGCCCTTCAGTTGATCCATCTACATAAGCGTCATCAGAAATGGTGTCAGTGGAAGGATGGCTGTCAAGAAGCCATTCTTAAGGAAGCGAAATGGGGAGAAAAAACAGAGGTATGCCAAATTACACAAGAACTGGACTGAAAATCAGTGGCAGCAGGTCTTATGGAGTGAACCCAAATTTGAAAGATTTGGTATAATACGTACACGGAGGTCAGAAGAGTAGCAGTACAGTGTCTACATCAATCTGTAGAACACAGTGGAAGCCCTGTTGTCATTTGGGGCAGCATTTGAGCCTGTGATGTTGGTAATCTTGTTAACTGATGGAATTATGAACAGAGAAAAGTACTGTCAGATATTAACTCACCATATGCACTGTAACTACAAACAAATATTGACTTTCAAGCCTGTTAGAATTGTACAAACTGGTTTTTTTTCAGCATATGTTTGCGCATTTTAATAAATCACTGCATCTCTTTCCCATTTTCCTAGTGAAATATAAAGAAATGGGGTGTAGCTCAAGCATTTTGCACTGTATAGTAATTCATGTGATTCACGTTTGTGACTGGTATGAGAACAATTTCTCTGAATAATCAGCGGTTTTAGGCACATTACTTGCAAATTGTAATAATTGGCTCCCTATTTATTTAACATAGAAAATGTAATATTATTACTGTGCTTAAAAGTAGCTGGTCACATTCTGTTCCAGCTGTTTCAAATGTTGCTTTACATCAACTTCAAAGCATGAAAATTAATTTCTGTAAAATATTAATACTGAATTTACTGTCATTTGAAGGTAAAATGGAAGAAAAGGTACAACTTTAAACACTGAATTGTTTGACACTGTGTGTCTTTCTGCAGCCATATCCACACATGCTGCCCCGGCGAATGAGTGGACAGAGATACCGGTTGCAGCAGCCTCTCCCCCCACCTCCCCCACCCCCATCTTACTACCCAGGCTTCCTCCCTTACTTCCTGTGAGTATCTGCAGGAAAAGCACACCTCTTGATGAAATATAGCAGTTTTAATCATATACTTTTTTTCAATAAAAACTGCCTGATTACACTGATTTTAGTGCATGGGCTTGATGATTGACTGCAGCTACATCAGGGTTAAAGGGGACATGAAATGCTACACATATAAAGGAGCCCTGCTCTCAAAAACTAACATAGATGCAACTCTGTGAAGCTGGATTTCAGAAACAAGTACTTAAAGTTATAAAAACATGTTTAGCGCCATCTTCTGTCAGTTTGGAGTGTGAAGTCATGTGGTTGGTTGTGGATTAATAGACTTACATTCGTTTATATTAGCTAACTAGTGACAGATTTGATAACTCAGAGGAAACTAGCGACACTAAAAGTAAAAGTCAGCTGGCTCTGGCTGCAACAATGTGTTTTATGTTGAGAAACTGAGGATATACTGTCCATGTTCACCCACTTACTCTTTAGCTGTAAGTGGCTCTACATTGTTTGGCTAGCTGCACTCAAACAGGAATATGTTTAGTGTTTCATATCCTTTTTAAATTTATGCAGATATTGATGATGATAATGACTTTTGAATCTCTGCTGTCTAAAAATAAATGGAGGTTCAGTGTAGCTGCCACTCAGTGCTAGTATTTGCACGGCATGTGCTGCCTTTTGACAACGAGAAATTATGTGTTTGGGTTCAGTTCTTTCTTACACCTGTTGTCTCTGTGTGTTTGCATGCTCAGGTCAATGCTTCCTGTGCCTCCAACAGCAGTGGGCCCAGCCATCAGTTTAGACCTGGATGTGGATGATGTGGAGATGGAGAACTATGAAGTTAGTGAATTTGTTAATCGCTCATTTGTCACATGTAAACTTGTTTCCACGCTGAATTGACGGTACATACCAAAGGGTTGCAGTAATACAAATGCATCATAGCGCTCATTGTTCTTGAATTCTGACTTCATGTACAAGTGCTGAAAAACACCTATAAAATACAATTCTCATTTCTATATGTGGATCAAAAACCTAGAAGGAACACCAAAAACATCAACATAATTTCCCCCTCTCTCTCTCTCTTCTTAGGCATTACTGAATCTGGCAGAGAGGTTGGGTGAAGCAAAACCACGAGGACTCACAAAAGCAGATATAGAGCAACTTCCGTCCTATAGATTCAACTCAGAGAATCATCTATCTGAACAAACGCTGTAAGATAATCTCTCACTTTTCAGTAGGATTCAGTAAGTGTAGATTGACTTAATGATACTAACCAGTCCCCTCCATCCCTTCAGGTGTGTTGTGTGCTTTAGTGACTTTGAGTGTAGGCAGCTACTTCGTGTATTACCGTGTAACCACGAATTCCACGCCAAGTGTGTGGACAAGTGGTTAAAGGTAAGCGGATGTCTGCTTAAACCTTTAAAAAGCATATTTTTAGCACTTTGTTTAGAAGACTTTGTCTTTACACTGAGTGTTGTTTGGCTTTCAGACCAATCGCACTTGTCCTATTTGCCGAGCCGATGCCTCGGACGTACACCGGGAGGTGGAGTGAGAACTGTCTCTGAGTGCTGAACTGGAAAGCTGCACACACCAGAGTCTGCCCCAAAGCTGGGGACACCTGCCCTGCGTCCTCCAGTAATTATTGCTTACCAACCCACTACTCCTGCCCCTTCCTAAATAAAAAGCAATCCAGGATTGTTTCTGGAGCCTGTTGTACCTCTGCTGTGCTTCATCACCCGAGTCACATGAAACCCACTGCCTATCGCAGCCTATAGCCAGAGATCTGGGATCGCCAGCCAGTTCTTTCTCTGCCCCCTCGTTGCAGATTCCAAAGATTTTTCCCTACAATGCATTATTTGCTGCTTTTGTTTACAGGGTTTCTTTTAAATTTGATGGATTTGGTTGGGGCGTTTGTGAAAAGTGGGGGTCCTGCTTTGGAAGAGGTGAGTCGGAAGCCTGGATAATGATGGCTGGACACCGTGTGCAATTAGCAGAAAAATAATAGGAGTACTTCAACATGGGTATCTGTGTTTGGAGGCGACACCTAACCATCATAGATGCATGTTTGTGTAGGTGTTGGGCAAAGTGACTTGTTAATAATGTATGTTCTGCAATAATGTATTGATCCTTTTAACGGTTTTATCCATTATTTGTTTTTAGGGTTGTTTTTTTGTTTGTTTGTTTTTATTTTAGTTTTTTTGCCGATGCTATTGTGAAAGTGTGACTTGCTGTGGTTCAGTGCAGATTCTGTTAAGCCTGAGGTTTATGGACTGCAACCATGGGGTATCCTCTACCCCAGATAATCCACTCTGGAACACGGATCTGTACAAAAAGCAGTCGTAGATTAATGGACTGCGTCTTTTCGAGGTCATCCGGCATAACTGCACAAGTGCTTCATCCACCCTCCACGTCAGCATTGTTCCTCTGGCAAAGTGTGTGCGCGTGTGTGCATATTGTGCGTGTATGTTTGTCCTGTTCACAGAGCCAATGCATTGTGTAACCACTGGATACAGGGCAGCATGCTAGGATTTGCATGAACTGTTGATTCAGACTAGCAATATTTTAATCAAGCATTGCCACCAAAATTATCAAATTTTAAAGAAATGGAAAAGACAAAGAAGCATACTAAATGAGTTGCTTGCTTGTTCAGAAAGCGCCATGAGAGAAGACTTAGCATGTGAATACACCATGGCTGTGTATTTAAAGTATGGGAGTACTCTTCTGAGGGGTATGCTGATGCCATAGTGCTCTGGAGACCTGTGCAGAAAGCAATATGTGCAGTGAGTGGCGAGTTTTAAATGAACATTTTTCTTCCCCTTTTAGGAAGACTGGGCTTTTTATTTCATTGTTTGTGAGCCAAATCCTATATACATATATAGCCTACTGTTGAAGATTTCAGATCTGCCTTTTTATGACCTTGACAAGCACAAACCTGTTACTAATCCTGAAAATACTATGTCATTTCCACTTGTTTTGAAAGTATGCTGTTTTATTTCCTTTTTTTAAGGTTTATTTATTGGTTTTACGTTCTAGAGAAAATGCATTGAAGAAAACAGTTAGAGCACTAACAATGTTTGTGTAAGTGTTATAATCTGGTAACTCGGTCAGGTCATTGTCTTAGGCCATGGTAATGGTGTTTGTAAAAGAGCCAACTGTATGTATAGCTTCAGTGTGAATGCTTTTAGATAAACGTTTGAAGACAGAAGAATGTTGACAAAACCTTGTAGAAGTCACTGATGACACTCCACCAGCTCTACAGTGATCAGAGCGGGCTTCAAATGACACGGAGCTGGAGTGTTCAGTAGTGTAGAAACACTGTTTGACTTCTAGTTCCCTGCTTGCGTTGATGCTAAAAAAAGAAAACAGGATCTATTAGGGGTGGGAGGGAAAAGAGCAACATATGAACTTTTGCTTTTAATTCTCTCTTGCCTCCTAACTGCCCCACTAAGCACTAACAGGCGGTTGTAACCTTTGCTTTTATGTGTAAAGGGATCTTGCCTTTTTTTTTCCCTTTTAATTTTGTTTCTTACGTGAATGTGAGTCGTTGATGTGTGCCACCTTCAAGAGAAAAAAAGCCATTTAATGAGTTAAACCCACAGCTTTGAGAATTAACCTATGTGTACATATCTATTCGCTGGCATATATTGTAAGTTTAAAAAAAAAATCACTCAGGGCCTCTCGGTATATAAAAATAAAGGAGAACAGTCCATTTCAGATGGAAAGGATGCCATGAAAAGGGTATATCTGAATTTAGTTTGGTCATTTTCCTCAGACCATAAATAATTTAATGTAATCAATTATAATATTCAGTTTTGTCTGAAATAGTAGATATTACATCATTTAAAGACAGGCATGCAAGAAAAAAAGATCAGTAAATATGTTAATAATATTCACTGAAAAGAGGCAATGTACACTGCAACTCATTTACAAGTGTATTATTCAAACCTGTTTGACTTTTGTTCTTGTACTCAAACCATATGTTCAGACATAGCGGTTGTGATCCCATTTCTAAACGTGCCACAGTGCACAGTATCCTACCTAATTCACTCCCAGATCTATTTCAGAGGTGTTTTGCATGACTTAAAAAAAAAAAACAAGAAGAAGAAGGAAAAAAAAAAAAGTAAAAACAAGTGTTATAGTGGAGGATCTCTCAAAATCTGGTCGGGACCTATTTAATGGTGCACAATATGCATGCTTGTCAACCAGATCCCAACTGATTTTTAGCTCTAGTTGGCTTCGGGTTCTGGGGGTTTGGATCTTAACGCTCAGCTGATAACTGCCATGCATTGTACTGCACACATTTGTAATAGAACTGAATGACTACAAGATTTTATTGCGCTAATTTCATTTTATAGAAAAGAAGAAGAGAAAAAAAAAAGACTGGTCTTGAATCCAGAAATTCTTACATACATTGTGTTACTGTTCTTGCCCTGACGACTGAAAATTACATGCTCTGAAACTACTGTAGTTTATCAAAAGCCATAGTGAAAAGGTGCTAGATGTTCTGCTTTTAGGTATGAAAACTCACTTGCGTGAATGCAATAGTTTGTCATGGATCCCATGTATTCTTAAAGCATGTTATACCAATACCCCTAAACAATGTAAGTGAAAACCAATATAGTTTAAGGGATTTAAAAAAAAAGGAAAAAGGAAAAAAAGAAAGTGTTGTCATACTTATTTCAGTGTAGTACTGTACCTGCCTATCAGGCTCTTGCTCTCAGTGTATCAATATCTTAAAAATATATTGTTCACATATAGATTACCTTAATTCATGTTAATGTTAGCACTGTTCTTTTTGGAGTAAATATTTAATTGACTATCCAGTTACCCTATTAATTAAAAAGAACCTCCCATTAAGGCCTAGGTAATGAAGTAATTTTTAACGACAATTGAGAATAGAGTCTTGTAGTCTTTCTGTTAAGAGTTATTGAATAATCTCACAGCTTGTGTGGTGGAAAACTGTGTTCCAATAAGCAGCTAAAATTTATTTAGGATTTGTGATCGATTGCTCCGTAGACGCCATTTATTGTTTACCAATGATTTTTCTTCTTTTTTTGCTGTGGTGGGATAGTGGTTTACTGTTCTTACTCTCCTTGGCCTCTAGGGGCCCTCGCCTGAACACCAGACTACCCACCCACCAACAGAGCCAGGGGCATGTGTTCTGTGTTAGGCAGATATTTTGCTTTGGTACTTGCACATTTACAGTTACCTCATTTTTTCCATGTTTGTATTGGGGCGGGTGGGAGGGGGAGAAAACAACTAATATATATTATATATAGGAAATGGTTCTTATTAATGTTATAATTTTTCATTCCATTGGAATCATATTGTTTGTAGCATTTAACATAACTAGTTAGTGTATTATATATATACATCTGTATACTGTTTGAAATTTTTAAGATTTGTACTTTTTTTAAATGAAAAGTTGCTAGTTATGCTTTACCAAGTAGTGCAATCATATTTTTTTTTAATTGTTGTGGCTGATTTGAGAGGGTTGTTCACTAATAAATGTATGATGTATACCAATATCACAACTGTCATCTGACTCGCTATTCAAGGTTGGGGGGATATATGGCTCATTGTACTTTAAATGACATCAGGTCATTCTAAAAAAAAAAAAAAAAAGAGAGAAATAAGATCTCATCACTGCATGCAAGTGTTGTTCATTCTCAATAAACCCACATTTTTAAAATGTTTTTAATTTATAGTTGGAAAATTACATCTTTACATGAGCCCATTTAGATGTTACAGGCGAACAGGCATCTATGAGTAACCACAGGCACACTATGAGCAGACTCGCACTATACTAGATAAAGCCACATGTAAAAGCTGTGGCTTCTTGTTAAATAATGTATCTTTGAACTTCATGAGCTTGCGGCAGTCTGCTTTACATAGTAACCAATCTGCATTTGGTCATTTCATGACACAAAGGAGTCAAACAAAACATATGGTAAATTTAGGGATTTTAAATAGCTAACTTATGTACAGGTCATGGCTCATTTATAACAGGGTTCCCATTTATCCTCAAAGTCCAAAACCACTAACCTGCTCCCTGAAGTAGGTACATTTGTTCTTCAAACCACATGGATTAACAATCACAGTGGTAACAAACCCAACTCAGACTGATTTTGTTGTGCTCATTAGTCAGTGTGAGGGGAAACATACTCTCGGGGCTGTGGGGGACGGGTCTCACATCTCAACTTTGACCAAAAAAAAAAGTTAGCTAAGGAAACACACCATCATAGAAATCTCCATTCTGCATCCTCAATGTAACTATTAACACATTCTGGTGGGTCAAATGCCCACAAAAGAACGACTGGGTTATGATTCTGGTGTTGCACAAAGCTATTGTGCTGTTTCAGAACATTTCATTAGATGATTAATCTGGTGCTGCAGCAAATACTGGTGTGAAAGAACACGAATTAACCGGGGCAAGTACAAGTGATGGAAATCAAACTCTGTCCACACATAGATGAGTTCAAGGAAGGACTTCAAGAAATATTTATTTGATAAAATTCAAGACTTTCCAGGCTATTGGGAACCCTGTAAACACAACCAAACAAGGACTAGAGATGTAGGGTGGTTTAATTTTTTTTTCCAGGTTAGGGTTTTATCTCAATGATCCCTTATGCATAATGGCCATTGAACAAAATATGAAAAAAGAAAAAAAGGATGGGTTGGTGTCAGAGGAAAATGTTTCCTCGCTGTAGAAGAGGTATGTTATCTATTAATCGTCCGTAAGGTCCTGAACAAAAAGCACCTCGGAGCGGCTGAGTCCTGCCTCTTTCAGCGTGGGTGGGTTGGGCTGCTCTTCAGTGGGAAGGCAGGGCAAGACTCGGCGAGGGAAGTTTGTAACTATCTGAAACTTCTCTGGAGTTTCTTTCAAAGAGAATAGGAAATCGTGTATTACCTGTGAAAGAAAAATAACAAAATGACGCTTTCATAATGAAACAAGAGAAGAAACATTTTTCTAATAACATGAAATTATGTAAAAATTAATTTGTTGACTACTGAATCAAGACTGCAATTAGATGAGAAAACCAAATAAGGAAGCTAAACCATGTGACTACACAACATCATTTACTAGAAACCTGACACTTTGCCAAAACAATTATTAAAAGTAGATAAATTAAGCAAGGGCAAATGGGAGTGTAGAACCGAGTGATGCTCACCGTCAGAGACTGGCCAAACAGGAATCGCCTCTCTACTCGTGTATCGTTGGGCAGCTTGAACACTATTTTGACACTTTCAGGATCATCTGCAGGAGGCTCTGGAGGAAGACATTCCGACTTCCTCTCCTTCTCCTCTTCAAGTGTCTGGAAAAGTGACAACATTAATCAGAAACTCAGAATGCAAACATGAATTGCATTTCCATCAATGCAAAACAGGACTCACTTGTCGTCTCCGCTCTTCAGCAAGAGCACTCTGTCGGACCTTCTCCTCCTCTTGCCTCTTCTGCTCCTGCTCCTCCCTTTTCTTTCGTTCCTTCTCCTGGTCGGCACGGAGCGAAGCCAGATAGGCCTCATCCTGCTGCTGCCTTAGCACTTGGGTCTGGTTCCTCTCCTCGCTGAAACAAAAAGGTGACGTCTTTATCCGACACAAAGTGTGGCATTAAGCAGTGAATGATATACTATTGTTTTGTGTATATCCGCAAATGCCGGCCATGTCGATATCTCTGACTACCACATCTACATCTACACATCATTGTCCATGCCATAATAAGCTGTGGTCATTAAATTAGCCTTGTGTCCTTGTCCTTGCACTTCAATTAAATTAAACAATATGGGCCTCCTACCAAAACAAACATGGGTGTTTTTCAGAAATTGAACTTTTCCATTTTCATTCATCTACTAACAAAACTGACCTTTGGAAATCCTTCTAAGGCAAAAATGTGTGTACACTTCTCTGTATTAATATTATATTTTGGGGTTATATCACCTCCTACTGGTTGGGCATGCTCTGAACAACATCTAAGTTGTGTTTTTGGATTCTCATGTGCATACTTATTTGAGAAAGGGGAAACTGTTTTAAAAAAAATATTAGTGTATGTGTGGACTAGGTCTAAGGCAGAAGTACTTCACACACCAGTGGTCAAAGGAGCTTGCAAAGAAAAGCGTCTGGACTTCTTTAAGTTGCTTGAAGACGTTTCACCTCTCATCCAAGAAGCTTCTTCAGTTCTAAGGTCAAATGGTGGGGAGTCCCAGATTTAAACCTAGTGGGAGTAACCCCCCAAAGAGGGACAAAAGGACCCCCTGATGATCCTCTAATCGCCTGAGCCAAGGTGTGAAATTGGGTGTGGGTCCCAATCAGCCATCAGCATCGAGGATGCCAATGTTCACATTTTGAACAGAGATGACAGATGGTTTGAAAGAGGAGTGAAAGAAGCCATCTATGTCCACTGTGAGCGACCATCTTTGAACAGAGGCGGTGGTTTACGACTCCAACTGTCTGCCATCTATAATCCAGTTTTGAGTTCCCTCCCCAGACGCCTTAACGCCCACTCACATCCTGGGCCATCTGACCTCAGGAATTCGCATGATAAGGTGGGGCCAGGTTTCACAATGAGATCACCCGAAACCCTGGCTGATTGGGACCCACACCCAGTTTCACACCTTGGCTCAGGCGATTAGAGGATCCATCAGGGGGTCCTTTTGTCCCTCTGCGGGGGGATACTCCCACTAGGTTTATATCTGGGACTCTCCACCATTTGACCTTAGAACTGAAGAAGCTTCTCGGATGAGAGGTGAAACGTCTTCAAGTAACTTAAAGAAGTCCAGACGCTTTTCTTTGCAAGTTCCTTTGACTACGATGACCTGGATGACTGAGAACCTTCACAGACATTTCACACACAAGTGACTGGCAAACAACCAATCAGCACTCAAAAGGCGAGCCCACAGGGCTTTGATTAGCTTTTACGATGAGCTTAACTAGTTGCCTATTATCTTTTTTCACAAACATCACAATGGTCAGTTTTGCCTTCAGTAATCAGGGGAAAGAAAGTGATGAAATAATTTGTGATGGTCACACTTCAATCAAAACTATCACACAATTAAAGTTAAACATAAACAGAGAGCAGAGAGCAGTTTTGCTCACGGGGTTAATGGACGACCATATGTCACAAGGCTGAATACAGCGGCTTAGGTTTGAGTTCAACCCAGAGCCCTTTACTCTCTCTCTCATTTCCTGTCTACTCTCCACTACTACACTGTCGAATGAAGGCAAAGACCCCAAAACATAATGGGGTTTTTTAAGTGTCGAGAAGATCTTTTAAAGTCATGTAAGTCAGTGTTAGTTAATACATTTTCTGTACCGTTCAAGGCGCTCTGACATTAGATATGTTTGGTTAGCATCCATGATGAACGTCAGCTGGTTGATAAGGTCCTCTGGCTGAATGAGACCCTCGAGCCTGCCGACCACTGTCATCTTGCGATCCTTCAGCATTATCATGGCCAGGAATGGGTAGGTGTTCTCTCGCAACGCTTGGGACACTTAAAAAGAAATTACACTGTCAAATCTCCTGTAATAACAGTGACACTACATTTTAATTAAAAGTCAGTTCACACCAAGCACAAATGGACAAACAAATCCTACCTCATCGAACATGTGGCAGCTCACAGGCAAATCATTTCTATTCAAATTAGGCTTTAAACCCTTCACTGCCAGCTCAAAGCAATAAAAGGGATTTTGTTGCTTCTCCAAGCATCAAAAATGATATTACATACTCAGCATGTGACCGTTTCTAGAAGCAACATCTCCATTAATGATGATTAATAAAACTGCACATGGATGTTCAAACTGAGCGTTTTTTTATTACAACTAGACCGCCTCCACACAACAAAGATGGTGCTCTCTTTTCTTATCATTCTTTAAGTCAAAAACAAGGAGGGCACTTCCTCACTTCAACCTGTTTTATACTTTATTTCCCCATTTATCACAGCAACTCAGTAATAAGCAACAAACATGCATACCTCTGTAGCCCTCAGGCTTGCTTGTTGAACATGCCCAAAAGAGCATTCGTGTGTTGAGGAAGGTAATGACCTCTTCAGTACATAATGTGGAGCTGGAATGTGACAAATCAGGACCATAAAAACATGTTTTTTATGTGTATATGCTTAGAACAAATAAATTGTTAATTAATTGTTAATAAAGAAAGGATGTGTCTTTACATCATGCAGCAAAAAGCAAGCAGATGTACCTGTACACCAGCAACTGTACAACACATGCATCAGACAGTATGGGACCTATAGTGGCTACAGGTGATGTGGGCATAAAAAAAAACAAAAAACTATACCGGCAAAACTCGTCAGTGTCTTGATGATCGTCTCCGTGAAGGTACACTAATAGGTAGCGGAGCTCCCTTTTGGCATCGTTCAGTGCCTACAAGTATCAAAATAAGCAAAGGCGGTTTTATCTTTTAAGCTGTCTTAACATCACTTCAGAAACGAAAATATACTTTTATCATCCATATCCATGTTCTCACCTGGCTGTATGTTCCCTGGTAAAAGACAGGGTGTGCCTGCCCATATTTCTCCTCAAAACTATGAATGAAAGACACAACGTCTCCAACGGGGTCTGTCACACGACCACGAGGATCAGGCCTGATGAACCGCAGGGCGAGCCTTGGAACAAAAAACATTTTATATAATAGTTGCAATCAGGAATTTTTCTTTATGCAGCAACTGTGAGTTAAAAACCTAAAGGCTCTAATTACCTGAATATGTCCAGAAGTGTGTAATATGTAAATCTGAATGGTAGCATTATCAAATAGTAACTCCATCCTAGTAACCCCTGAAAAGAAACACCAGTGCAATCCATCACACCTTAAACATTGCCAAAATGAGAGATTCTCTATCTTTTTAACTATAAAACACAACTAAAAACTACAAAATCACTTAGACTGAACATTTGTTCAAAGACACTTAAAGGTTACACACGTAATATTACACACAGCATATAAGTAGCACTATTTCCAAGAGAAACAGGTGAAGTATGTGCCAGAGTTGAAAAGAATCTAGTATGCCATTTTTGTATAGTGAAACAATAGATACCAGTCTCCAGACCTACCCTGGGTTGTGGCCTTGACACGATGTAACTATATACTCTATGATCTGCTGTATTGACCTGAAGTGGTCTGGATGGTGGAGGGTTAAACACACTGGGAACTCCTTCCTGCTCGTTAAGCCTGTCTTGTACTGCAGCCTGAAATAAACAAATGTTTAAGCCAGTTGTTCTTATTTCAGCAGTCATATGTATATTAAGTCAATAGAAAATCATAAAAAAAGCATGTCTCCTGTACCTCTATGTTCCAATTGTGTTGCTCTAATGTTCGACGACATTGGTCCATTGATTCCAAACCGGTTAAATCCTATTAAAAAAACAACAACAAACAAACAGAAAAAAAACCCCGAAAGATTAAAAAGACCATAGGTGGACTATAAAAGAAGAAAATTGTCGTCTCTAAGCTTGGATTGTCTCTCACAAATTCTTCATTAAGAATGAGCAACAATGACACAATAATAGTCTGAATCGCCTATCTTATTTAGTGTCCTTTAACGGGGTTTGGGGAGGAATTTGACCTCGAAAACAAGATAAATCATCTAGAGAACAAAGCACGATGGTATGTAATGTTAATTCAAGTGGTTCCAACAGTTAGCTTACCAACGGCCAAAGAAAGCTAGAGCAGGCTACAAATGGAGATGGAGCAATATCGCATGTATTTGGTTTATTATCATATAATGACAGAGTGACTTCGCGTAGCTACAACTATTGTGTGGCTCAGAAACTTCAGTGGCAGCTGTGCTAATGTTAACCCAGCAAGTGTTATGTAGGGAGCGTCAATGAAAAGCTAGCCTCAGCCCAAGTTGACGTCGAGTCAAAAATGACATTAAACACCAGGTAATGGTGGAACGGACTGACCTAGCTGGAGTGTTTATACCCGCGTGAGAGCCGCGCGACAAACATATAAACGTTTAAAGTCTGCTAACTTGTTAGCCAGCCTAGCTAGTGTTCGCTAGCTTCGCTAACGTTAGCTCTGACTCAAGTTGACGGGTGAGGGCTGGGGGTAACGTTATCGAAGTTGACTGTGCAAAAAAGCGTTGAAACATGCGGACCACACTACGTTCACACCCTGTTACTATCGACGACAGAGCATCGCCACACGAGGTCTCAAACGGACACGAGTTGAGGCGGAATATCAGCTGTCTACCTGAAATTGGAGGAGTTTTTCAGTCTGCGCCTGGGATAATTCTGGCTCCTCTGGCGCCGCCATCTTACCTCGCCAATCATCTAGCAAGGCCTAACAACGTCAACTGTCTTTTCCTGATTCCAGCCGTGCAGGCGTGAGCTGCGCGGGCTGCTGCCGCCTAGCGGTTTGGATGTATTTGAGCCCCTCATTATGGCACCCATGAAAGAAGTTTTTGTTTTCCATAAGGAAAAGCAAAAAAACAATCAAAAGTACAAAAATGTTCATTTACTCAAGCTTTATTCCATTTATTTGTTTATAAAATACTAAAATCCACTGACTTCTTCATCAACATACACCACTGATGTGCAGTACAGTAATAACTTAGCCAATTCCATATACACTAATGCACAATAACAAGTCAGATGGTCACTCTTCTCCTTAGTCTGGAGGACGCCGGATCCATGTTTTCCAAAAGAAACTTGAAATTTCAATTAATCACACAACACCTTTCTGCTTTGCCATTTAAAATGTAATTTGGCACAATGAAGAATGTGCTGTCTCTGGATCATGTTCACATATGCTTCTTCTTTGAATGATTGAGCTTTAACCTTCTTTTGTGCATGGCACAGGGAACTGTGTTCAGAGACAGTGATTTCTGAAAGTGTTCTTGAGGTCATGCAGTGATTTCCATCTAATGATCATGCTTGTTTATAATGTAGTGTCGATGCAGAGCTTAAAGATAATGGACCTTGTTCTTTGCACAAAAATTTTCCAGATTCTTTGATTTTTAAGACCTTATTATGCACGGCAGATGATAAAATATTCAAAGTCTTTACAATTTTTCTTTTCAAGTCTTTTGAAGATTGGTGAACCTCTGCCCGCTACCCTTCTGAAAAACCCAAGAAAATTTACAGCCTGTTTTGAGCCAAGAAACGCCCTGGACTGTATATCATATATTTACAGTCTGTTCACTTGAGATTTAGCATGCAGTCCAATTCTTGATGATAAGGTGGGAGTCTACCAGAGTGTCCATCCATATATACTACTGATGTGCAGTACATAACTCTGCTTCAAGGGTTCGTGTTTTAGCATGCATCTTTTATACATTTTTACACAATTCTGATGATTTATAATTCATGTGACGTTCTCTATAATTAAAATGTTCTCTATAATGAAACTCTTCTTCGGGATACACAATACTAGAAACTCCTACATTAACACTCAATCATCCAATATTCACACCCCTGAAGAATTTCCTTTTTTACTATGGTAATTTAATTTATGGAAGCGAAGAATTAAAAGACGTTACGTTAAAGAAAAATAAATCCCCTTTTCTAAAAGATAATAAGGCATTAGATCTTTTTCAATAATGAGTCTAACTTCTAGCAGTCTTGTTATACCCTCTCAGTCATACCAGTAAACTTCTTTATTACATAAATGCATATCTTCTCCCTCAAGTTAAATTTTCAGTATGGCAAGCACATTTATCACAGACAAATCTGACAGAATTCTACATCAATGTTTTTTTATTCTCATGTGTTTTGAAAAATATAAGAAAATCATCAGAAGTTTAGGAATATAGCACATTGGGGAATTTACATGTCTTGATTTCAAGTGTTGAACTGGCCCGAGTTACTTTTTCCCCTCTATCATAATGATGTGGTACCCAAATTTTGTCTTGACAGGAGGGTCTGTGTAGACTGGTTTATCCATGGAGCTGACAGGGAGGGCGAATGCTGCATCCTGGAAAGGTCCGACCATCGATCCTCGCGTCATCCACCCCAGATCACCCTGTGACAAACAAGCATAAAAGTCATGAAGAGATCACATGATATGCATCTGGGGAAATGTGTAAATAAGGACCATGCTGATGCTGTACTGAAGAGGCAAACTGATATTTTGACAAACAAAAATAAACATTTTTTTTTAAAGGGGTGTGAAGCAAATGCTTGTTTGCAGCAACTCTTCACATATTTCTGTGGTGACCTGAGTAATAGCCTAATCTGGACTGGAGATTCCCAGCAGCTCAAAATACATCAGTGTAGATGTTGTAGTGGGATGGTCAGCCATTGAAACTCATTATCTGTGATGCTAAACATTGCACATCCTATGAAACAGTCAGGTTTTCCCTCACAGGACTTTGTGACACACAGAAAGATAAACAGCAGTGTAATAAAGCAATCTGTAAACATTTCTATTAGTTTGGATTTCGTTTGCTCTAATATAATCCAAATGTCAATTATCAAATGGTTAAGAGAAAGGACTGAAATGGATAGATTTCTGCCAGAGCCAAGAAAAACTCTCAACAATGACCTCATCTAAGCCACGTACTGCGTAATATGATAACTAAGGAATCATATGACAAATTTTCCATGGTTACGTTACTTCTGACTGGGATGATTTCAGTTAAACATTATAAACAAACTGAGACTGTCAATAAAGGGAAACTAACACCGCACATCTGATTATGAGTGCAAGCGCTTACTCCTTGTCTGGCTTTGTCTTCACTATACTGTGTAGCTACTTCACTGAAACGAACTCCAGCCTTCAGTTTCTCCATTGCTTCCATGCATTTTCCATGTTTTTCACACAGGATATGCCGGACCTGCGGAAAAAAACAAAAACAGATGATTCTGCTTGACTTGTGGGAGAGAAATGTTGTCCCACTCTTGTCTGATATATGATTCTAGCTGCCCGATAGCCCTGAGTCTTTTTTATTTTTCATTTCACAATGTGTTAAATGTTTTGCAGTTTGCAGTAGTATGCAGTTTAGCATTCTCTTACAAGCCTTTCCCTCGAAAACACATTGTCTAGATGGAAGCACACTTTGGTCTAAAAACCTGTATATACCTTTCAGCATTGATGGTGCCTTTCCAGATGTGCGAGCTCCCAAGGAGTGCACTGTTGTACCCCCAAGCCATCAGAGAAGCTAGTGTTAGAGACGAGTGATGATATAACAAGCTGGATGGTCGCTCTTTGTCTTTAGTTCAGCATCCATGTTTTCCAAAAATAAAAAAAATATTCATGTTTCTATTCGTCTCAACCCAGAACGGTTTTCCACTTTCCCTCGGTCCATTTTAAGCGAGCGAGGGAAGTTCTGGATCATGTTCACATGACTACTTCTTTGCATGACAGAGCCAGTGATTTCTGATGGAGTCATTTCCATGACAGAATCAAGCCTTTTTTTCAACGTTATGCCTCCTGAGGGCTCGAAGATCGCAGCCCTTGTGCACAGAGATTTCTCCACATCAAAAGATTCAGATTTTGATATTATTGGTACTAAATTTTGATGTTTAGTTAAGTTTATGAAGTGCTTTTTCACAGAATATTTTTTAACAGAAAACCTTTTTTTTTTTTTTAACAAAAACGTTTAACAACAGTCTCTCTGAATGTACCTAAATAAGGCGGGAATTATATACTGTGCAAAGGATAATTATTAAAAAGACAAGAAAAGGCAACAATTGTTCAGACATTTCTGTTAAAGCAGGAAGGTTTGGATTATTAAAATAGCATCGTACGGGACACTGCACGCGACATGGACTCGTTCATCTGTGCTCTCCTTTCAACTCCCCCAAAAGTCACATTTTTGTTGGGAAGGGAATGAAATCTGTCATTAATGTTGCAGTTAAGCTTTGTCTTCAATGTAACGTTACCTTGACAGCGGTCCCTCCTTTTGGGCCTTTTTCTTTCTTGTCGGTGTCTGCACTCCCTGAAGCAGCTCCTACATAGTGACAAGGTGGCAGATGAACACACCACAGCACCCGTTAAACCCATTAAAACTGCACTGTAGTAGTAACCGTTGTGATAAAGGCGCTTCTGGGATCACATGGAAAAGTTATTAGCTGACTTTAATTATAGAATACATATACAGTTAGTAAGTTATAGGACACTAACCTTTACCACCCTTTCCCCCTTTTCCCTTTGGTGGCATTTCAGGCTAACGTGCACTTATAACTCAACAATAATCAATGAGAAATAACAGTTACAGATCAAACACTTGCTATGTTGTGATTAGCATGCGCATAAACCTGCGCAGAGAACCCAAACTCTTCTTCTTCTTTCGCCACTCGTTGGTAGATCAAAGATTCTTGACACAATATACCGCCATCTACTGTATAGAGCCATAAACGCGGTTCATTCATGTACAAGCTAATGAGATGTTTCTTCCTTTTCTTATGAGACAGTACCAATGACTGTTTTTTACAGTCATTCGACGGCACTCAATGTTATCCCCTTTGCTGGCAACATAAAGGCTCACGCATGCACAGCGAGCTTTAATATTTTGATTTATTAATAAATTCATATTGTCGAACCACAGTTTAAATAGTTTTAACATTAAAGGGGGTTTTAAAAAGTTTGTGCAGGGCAGAGGTAATGAAACAGGTGCTAAATAAAGAAAACAGTGTGTCCATTTAGAAACCACACTAATGCTTGGACTCGCATGTGTAACTCTCACACCCCGACGCTGCTGACTGGCCCCATACCCATTCTCACAGCGTCATGGGTCACTATGGAAACGTAATGAACACAAACGGCTCGTGACGTGCGGGCTGCAGTTTGGGTGTTGCCTCCGTGTTTTTGTTTCTATGACACAAATATGGAGAAGTACGAGAGGGTCTTGCGGTTGGGCAGCGGAGGAGCGGCAGACGTGTTTCTCATGAGGCACGTAGAGCGGAAGTGCCTGTACGCGGTGAAGAGGATAAAGGTGGAGACCACGAGGAGGGCAAAAACGCAGAGGGCCATTCTCCACGAAGCTGAAATTATCAAAAGGCTGGTGCATCCTCACGTTGTGAAATGCAGCGAGGCCTTTGTGAACTCCGACGATGGGTTCGTTTACATTGTGATGAGCTACTGCGATGGAGGGACTTTGGATGACAGAGTAAAGGAGAGGAAGCCAGGGGAGTTCTTCACAGAGCACACTGTGATGGGCTGGTTTGTCCAGGTCGCTATGGCTGTAAATTACATACACACAGCCAAAATACTTCACAGGGACATCAAACCCTCTAATGTGCTGCTGACAAAGCAAGGTGTGGTAAAGTTAGGGGATTTTGGCATATCCAGAATAATGACTAACACAGCCGATATGGCTTCCACATGTGTTGGGACACCCAGCTACCTAAGTCCCGAGCTTTGCCAGGACATCCCGTACAGCTGCAAGTCTGACATCTGGGCTCTTGGTTGTCTCCTGTATGAGCTCTGTGCTCTCAGGCCTGCTTTTGCAGCCACAAATCTCCTGAGTCTGTTCAATAAGATCACCAAAGGAGAATACCACCCGGTGCCTGACTTGTTCTCAGATAGTATTTCCTCATTAATCCAGAGCATGCTCAACCTCAATCCGGACAACAGGCCCAGTGCTGCTTGTATACTTAGCAGTGCCTATGTGCGAGATCACCTGCAATCTATCAAAGACACACAGACAGATTGCTCCACGCCTGTGGCTCACATTAATGTGTTTAAAAAAGAAGACATCAACACAACACTTCAACCCTGTTTCGCCAGTCAGTCCTACTCTTGGGAAGAGAAAGAACAAAGTATGGATGTCAGTTTCTCCTCTGCAGATGTAGAGGAGGAAGATGAACAGAACCAATCCCACTATTCTGAGGATTTTGATGATGATGGAAGCTTGTCTTCTCTGGAGGGACAAAGTAAACAGTCTGGGTTGGCAATGAGGAGCAATTCTGCTGAGTCCATTGGTAATGCGTCCCTCCAATGTCCATAAGTATTCAGACATTGGGCATATGACATTTAAAAAAAAACATTAAAACACCACAGTGGATTTTATATCCAGCAATCATGATGTGACTGACAGGCCAACTTTAGGTTTAAATCAGAGTTTAACAAAAAACATTAACTCTTTAGGAATTAGAAACATTTTTATAAACAGTTTTCCATTTTCAAAGGCTTGAAAGTAACTGGAAAATTCACCGATGAGTAATTTAATAGCCCAGTGAGGCTTTGTGTTATTCTATGACAAATAAATGACGTAAAAGATTCATAGACTGTCATTAGGTTGAAAAAACCCAAAATATGTCTATAAACAAAAAATTGGGAATTGCCAGATCAGTTATGTAGTACTGTCCTAACAAGAATTAATGTACTGGCCAGCTCAGCATGAGAAAAAGCCTGAGAGACCACAAAGAAAACTAAAGTGGATGATCACACAGGTCTTTCTGAGGTTGAGAAAAACTACTTCACAACATTGAATGACGTTAAGAATACTCTTGAGAGGGCAGGTGTGTCACTGCCAAAATCTACAATTAAGAAATGGCTTTGTAAATGGAAACACTGCAGGTGTAAAACAAGCTGAAAACCTTTTACACTAAAGGACAGGAATGCCAGATTAGAGTCTGTCAAAAAAAAAAAAAACCATCTAAACGAGTCTGCACAATTCTGTAAAAGGAATCTGTGGCTCAATTACGGAGAAGGAGAGAAAAAGCTCATGATCCAAAGCATACCGCATCATCTGTCAAGCACGGCGGAGGCAGCGTTATGGCATTGACACATGTGGCCGCCGGTGGAATCGGGTCTCAGGGGTTTATTGATGCTGTGACTGCTAATGGAAGTAGCAGGATGAACTGCAGGTGTTCAAATCAAATCAAACCAAAGCAAAGTGCAAAAGCAACCCAAGAGTTCAGTCACCTGATTTCAACTCAGTAGAGCAGCTTTTCAGTTAATGAAGACAAAGCTGAATGCAGATAAACCCACTTATCATCTCAATGATGATATTCACAGGTTATGGACTTCATGTACTCATTGGCTGTATTAAAAGTAAACCTTATATTTAAAGTTAGTTTGGGCCTTTGGAAATGGTAATATTGTGGCTAAATTTCTTGATTTAAAGCTGAATCACTTCAGTCACATATTGTTAATTGTTCATTGAGCAACTTCTATCAAATCCAAAACTTTTTTTTTGTTAGATCTTATAGTGAACTGATTAGCCTAACGTAATAACTATCTGGGGCTATGGTTATTGTCTGAACACTGTCAAAACACATTTGTAACATTTATGTAGAAGTGTGTGTGTTATCAAGCAAAAATATTTTTTCTTCAACTGTTTCAGCTTCTTAAATCTGAGAATTTCTGGTGGCACTTTAGGGATCAATAGTCAGTGTGTAGTTTCATGACAGCAGCATAGTAAAATTGGAATAACCCAGAAATTACCAAACAATACAGTGATTATTGTTTAAGGCTAGAAAAATGTGAAATTCCATTTTTAGTTATTTAGTTATTATTACAGATCTTTTACAGCAGCAGCATCAAAGTGCAACATGTCTACCCTTATCTGTTCCAACTTAATAATGTCAGAGGTGGTACAGTGGTTAGCAGTGTGGCCATGCACCAAAAAGGTCTTTGTGACAGCTGGGATAAGAAAAATATGGATGGATGGATGGATTAATAATGTAGACAGTTTGGGGGGAAATGAAAACACTACAATGTGTTCTGAGAAACATGCTAGACTTTTTTCAGCTACTTACCAACATTGTGTTAAATAGCTGATTCCTCTGCTAAAGGGATAGATGAACAGAATGATCAACTGATAAACTGAGGGAAAACCTGCTTTTCCAGTGGGACCTTCTGTTGATCTGTGATGTGTGAAAACGAAACAATCCACTACTGGTGATCAAAACAATGTGTGAAAGATGTTAACAGCTCTCCTATATCAGGTCTGTTGAGAATAAACCGACTTACCAAACGTGTGTCATCCCTTGAATCTTGTTTTTTTTCCCCAGCGATCCCTGACACTTCAGAACAAGTTGACTATCCAGATGACTTTGAGGAAATTGAGGACAAGGACGATGATGAAGGAGACTGTGTGCACGCTGATGCTGCTCAGCAGCCACACGATGAAGCTCTGGTGGAAGAGTTTCAGCTCTGCGATGCTGGAGGTTTGACCATTACACTGAAAGTGCTGAAGGAGAAGGGGTAAAGAGACAATGCATTGTTAAAATAAAACAGTGTTAAATAACGGGACCTTTGATGCTGAACCTATTTTAAAAGTGCCTGGCTTGATAAAACCTTTATACGCCTCAGTTTGAAAAGGACGCGAGGCCTCCTGTCAGCGGTCTTATAGCACATTTCCCCTCCATAAGAGACCCTTTTGGGATAAATAAGTTCCTTTTATTGCTGGATGATGTTCAAAACACTTGGTGGGGCTAAAGAGAACAAATAGTTGCGTTGTGGCTGCTCAGCTGTGTGATAAATGCTGAATGAATGTGATGCATTATGGCCACAGAAGTGAAGGTGAAGTTTTACAATTTTATACATTTTGTAGATGCAGTTTGATATTGTTTTCTTATGGAGGATGAAACACCAGCAATGACTTTTGAATGCTTTCCAAAAGCAGCAGTGGACATTTGGAAGTGGATGTTAAACGTTAATACACAACTTCCAATATCAGGTTTCTATCTGTGTGTGTATTTGTGTCTTTATCCTATTACTTTCAATGCTTTGTCTTTTGTGTTATTACATAATATATGTGAAATGACACGGCCTTTCTACCAGCTATTTCTTAACCTCTGCTTCATTATATGGCACGCATTTGTTCAGAGGAAGTATGTGGTGCACGATGCTGGTCATAAAGTTAACCATGATAACATATGAGCGCAGAAAATATTGCAGGAATTGTAAAGAGACATAATTGGTAAACTGCTTAGAAGTCAAAGGTCTGCAAATAACGAAAGACCTGCCAGGAAACATTATTATCATCACTCGGTGCGCGACTTTAAACTTGATTGCATTCAGGATTCAAAAGGCCCCACAGTGAATGTTAGAGCTCCTTATCTTTCTGTGTTCAACTCAATGAGCTCATTGTTTTTGCTAAAACTGACTATGCAGCAAACCAGTAACTGACATTAAAAATATTATAGGTATTTTTTTTCCATCTCCGAATCCACGCAAACTCCTGTGACGCACGCCATTTACGTTATTTGAAGATTTTAAGGCGTCTTTTTCCTGTCAGTCACAATGCTTAAGCAATGATGTTTACATGCAAATGCTCTTCACTCATCTTACATGTCATTCGTAGCTTAGTCATACTGGCAGCGAAAAGAAAAACAAAGTGTGAGCCAAATATGGCAGCATGAAAAATTGGTGGCAAAAAGGGCAACGCAAGTGTGGTGTTTATATTTGCTGAAAAGCTAGGATCTACCTAAAGCATTTGCTCGCTGTGGGTAAAAGCTGTAATCTGGGACGGCATTGATTCAGCTTTCTGTTACTTTTTAATTTGAACGTTTTAATCAAACGTTCAAATTAAAAAGTAACAGAAAGCCCAGTGCTGACTGGCAGAGCGCACACATAGCAACACCCTCCTTCATTGTCTCAGCATTATACCGAGCAGGCACTACTGAACGCTGTGTTTCCTGTGATCGTGTCTGTTAAGAAAGAAAAAAAATAAAGTGAAACCGCATATCTAAGATTCGATATATAAAAAAAATCATAATAAGGAGCTTCATAATGCTCGCACTTTATTTGACGCTTTCAAAGTCATGTTATTTTGTGTTATTAAGGTGTGCGCAACATTATTACATCAACCTGGTGTCATGTGCTCACTAGCCACTTCATTAGGTACACATCACTAGTAGTGGGTGATTCTTCGTGCAGCATTCTTCAGCTGTTGCAAATTTGATGACTGGACATGCATCGCGTGAAATTCCCGTTCCATCACATCCCAAAGGTACTCAACTGGATTGACATCTGTTGCCCGTTAAGGCCACTTGAGTACACTGGACTCATTGTCACATTTAACAAACCAGTTTGTGACGATTTAAGCTTTGTGACATGGCAAATTATCTGCTGGACGCAGCTTTCAGGCGATGGGTACACTGTGGTCATACAGTAGCAGTAACAATACTCAAGTATGCTTCTTCTTCTTTCAGCTGCTCCCTTTAGAGGTTGCCGCAGTCGATTATCTGCCTCCATCTCATCCTAGCCTTAGCATTCTCTTCTGTCACACCAACCCTCTGCATGCCCTCCTTCACTAGATACATGGATTTTCTCAGTGTTTTTTTGCTCCTGCCTGGCAGCTCCATATTCAACAACCTTTGTCAAAAATATCCACTATCCCTCCTTTGCACATGTCCAAATCATCTCAGTCTCAAATCTCTAACTTTGTCTCTAGTCTGCTCAACTGGACCTGTACCACTGGTGTACTCATCATTAAAATCTAAATACCTTCTACTCTGCAACCAAATTCCATTTTTTTGTTTGTGCAACAGTCTCCAGACATAATAGCAGGTGTCACTACCATCTTGTAAACCTTCCCTTTCATACTTGCTGTCCCCTATATGACAAATCACCCCAAAGACTCGTCTCCACCCATTCAATCCCACCTGCATTCTCATCGTTACCTCTCTTGTTCCTTTGAATAGTTGAACCCAGGTATTTGAACTCAAATATTCAAGGTGTGAAGTTTGTTTAAATGATGCTCAGTTAGCCACCAGTGAGTGAATGCGAGAGTGAATGAATAGTGGCATTGTAAAGCGCTTTGGGTGCCTTGAAAAGCGCTGTATAAATCCAATCCATTATTATTATTATTAGCCGTAAGGGGCTCAAAGTGGGCCAAGAAAACATCTCCCACACCATTACACTACCACCACCAGCCTCAACCATTGATACAAGACAGGATGGATCCATGCTTTCATGTTGTTTACGCGTAATTTGGATCCTACCATCTGAAAGTTGGATTTTTCCAATGGTCTACTTTTCACCACTGGTGATTGTGGGTGAACTGTAACCTCGGTTTTCTTTTCTTAGCTAGAAGCAGTGGCACCCAGTCTTCTGTTTATGTAGTGTCCATCAAGGTGGAAGCAGATGGGCTACAACAGAAGGCATGCAACTAAGTTGTCACTACAGAGTTGTGCAGAGGAAAATCTCGGCATAACTGTGCTGTAATGACTGGGTGTTTCATATCGGCTCAAAGCAGTCTGTAACTCCTTAATTGTTAAGGAGTTACCACCATGTTTATACATAGTCCCCTCTTCTGTAGGCTGAAAGAGTGGAATAATTCAAATTTTTAGACAATTGATTTCTCCACAGTCGGATTATTATAGTGTGTTTTTTTAAAACGATTTCTTCAACAATTAAGCTGGTTTGGTATTTGCATGTGGAAGCAGTTGCGGTATCGACGCAAGTGAAACAGACTGTACGTGAGCTCCAAAATAATAGGAGTGGCCAAGTCAATCATTCGGTACTTTCTAAGGAAGTCTGAAGAAGACAGCAGGGACTGATGATCACATTTCCATGGTAAAGAAAGAAAAAAACACTTCTCACCATCCAGTGAAGTGAATCACAATCTCCAAAAGAATCATCATTTAAGAAATTAATATGGAAAGATTCAACACAAAAAAAAGCACAATCAGCTTCAAAAACAGGACAGGCAGATTTGTCACAGCCAGAAAAATCTTTAGACAGATAATGAGGTCAACCTCCTTTTGTTGTTGAAGGAAAAGAAATGTACTATTCTGCAGTAGCCAAGTCAATTATCTGATTCAAGCTGAGCAAATTACCTTTTTATTTGTTGAGGACAAAACTGAAGACAGACAGACAGCTGACGACAACTGCAGTATAGGTCTGGTAAAACACTACAAAGCAGGATGTCCAAATGGGTTTCATACTTTAGAGTCGGTCATTGTCTAAGAAATAAACTATTAACTTCTGATTAAGTTCATTTGAGCCCTAAGCTAAGTGACGAATTCTTGACATTTCCTACCAGGAGGAGGAGGCATCAGGGCAAACCCAGCACAAGCTGGAAATATTACAGTTGGGGTCAGAAGTTTAGATTGTCTTGTCATAGGCGTGAATGTAATGGGAATTTAGGGATTTTATTTTAGTAATTTCTTTGAACTGTTCTTTTTTCGGGTTGGAATGATTACACAGCGTATATATTTAGTGACCTTTAAAAAAGCACTGTGTGAACAACTTTGAATTTATTTTGGATTTTCTCTCATGCCAGGGTTAAAAGTACAGATACACGCCTAAATACACAGTCAGCTGCCTTCATGAGTCAGACCCAGATAAGCAGCAGAAAATAGATATGGATAGAGCTCATGAAACCTTGAATGACTATTGCAATCTTTCGTGGATCAAACCATATATTGAACAGAAGAATTAGCTGAATTGTCATAGCAGCCTGCAATTTGTGATTATTTCAGACAGGTTCAGTTTTGTTGCAAGTACAAATGAGGGACAAAAAACTGCCTTATTATGATGTTATTTTATCATAAGGGGACAAATCAACTGTCATGCCACAATAATTAATCAATTATAGCATTAGCATTCAACATGTACGTTTTTACATTGCATTTGTCACCTCTGTGTTTTTCCTCAAAGCAACAGTCATCAAAGCAAGTTTTAAAATTCCAGGAATATCAAACACAATCTTAAAATGACCCTTTGGTGACCTATTATATAAACACGTCAACAGCTAATCCTTTTTTGATATCACGAAGACGCCCAGGCGCTCAGATCATACGGATCACACTGTCATCGATGGTGCTGGGCCTGCTGTAACAGAGCAGACAGGTAATGTAAAGCTAACTGCCACTAACTCATTTCACTAACCACTATCTCGTTACATTTTCAAGAAGATGGTAGAGAGTGAGTTTTCCCCGCCATCTTTCTGAAAGTGTAATGAGCTTTGAATGTGCCAAATTCAAGGTGGAATGTTGTCTCAACGGAAAGATTCACCTTTTATCAGCACACGATCTTTTCATGAGCTAACCAAGGTTTTCCGAGCTCGCAGTCAGCAGTCTCAAGTTCACCCACAGTAACTTCGCCATCGCAACATAAAGGTCCCGCTCTGAGATGACAGACACAAGTGAATTGTTCCATTAGTAAATACTGTACACACAAATGCAGCGTTGGCAATATTTTCCTTTCTGAAACTCCACACCACAAAAAAAGGGGAGAACCAGGTAGACAGATCATGAATGAAGTCATGGGTCAGTGTTAAAAAACCTGCTACAAACCTTTTATTTTCCTCACACTACTGACACACAATTTGTTTATGAATTGGAACAATGAGTCTCGAAAGCCAACAATTTATGTATTTCATTTCATGGTTTTGAAAGACATCTCGAAACGCATCCTCACTCTAAATATACTGCTTTAACCTCCTAAGACCTGGACTCTTTCATGGCTTGCGTTTTTAATTTCTCTTTGATATTTGGGCTGATTGGGACCTGATGAATGTAAAAGCAAAGAATTACCTGATTTCTTTTTTTTTTTTTTTTTACCTGATTTTTGTTTCTAAGAAAAATGAGAGCCACATATAAGGGTATTCGTTTAAAACTATTTTGGTCTAAATAACCCAAAATGTGATGTGCACATATGTGGACGCCAGGTCCTAGGAGGTTAAAGAAGAAACTGCCTGGTGAATGATACAGTGAATATCATCTCAGGATCGACTGTTAGGATTAACGACATTAGAACACTTCTGAGAGGACAGCCATGAGTTTCATCAGATCTATGAGTGCCTAACTATCAATGCTTAAATCCGCTTCCGTTAACAACATTCTGCGGAATTGGGAATTTTGATTGTAAACCAAGAGTGCCGATTTTAATTTGCCCTGCATAAAGATTCCCCTCCTGTGCAAAGAAAGAGCTCTTATGTTCCCCTCAGTGCTCCTCACACTGACACCTGCACAGTCATCTCAATGTTAATTCACTGATGGTGTTAAGACAAAGGCGCCTCATTAACTTCCATGATGAAAGGTGCAAAACGCTGCAGCGGCATCATCACACATCTTAGATGCAATGAGTCATATCAGGCTGCGGCAGTACAAAGATCTAAAAAGATATGACATGTAACTTTTGAAAGATGCTTATTTTGTAGATAAATGTTTTTTGGAAATTAGACCATGTGAATTCTTCAAACCGTGATTTCTTCTTTGATTATATCTTTTGTTATCTTTCTTTTCAACCACAACCGCTCTCAGATGAATTTGCCAGGACTTGTGCTGTCCAGTATCATATCATGCAATCATTCATGCATGCTTCATAAGCTATTAATATGTTTCACAACATGCATGTGAGTACACCATTTGCATGAGATTTTAACTGGTCTTTGTGGCCTCTGTCACAGTATATAGACTAAATTACCCAAGGAAGTGAAACTTGAAAAATGTCAGTCAATTTTCAGTTGACCTGAAAACATACAATGCAATGATGTAAATGATTAAATAGCTTTGAGTTACAACTTTAATAGTATATCACAGTCTGACCACATCTGTCTTAGTATCCATGTGATATGTGGAAGCAATAAAAACAGGAGCAAATTCTTAACAAAAGTGTCATTTTAAAGCACGGTTTGCTGAACAAAACCTAAAATTATCAAGGGAAACACTCACTTTATTTAAAAAGTATCCAAAGAGAGGACAGTTCATTTGACATTTCCACGCGCAACTATTAATATTACCATTGTTAACAAAGAAACAAAAGATCCTAGTCTATGAGTTAAACACAATATTTAATGTTAAAGCTGAAAAAGTGGAAAAGAAAGGCCAGAACTCAGTTCCTCCAATGTAGACTTGAGGTGTCTCCAAAACTAAGTAACTCCCCCATTAAAATGTCAAGTTTCAGCAGTGAAATGAACAATGTTACAACCTGGTTTCTTGCTATTTTAACCCCTCATAATGCCAGGATTTGATGAGTTGATTTCCTTTTTTTGTTTTTTGTTTTTTAAATAACTCGCCTATTGGGCTTTTTTTAGGACTTAAAATTGGCGGTGTAGCTGCTTTGAATTTACTGATACAAGCAGCTGTATCTAATAGCTGTCTGAATGCAGAGTGTGTACAAATTCTTTTGACTGGTAGTGGATATAAACATAAAAGGGGCCAAACACTTCTAATCTCAGGTCATATCTTATTTTACTATTTTACTGCATCACCGCAACAGAGCGCTTCACTCTCCGATTGCTGGTTTACTTGTGGTTCCTAGTATATTTAAAAGTAGAATGGGAGACAGAGCTTTCAGCTTTCAGGTCCCTTCTCTGCTCCCCATTTGAAATTCAGGCATAAGACACCCTCTTTAATTTTAAGATTAGGTTTAAAATTAGGGAGCGCTTTATAATAATGTTACACTATAACGCAATATTAAGGTCAGTTCAGTTCAGTTTTATTTGTCATATGCAAGTTAGCACAGTGTCAACATTGCAATGACATGTATTTGACGAGCAGAACACAAGTCACTCAGCAGCTGCCGCGGACTGGGCATCTGTGGATTCTGGAGAATCACAGAACGGCCGGGGGGTAATCTGGGAATCCACCCTACCTGAAAAAACATCCTACCCATTGTTTCTGCGCAGACTCGGCGCATGCGCACAACACCAACGCCAGCCCACCACTCTCCACGCATGCTTACCGGGCTGCGAGAGTGACACTCGGGTGTGAAATGTATGGTTTTCAGGGTTTTTATCGGTTTTTAGCGTTATTTTGTTATCTTTTTTTTTTTGTTAACTCGGTTTTCCTGAGTCTTTTCACGTGTGTTATGAATATATCTTATTTTTTTCGGTACCGGTACTAGTTTTATTTTTGTTTATTTATCCGCGACACCTTAAAGGCCGGTCCGTGAAAATATCGTCGGGCACAAACCGGTCCGTGGCGCAAAAAAGGTTGGGGACCGCTGCTCTAGGGGGCAGCACTGCACCTCTAAGTTGGATGCCAGCTGCATTGGCTGTGGCCCCCAGGCAAGGAGAAGAAGAAGTGGAGTAGGAAGCGAAGATGGTGGAAAGAAACGATGCAAAACGCGGCTGTGAACAGTGTTGGGAAGGTTACTTTTAAAATGTATTCCATTACAGAATACAGAATACATGCCCCAAAATGTATTCTGTAACGTATTCCGTTACGTTACTCAATGACAGTAACGTATTCTGAATACTTTGGATTACTTAATATATTGTGGCGAGTTCAGA
>NW_005187402.1:7186991-7188861 GCF_000239375.1 Pundamilia nyererei | reverse complement strand
TAGCTTACTTACAACTGGGCTCGTCAGGCACTCTTCTTGGCTGCAGTGGTTATTATTATATTTACATGCTTCCAGCTCCCGTTTTTGCTCGATGACTGCTCGTACCTTTCCACTCCCCTTTTTCTCCCTCCTGGCGCTCACAGACACATAACGTGTATGGCAGTCCATTCTCCCAGCATCACGGACTACACTGAACATCATGTTCAATGTATCATCATGATACATTCTTTAGAGCTATGCTTGTAGCATTCTGCCTGTTAGCTTAGCACAACAACAACAACAACGAAAAGGCGCTCTCTCACCCAGGAAACACAGAGAGAGAGAGCGTCGCCCTGTAACCATGGCAACCGTAACGCTGCCGCCTGGAACAACAGATCGTAGCTGTCAAACAAAACCCAAACAGTCCTGACCCGCGACAAAATGAAACAGGAAAGTACCCCAGTGTAATCCATTTATTTCAACAAAGTAACTGTATTCTGAATACCACCTTTTTAAACGGTAACTGTAACGGAATACAGTTACTCATATTTTGTATTCTAAATACATAACGGCGGTACATGTATTCCGTTACTCCCCAACACTGGCTGTGAAGAGTACAAGGTCAGGATGGTAGAGGTTGGCTGTGATGGTGACGAAGAAGAGAACACAGATGTACTAAAACAAACAGTGCAAATCCTGCAAGGAATGCCCAGTCTGTTGTTATCAGTTTCTGAAATGACACACCCTCTTCACAGATGCTTAACATATTCTTGGCTGGGGATACAGGTACCTCCTTACTCTGCCTGTGACACAGGTAGCATGTGAGAGAAGTTTCTCTGTTCTCAAACACATAAAAAGTAGAATAAGAAGCACACAGTTGCAAGAACACCTGTAGGCATTCATACTTATGACTACAGAGAAAGACATCCTCATGTCCCTTGACAATGACTTGGTCATAGACAGAGTTGCAGAAAAAAGCGACCTGTTGAAGAAAATACTTATCCCCCAACATTGAGTAAAGTGAGTATTCAAGTTAACCTGCATACTAAAACCTCTTTACTTTGTGATTTATCATAACTCATACCGTACTATGTGTTGTGTGTTTCAGATAACTGTTTTGTATTGGTTCAGCCAGAGGGACTGCAGTATGTTGAGACCTCCATTTCTATATGAGTATTCAAGTTAATCTAGCATAATATTCTTTTAATACAACATCTAGTCACTGTTGCTATAATTTTGATGGTTTGATAGCATAAGCCACAATTAAAGTCTTGTAACACTCATGCCAAGCATTATTGTTGCCGAGTTTCCGCACGCCGATTACTTTGGGCTGGGCCCAGTCAAAGTCCAGGGCTGTTTTTTAGTCCCAGTCCATCCCTGCTCAGCAGTATAGTACAGTAAAAAATAAAAATATTTATAAAATATAGTGACAAATATAGTAAAAGTGTTAACAGACTAAACATATATATATAAATACATATACATATACACACTTGTATAAATAGATAAAGAAATCTTAAATAGAAATGTGACTGTTGACATCTATTGAGGGGTGGGAGGAGGCAAATTGGATATTGCACTTGGGATAAAGTGGCAGGAGTGAGCATCAGTACAAACTGAGCAGTAATTCAATTCAATTCAATTTTATTTATATAGCGCCAAATCGCAACAACAGTCGCCTTAAGGCCCTTTATATTGCACAGTAGATTGTACAATAATAGATACAGAGAAAAACCCAACAATCATATGACTCCTATGAGCAAGCACTTTGGCGACAGTGGGAAGGAAAAACTCCCTTTTAACAGGAAGAAACCTCCGGCAGAACCAGGCTCATGGAGGGGCGGGGCCATCTGCCATGACAGGATAAAAGACATGCTGTGGAAGAGAGACA
>NW_005187402.1:7178080-7180003 GCF_000239375.1 Pundamilia nyererei | reverse complement strand
GAGTCCACTGTCAGAGGCCATAAGAAGATCATTTGTAACCTTCACTAAAGCTGTTTCTGTGCGGTGATGAGCTCTGAAACCTGCAAACTCAGCAAACTCTTGATCACACACCTGTAGAAATTTGAGGTGATGTTGGCATTCATGCCAAAGTTCCTCAGCCTCCTCAGAAAGTAGAGTTGCTGGCGAGCACTGATTCCAATGTCTCTGTGAACTTATTAGCAAGGTACTGGCAGGTGCTTAACCCTTTCACGCACAGTGGTCACTACAGTGGACAGCTATTCAAAGGCTGTTTCCTTGTATTTGTGTCAGGGTTGATGGTATACTTGCACATAAACCACTACATTGGACACTGATGTATCACTTCATACGCATCAGTTGTCCACCTAAGTGGACATGTAAAAAACTCTTTGAAAAGTACATGCTTTTTAAAAAAAATTAAGTTAAAAAAATCTTTTTTTCATGCCTAAAGATTAATAAAAATACTTAAGAAAAAAATCAAGATTGAGGTTGTCATAATTCATGCATGAAAGGGTTAATTCATCATAAAGCATTATTCCTCCTTTGTATGTCATTTTATAAATACATATATATGAATATGACTATGATTATGACTATTACTGGCAGTGATAGCTGTACATGTTGTAACAGTAACAGATGGATAAACATATCTGTGTTTGTAAATGACATACTAAGGAGAAACAATGACACATGCACGATGAATTAAGCACTTGCTAATACCTCACTAATAGTGTGACATTAGTGGCATGACAGAACTTTCCTTTCTGACAAGGCATATAGTTGGGGCTGGATAAGCTGACCCTTAGTTATAACACAGTCGACCAGGCTACTGGGGGCTTTCCGTGATGCACAGAGTCTTTCTTATTCACTCAACTTTTTTTTCACTCATATGTGTTCATACACCACTCTACATTTAATCACTAGGTCTTATTAACCTCTGACTCTCTTTTGTAGCATGTCTTTGTCCCGTCTTCCTCCCCTCAGGCAACTGAGTTGCCCGCCTCTCCCTAAACGTCGTTCTTCCTGTTAAAACTGAGCTTTTCCTTCCCACTGTCACCAACGAACTTGCTCAAAAGGGGTCATTTGATTTTGGGGGTTTTCTCTGTTTTCTTTTTATTATTGTAGAGTCTTTGCCTTAAAATACAAAGCACCTAGTGGCAATTTATGTTGTGATTTGTCTCTATATGAATAAAATTGAATTTAACTTATTTAATTCAGTCACCATGGTCACAAAGTTGTTTAAATGTTGTTATTAGTTGGTTGAAATCTTGATCCTAGCAATTAACAAATTTCAAGCTGTAAAATAGTCAAACCAGAGTAACCAGGTAAACCATAATATATGACCTTTATATTGTTTTTTATTGTTATTTTTGTAGTATTCAGCTCCTGCACCTTCTCAAACCTTCAAATCTTCAAATACTGTGTGTAATGTGCAAAAACCAGCGAAACCCTAAATAATTCAGAGGAGTTTCCCTGTGAAAAGCGTGAACCTTATCGACAACCACGTCAGTGGTAAGAGGCAACACCCCCACACATCACGGCCCCTCTTTAACATCAGCATTTTAAGAAAGTTCCCGTTTAAGAAATTCCTAGTCACACATCTTCTAGTGACACATCTAAGCGACACAGAAACTGTGAGGTCACCAAAAAATGCTGAGGAATAGTCTGACATAACTATATACATATGTATTATTTGTGTGTGTGTGTGTGTGTGTGTGTGTGTGTGTGTGTGTGTGTGTGTGTGTGTGTGTGTGTGTGTTAAAACTGTGATGACAGGAGCTAAAGAGAGAAAAAAAAGGAGGGGGTGCCCATGTACTTCCTTTTACTTGATGAAACCTGCTATATCTGTATATAACTCTGTCAGTCTCTCTCTCTCTTTCTCTCTCTCTCTCTCTCTCTCTCTCT
>NW_005187402.1:7159505-7177973 GCF_000239375.1 Pundamilia nyererei | reverse complement strand
AGTGGGACACCACATCACAGTTCCATCCTACCACTTATATATTTTGGTGTGATTTGCAGTCATCTTGTTGGTTACATTTGTTTTTGTCAAAAGACCACCTGCACCAACCAGTGGAATTTAAAATGTAGTAACCCTCTGACACAGAGAAACAACGCATGCATTTGATTTCTCACTATGATGTCAGCTTTCTGCAAATGAGGGCTGTGAAAGAAATGATAATAAAGCTGGTTCTTTATACTGGTTATTTATAGATAAATTGCATCACCTCCAGACCACATGCAATACACTGCACCAAGCCTGTGAAGACAGCTATGCTCATTTTGCATTACACAAGTTGTAGCTTTTTACTCGCTAAACCAAATGCAAGTAAATTCATAAAGTAAATGTATTTACTTCATGAATTTATTGTTTACAAAAGTTGAAAGATAACAATCTGTCTGCAATACTGAGACAGAAGTGAAACTTTGGGGCGCTATTTTGAAAAAAAACAAAAAAAAACTTTTGGCATACAGTAATCTTTTTTTAAACGGTCGCATCTCTATGAAAAAAAAGAAAAGTAATTTTACGTAGGTGTGTATGGGGTTTCTTCCGCTTTCCTCTTATAAAACGCATGGGCAGAGGTGCTGATCACATCAGTGTTACAGCTGAACGACGCTACTGAGGAAGAGAGAGAGAAGCTGCTGCAGTATGATGAAGTGCGTCCTTGTTCTCGCCTTGTTGCATTTCTGTGTCAGTGTTAAGTCAGACACTAACTTGATTACTGAGATCTTACATGGACTCGAAAGTCTCAGCAAAGTCAACTTCACATATGTAAGTACTCGAAATGTTTATCGCAACTTGTTATTTCACTCGCAGCACTATGTTACAAAGTGTACCGTGGCTTCACTGATGTTTATTACAATGTTATAATATTCAGTTTATAATGCAATTAACTGATTTATTTTTCTGTTTCTTCAGAATGGTAGTGCGACCATTAAAGTCCCTGTAGGATGTTCATTAAAAATGCCTGTAAGTTAGGCACATTATCACCTCCTCAGATGATAGATGCATTACGTTTGTTATGATAAATGAACTATGCCTTATCATTTTACCATTGCAGCACAATTGTTCAGGTGTGGTCATTAAAGAACTGGAGAAACCTCTCAGCAGCGTGACTGTGCAAGAAGAGGACAAACACTATATACAAGAGCTTCTGAAAAACTTGAATGATCTGCCACATCGTCACAATGATACCAACGTAAGACAACCAGAACAACTCTTAACAAGATCTGTTTAGATCAGCTTGTTTATGTCAACATCTCCATCCAGATGATATGCAATGTAATAGCTTCTTTTTTCCTTTTCCAGAATCCCAGTTGCTGTATGAAAGCTGAACACATGTCCAATCAAACCTTTCGTTTCTACAAAAGCTTCTTCAAGAAACTGAACACCAGAAAAATCTAAACCTGATTTCGCTTACATGCAGGTCAACTTTTAACATAAAATGATGGCAACTTGGAATATATCTGAAATATAGTCTAAACTATCCAAAAACACCAAGGTACTTTCAAATAATATTAAAATCTTGAAAAGCACAACAACAGCACCTCAAGTGAAGGTAGCTTGAGTCCAGGAAGTTTTCCTTCCTAACCCTTGACGTATTAACTTTCCAAATTTCAAATTCTGAATATTTAAAAAAAGCGCTTCCATATATTTATGTATTTATTTCATCATATTTATATCTATTTATTTAAAATTTACTGTTTTGTATGCAACTGACGACCTTACCTCCCAGTGATACTGTTGTAATATTCACCATGTGAAAATAGTATAGAGAAAGGACTGCACTGCTGTCTTCAGTAAATTAACTTGTCTACACTTTATTGTCTATTTATTTATTTATTTATTCAACTAATTAGTTTGTTTAAAAGCCTTTATTTAAAACATGGTAACAGTTGACTATGTAACACTGTTTGCTGTTTTGCCTTTTCTTGTCTTTTTTTTTTAAGCACTGAGGTCTGTGGTTTTCCTTGAACTAATAGTGAAAATTTTGTGGAATAAAGAGTTTAGAAACAAAGAGTTGTCTTTCTGAGATTTACCGCCTCCAGCTGAGAGCGTTTACGAATAGAAAATTTCTGAAAACTTTGCAGTGGCCGTCTCTTCTTTTATAAAAGGAATTATTGAGAGAAATAATACTGTGGGTGAACACTGACATGTATGCTGCAGTGTCTAGTTTGACATCATGATGCCAGAGCTGTTATAAGCCTTAAACAGTCACAACGATATAGAGGTAGTTCTAACTGGTTTGGTTTGGTTTTAACTTGACATTGTACTTTTTAATGATAACACTTAAACTAAAGATCAGCCATAGACTACCTAAAACCTGGTTGTTAATGCATCACAATGAAAGTCCAGTTTGGAGTGCATATCACACAGCATACTCATTGCCATGATATTAGTCATTGAAGTGTAAGGTCATTGTTCGAATGACAGTGTTACCTGTCAAGAAGTCTGGTAACGAAATCCAAAGAGATGTGGGACCATGGCCGCCTAGGAGCAGGTAAAGGTTTTAGGAGTGCTGCAGATGGATTGTGGGCAGTCTTATTCTGGGCGCACATGGTGCACTCACCGATGTACTCCCAGAAGTCTCTAGATTAGGCCATAAGTGCCACTGCAAAAAAACGAATGGTCTGCTGGACCCCAGACAATTATGTGGACCTCCTCTGGGATCAGGTTTGTTTTTTCTGTGCAGATTGGATGAGGGTCTCGATCTCCCAGGTAAGAGACCCAATGACACATGAGGAAAGTAAGATCACTTCATCTTCCAAAGGGGCATCTAGAGGAGCAAAGTGCCGGAGTCTTGTTTGTTACTGTGATCTGATTTAAACTGCGGTAATCTATGCAGGCATGGAGTGTTCTATCTTTTTTCTCTACAAAGAGTAGTGGCCAAAGGAGAAGAAGATGGCCAAATGATACCTGCTTTCGTGGAAGTATTTCTCCATTGTTGTAAAAACAACCAGTGGGGGGAGGAACACCAGGTAAGGCATCTATGGCACAGTTGTATGATCTGGGGGGAGGCAAAGAAAGAGCAAGGTCTTTGCATAAAACATTTGCATTTAAGTTTTTCAGACTGAGAGCAGATCAAGTTACTAACTAAAAAAAAAGCTTCTCTGAGTGCCTTTCCTCCCAGCATCTCTCCTCAGCCAGTATCCAGAAATTCACTGAATAATCAGCCACACTAAGTTTACAGATTGAGCTGCATCAGCGCTGGTTCCCTTAACAAAAATAAATTTCAATTTATTCAGTAATTCAGTAAGTTAACTCTTCTCTGGCCTGTGCCCATAATAAAGCTCTGCCTTGCTTCAGATTAGTTACAAGCGCAATCTAATCAGAGGCATACATTCTAATGAACTGTTTATATACCAGCATAGTGTTAGAAAGCCCTAGGCCTTTACTAACTCATTCGTGAAAGGCTCTGGTGGGGATAATGCTCATTCCGGAGGCTCAGGGGGCTGTGAGGTGTCAACGGAGAGGTTGGTGAAGTGGGCAGAGAGAATGAGGGGCCCTTCTCAGGAAACAGCAGAGGTCAATGGTGTAGAAGCAGCAACGGCAGTGGTGAGAGGAACTGAAACAAGTGGATTCTGACCAAACAACAAGGAAGGGCATCCAGTCAAAATTAAAATGCCTTCTGCTGTGGTGACCCATTGGGATCATTAGTAGTACTACATCTTTAGGTATGAGTCAAACTATACACACAGTACAGTTTTTATGATCGCTATGTTTTATGTATTGTACACTATAGCAATTACGTTCTGATGGCATCTGCATGTATAACATTTAAGATTTTACACTTTTTAAAAATTAATTAATGATTAAAAGAATTCTGGTGTAATTTATTTTGTAAAAACTCTTAATGCTATTTACTTAGCATTTCGTATTACAAAGTCGTAATAAAGGTTTATTGCTGATCAGTGAGCCAGTTCTCATGGCCAGGTCCTTAGATAATACCACTCTGTCAAAGGCTACTGGTTTGTCACAGAAACCCACAGCCCGTACCACTGATCCTATGACGCATGCATAGGTTCAAATGTGTAGTCTCGCTTATCATATTATAATTTAAGCACAATCATTTCCAAAACCTAACCCAGTTCTTTTGGTGTAACTCAATCACTAACAAAGTGAAACCACTGATTCAACCTTTTTATAACAACTGAAATAATGATTATAGATGCATCACAGAGTACATTTTTACCATATAAACCTGGTTTAACCCTGTCAATGTTAAGCCAGTTGTTAAGCAATCAGTAAAGCTACTTTAGGCTACTTTGCTGCAAAGAGTTGCCACATTTATTAATAAAATTTTATTTATCCTCATCTTATAATCAGTCTCATAATCCCTCTTGTAAAATAAGTGTAAGAAAAAAAAATATTGCAAGTATAGATGATAAAAGACTGTAATTAAGAAGAGTGGGAAGGGATGTGTTGGAGGATAGAAGATGCAGAAAGTTCCCCACCCCCATTTAACTCGGTGAAAGGCATAGTGGGAAAAGCATGACAGAAGTGCCTCTTTTTTTAACTTCCCTTAGAGAAGTAAAAGTTAACAAGCTTGCATGGCAGGGCACAAAACACGCACGCACAGGCATGAAGTTGCACAGACAGGCATGTCTGATAAACACACAGGGCTGTATCACACATGCACTCACACTAACACACAGGAGTGTGATAAGAGGGCTGGGGGTTTTTTGGCTTCCTAAAATGGCAGTTTTTTTGTTTTGTTTTTTGCTCTTAGCCATCTTACTTATCGCTTTTGCATATTTTGTGGGTCATCACCAAGCAAAAAAAATAAATAAAAGGAACAAAACACTCTGGAGCCTTCTCACGACTTCAAAAAAAAAAGCTCACAACTTTAAAAAGACTTTAACCCAAGATCTCATGATTGAAAACTACATTTCCTTAGGTTCCCACAAGAGCACATCAAGATTGCGAAAAGGAGATCTACAGATGACTTCTGCTAATCTAGTCTCACACATTTTTAGTCACATCAGGTTTTCTGAAGAGTAACTTAGTGACTCATTATATTGCTAGAAAAGATAAGTAAGATAAAGAGGTTATCGTGGCACTTGTCACGTGTGGGAAATCACACAGTACAGACAGCAGCAACCTTGGAGTGGTGTCTTTGAAGTATACATGAGTTAGACGAGTAGCAGGTGCACCTTTGAACACAGAAAACCAACAGAGGAGGATGCAGTGAGAGAGAAATGTAGGCAACAGTGCACCTCAACTTGTCTATTTATTCTCTGACCCTTTCAACTCTTACCCCTGCCTGTTGTGTCTTTAATTTCCTGGCAGCCAGGCAGAGAGCCTGAGCCTCAAAAGAGATGAGAAAGGACCAAAGGAATACACTTAAAATATCCTAATCGAAATGATTTGTTTTTAAATTAGCCACCCGTGAACTAATACTAATATATGGATAATCATAGATAATAGAGAAAAGAAAGGACCTCAGAATTTGATTTATCTACATCGATTTGGGGTCAGTTTAAACAAAAATGGATATACTTTAAAATCAAATATACAACTAACATACTTCTTTATCTTAATGTGACGAAAGAATGCAGAAAAAAATCTTTATCAGGATGCTGCGCCCGCATTTCTTTTCTTTCTCCAACAGGTGGCCTCAGCGACCCAATGTACTTGAACGGACCTTGCAATGATTTTATAATCTACCTCTTCATTTGAATAAACTTCACCAGATTTAAATAAGACTCTGGAAAATAACTACAGCAAGGCTTAACGGGGAACGGGATGCGTGATGATTTTCTCGTGAAACCTGTTGTGTCATAAAGCAGTGACCGAGATCGGTCGCCAAAGGGCCACAGTCACGCGCTTTCATTCCCATCGCACTTTCTCCTGAATGGGACAACGTCAGAGCGCCGGTGTGGAAGCGAGCCAGAGGTCTTCGGGATCTGGCCGCAGATGCGCACTGTGGCTGCAGGAGGACGCAGCGAGAGCGCTGAGTGACATTTGAATCCGGTGGTGTGTACTATTAAATCACAGCAACAGTCAGCGAGCTGGCTTCCAGGGAGGACACAGGACTGTGCATTTATTTGTGTTTGCAGGAAATGGGGTCTGGATGCTCTTTGGAGGGACTTTACACTGGGAAGTTCGGATGGAAGCGGCGGGACGTTTGTTTTTAGATGTGGTATCAAGCTGCAGCTGACCGCACACTTTATCTGTAAGTAAGAAGTGAATTTGGTGCTAAAACAGTAAAATAGAGAAACCGCAAACACAGTTTGTATATATGTAGGAGGATGTGACTCTTGTTTTGAGTCACGTCTTAATAATTACAGCCCGCTCACGGGAAAATCCTGCTCTCACAGCTCCAGCCAGACAGTGTGTTATTCTAAATCGGATCATTGGCAACACAAATTACAGCTGTACAAGGGTTTATTGGGGCCATTGCAAAAATAATAATAATAATAATGATAAAGTAATAAATTTAGTGGAGGAAGATTGGAATAGTAATTAGAACACTGATTAAATATAATACTTTACAATTATATTTATGCAAATAGGTCTTTCCTTGATTCAGCCTGGATTTACCACATTATGAGAGGTATCCGAATTCTACAAATACATAACTATAACTGGAAACTATTCAAAAGGAGACTGATTTTGATGGGGTGAAATTTGGGGCATCAGGAGCTACAAAGAGATATGCAAAGGTATGATTGATTATTATTGTCCAAACTGTGCTCTATCATGGGCCATTTAATGGTGCTTGGGGTGTGATGAGGCTGAATGAGCCCCTTCCCCCCCAAATCTTTTTACCTTTTACTTAAAACAGCCCTAATATTCTTTTGCGTAATCAGCTATATTAACAATTAGAGCTATTATATAAACCACAACACAACAAACCACAAAAAAAGATATATAACATTTAGAAAATCATGCATATTTATGATTACTTTTATCTTACACAATATTGAATTTTTCTAGACTAATTCATTTCTTTTAATCCCCAGGGCTACTGATGTGTTCTGTAAGCAGACAGAGGATTCCTGCGATTACATTGGGTTTGGGGCTAAAACAGAACAAGCAGAAGAGAATCAGTGACTACACCACTGCACTGAGGAATTAAGGTACAACTACCTCTCCATCAGTGCAGCTCAGATGATGTCAAATCTATTTTACAGGGTCAGAGGGCAAATGTCTGTCCCAGAGAGCATTTGCCTGAAATGTCTCATCTTTCGTCATTTATCAGACGATAAATTGATGGAGACTTTTCGCAGTAATGGAGAACAGGAGCCTCATAGAAACTAGTGGATAAAATGTAGCAAGACTCTTCAGTATGACATAAGCAAAGAACCCCCTCCTCCCCAAGCACACACTCACTTTCAGGGATGGATCCCATGAACTTTACAACTGTCATCGACAATGGGTTTTTGGATGAGGCGCCATCGAGTCGTGTCCTAACTGGCTGTTTTCTCTCGCTGCTCATCCTCACCACCTTGCTGGGAAACACTCTGGTTTGCGCGGCCGTCACCAAGTTTCGCCATCTGCGTTCTAAAGTGACCAACTTTTTTGTGATCTCGCTGGCCGTGTCCGACCTATTGGTTGCCATCTTGGTGATGCCCTGGAAAGCAGTGACGGAGATCGCCGGATTCTGGCCATTTGGCTCTTTCTGCGATACCTGGGTAGCTTTTGACATTATGTGCTCCACGGCCTCAATTTTGAACCTTTGCGTCATAAGCCTGGACCGCTATTGGGCCATCTCCAGTCCTTTCCGCTATGAGAGGAAGATGACACCCACAGTGGCCTATATTATGATCAGTGTGGCCTGGACGCTGTCTGTCCTCATTTCCTTCATTCCAGTGCAGCTCAACTGGCATAAAGCCCAAACCAAATCTTACACTGCTCTTACTGGGTCCTCTGTTTCACTGGCATCAAACGCTACATCTTACCCAGAGAACTGTGACTCAAGCCTGAATAGGACCTACGCCATCTCCACCTCTCTTATAAGCTTTTACATCCCTGTGGTCATCATGGTGGCCACCTACACACAGATTTACCGCATTGCCCACAGACAAATCAGGAGGATCTCTGCTCTAGAGCGGGCAGCCGAAAGTGCCAAAAACAGACACGACAGCATGGGCAGAGGCTCCAGCATCGCAGACTCAGAGAGCTCCTTCAGGTTGACATTCAAGAGGGAGACAAAGGTGCTGAAGACGCTGTCAGTGATAATGGGGGTGTTTGTGTGTTGCTGGCTCCCATTTTTCATCCTCAACTGCATGGTGCCCTTCTGCGAGCAGTCGAGCGGAGGGGAGGCCTTCCCCTGCATCAGCCCCACCACGTTTGATGTGTTCGTGTGGTTCGGCTGGGCTAATTCCTCCCTAAACCCCATCATCTATGCCTTCAATGCGGATTTCCGGAAGGCCTTCTCCATCCTGCTGGGATGCCACAGACTGTATCCAGGAGGCCACGACATAGAGACAGCCAGTCTAAACAAGAAATGACTCACAACTCTCTCACAGCACTGACTCATCCCTTAATTCTTAAAACAGTCCAAGAGTTCCTGTTGCAGCCAGTCTGATTGACTTGAAATGCAAAGACTGCTTTCGTGCGCTAACTCTTATTTTGACTGAAGGGTACGACGACCCCACATGCATCCATGTTTGCATTAGGTGAATGGTCTGCCTTTGCGATGTCTACCATAGCGGGCGTGCTGTGCTTGCCATTGTCTCTACACTGTCTTCAGATGGGAGAAGCTCCTGATAGAGGAGAGAGGATTTGGGATTGAGATTAAAATCCGCCGCTGTTGCACCAGGGATCTGGGAGAGCAGCGGTGCTGACAAGCTCTTGGGATAGATAATCCCATGACTGGGCAGCACACACCCTAATGATGTCAGACACTGCTCTCTTCTATATCATCAAACACACACACACACACACACACACACACACAAACAAACACTGTCAAAACATGCTCCCCGAAATAGCATGTAGCACCCAGCATGCACACTACAACAACAAATTCCATGACAGCACACAGAAACACTGTTAGTCTTTACACTGACATTTCAGGACCTGCAAAGACTCCAGCAGTAAAGCATCAAGCCAAATTATGTTGAACATATGTACAGGTAAAGTACATCCACAAGTGACTTAATATTACAGCTAGAATGAAAAGGGAATACATTCAAGTGTAAAAGGAAATCCCTAAGAAGTGGAGACGTAAAAATGTGATCTGAATCCGTATAGGATGCAGAGATGGGGAAAAACAAACCGACTGCCTCGTTACTGGTTGAAATGTTATTTATAAATCATCGACATTTGGAATCATTATAACTTTAAACCAAATTTACAAACTTGTGACCTCCGAAATGACACCAGTCAGCGGCAACATTAAAACCATTTGCCTAATATTGTGTAACACTTTGGGCCCTGTGGGTTGTGAGGTGGGGCAACGGTGGATTGCATCCTGGAGATGCTCAACTGAAGATCTGCTAAGTTCGGAGGCCAGGTCAGTGCCTCGGGCTCTTCTTGTGTCGAGTCATCCATGAGCAGTTTTTGCAGGGTGGAGGGGTGCCTTGACCTGCTGTATTCAGGGAATAAGTTGCCACTGGGTTGTGTTTGTTCTGCCGCTATGTTCATGTGGGTGGAATATGTCAAAGTAACATCTAGATAAGTGTTTGAGCCCAAAGTTTCCCTGCAGAGCATTCCATTTTTACCAGATAAAGAATGTTATTCATTTTACCTGTTTGTGGTTTTAATGTTGTATCAAATTGCCTGATTTTTCCAGTGCTCGAAAGTGTTTTATTGGCAGAAGACAGTATTGTACCTGCTATGGATGGGATTATTATGGGATTATGGGTTCTTTATGTGAAAACTGAAATGGGTTGGTGTAATGTTGTTTTATGTTCCTGTGAAATTTAATAGAAATACAGTGTCAACTGGTGACACACTTCCTTTGTGCAATAAATTGCATAGTGAAAGCACATCTAAATGACAATTGTGTCATTTTTTGTGACCGTTATTTACCATGGGTCTTGTTCTCACTGATTTTGTCACAGTTCTTATTGGTTTGGATGCATTACTGAATTTCTCTGTGAACTCCAACAAGGCAATGAACACAAGATGCCAGACAATCAGCCAGCCTACAGTTTCGAGCATTAAAACTACTGCTTTTCTGAGTTAAACCTAACAAGACGGACAATGCAGAAAAGCAACTTGTAGCACAAGAAAACCGCATGACAGGCAACGGGACTCTCGTACAAAATATAAGTTAGAAGGAAACAGAGGAACACCATAATTTGTAAGAATTAATTAAAAACCACACAACTCTATTGGGAAATAAAAGTCCACTTATCAGCTGTTTTACTTCACTTGAAACATAAATGAATTTTGGTGTAATAAAGATGTTTTTTAAAAAACTTATTACATCACATCATTCAAGTTGCTAGTTTGACATGAAATGCATTAGACCACAGTTTAAATTATGCTTTAGACTGATTTTTACATTTATTTACTGCTGTACTTAAACTGCAAATTTAATAATATGTTTTCTATATCAAATGCATCTTTTCATTTCCACTAAAGCCCCCCAAAATAAAAAATCAGTAATCGTCAGAAGAATTTTGCTCATCAAAGATGAATAAACAAGACAAATCATAATTATTATTATCTTTATTATTTTAGTGAGGCCACTATGTTCCCATATAATGAAGAAAAAATGGCTCATGTTTTGGAAAATTAGCTGTCTTTTCTGGTTTCCTGTCTGGAAATCTTTCATCAGTAGCAGAACCCCAGGAAGTAATGAAATAGTCCTGCACGTATTGCAATGTAATATAAACCCTTTTTATACTGCAAATCAGAATTAATTTTAGAGGTGCTGGTAAATATTCTTTATATATTCTTTAAATATTCTTTGGAGAAAGTTAGCATTTGCCACTGCTTCCAATCTTTTGCTAAGTGAATTTTTCTCTTTGTGTAGGCTAAAGCTGACTTAGTTTGCTAATGAGCTTTAGCTTCTTCTTCTTCTTCTTCTTCTTCTTCTTCTTTTTTGAAAATTACCTGTAGAAGTATTAGTAAACTTTGATTTTAGCTTTGAAAAAAAAAACTTTAAACAAAGCCAGTTAGCATTTTTACTGCTTCCAATCACTGTGCTAATAATTCTGTTTCTGTAGGCTTTAGCCACCATTGCATTCAACATTACCTTAATTTTTCAGGCCCAGGGGTTGTCGCTTGGGTGACAGGCACAAATTCATCTGACAGACATGAGTGGTGTTGACCATCAAATCTAAATCTTGGCAGAATCAATCATGACTGATAGATGTTGTGGCCAAAACTGTGAAAATAAGACCCAGCAAATATCAGAGACATGACAAGATAAAGAACATCATCATTAAGATCTACTGCTAATCTGTTAGCCAGAGTGAGAATTCATGACAAGCAAAAGCTGTAAGTGTGTTGTGAGTGAATATGCAGATGTTATATTGGTTTTACTACTGTATACATGTTATGTTACATTCAGAAGTGTATAAAGCCATCAGAAGAAACAGCTGTGCAATGTCTGCTTGTGCATGTGGAAGCATCAGTGCACATGTTTATAAATGTATATTTGTCCATTTTCATGAAATCCACAGGGTGTGTGTGTGTGTGTGTGTGTGTGTGTGTGTGTGTGTGTGTGTGTGTGTGTGTGTGTGTGTGTGTGTGTGAGATAAAGAGACAGAGTGGCTGCACAGCCTTGACCTCCACACATCAAATTACCTAAAGCCAATTTCACACCAGCATCCAAAGAGCAAAATCTAATGGGATCAGCTGCGCTTCACATCTAACATTTCACTCTCACATAACCCTGGTGTTCATGTGTTTGTTCAGTCCGGTGATGTATTGCCATCATTTGTAAAGTGAAGCGCCTAATCAGAAGTTGTGAATAGCCTGGCATAATAAAGGAGTGCAACCATTGTGGCACCTCTTTATCCCCACTGTTGGCTTTGTTTCTTTCTTTGATTGCATTACAACATTTCCCACTCTATTAATTTTTAAACAATACCAAACGGCTAAACAAGAACTTTGATTCCGATGCACCTTTGTCGCCTCCGTGTTTCAGTTCCTTGTTAAAAGAAGAGGATAAGGAGGATTGTAGATTTTAGTTTGCGGTGGTTCCACTGTCTGTTATGGATTTACCTGTGACAAGAACCTAATCCACTCAGATGCTTCAATGGGGAGTACGAGGGAAATTGAAGTAGTTGAAGTGTGAAAAGACAGCAGAGCAACGACAAGGACGAAATAAATTATATTTGGCAAGACCCAGTTACACACTCTGTTCCACATTAGCCTGCTGCGTCGTCTTAAAAGATAAATCACACTCAAAGATGGTTTGACATGAAGTTCATGTTCGGTAATGTTAATGAATATCTCTGTAGATGCGTCGTAAAAATCAGAACTTGATTAATTTTTCTGTAGAACTGTTGCTTCGTCTTGCAGGTCAAGCATATTAAAATAATTACGGGCAATAAATCCCTCTCAATAAGCAGCAAGTCTAAGAAGTGACATCGTTCAGTTGAATTAAGTTAATGCTCATTATAAATATGTAAAAAACTATATACTGTGAGAGAAACTCTTCCTCTCATGGGCTAACACACAGACACACACGCACGCAGAGCTGTCCTTTAAAGGCCGCTTTCTCTTGGCTCTGGACTGTCCTTGCCTCTAAGAAACCTCCTCAAGCGTGCCACGAGAAGGGAACAGCAATTAATTTGAGTGACATCATTCAGAGTGATGGCTGAGGTGGCAACAAGACAGTGTGTTTGTGTGTGTGTGTGTGTGTGTGCGAGGGAATGTGTGTCTGTGATGCAGTGCTACAACTGCTAGCTCCAGTGCCCAACCCAGAGTCCTTGCAATGTCATGTGCACTCGGCGAACACAGAAAATTTCTGTTTGCTGCCCTTTCTTTCCCTCCTGTGGAACTTGTGATATTCTCAGAGCAATCCTGCCTTTTTGGATTGGCACTTCAGAAAATGGATGTTAGATGTGGTAACTTTAGATGATGCTAATGACTGGCCTTAGGGAAATGATTTACTGAGACAGAGAGCGAGAGAAAAAAGGGACAAGGAGACAGACAGTCTTATGTAAGAATCAAGCAATGGCAACTTAAAAAAAAGAGACACAGCGGATGCTGTGTAAATATCACATAACCCACCAGAAAGTGTCATCAGTCTGACTGCCGTCACATATATAATGAAGGATCCTGTAGTCACATACTGTTTGCTTCAAGAAAGATACACCTGGTGGATTTTTAATGTCATTAATGATTCCTCTGTCACCTCCCCTCCTCAGGGGAGGTGATGGAGAATTAAAATGCTATTAAACAGTTTGCCATAATCTGTATCACTCTCCATTAAATATGTATTATTCAAAACTGTCAGAGCTCTTATAATTGCACTAGAGCCTAATGCATTTTTAATACCTCGCACAACACCAGGATAAGCATAATTGAGAGCGAATGTGTTGGTGGCTGCAGCCAAAGTGCATCAACACAGTTACATGCTGAAAGTCATGAATACACTTTGCATGTTAAAAAACGCTTTTGAACTTTTTTTTGTCTGCGTCTGGTCTCGCTGGTGAAATCACCAATGTTCTATGATGATTTTCGATTATTTTGAGGTGAAAGAGCATCAGCACAATCACAACACACACCCAGCCACTCAAATTCTCTTTGTGTCGGGGTCGATGGAGGCTCTCTTTGCAAATGGCACAGCAGATTCAAAAAGCTTGTCTGATTTTGGCAAAAGGCTGCTCTTCAAAAATAGATACATAAGCTTAAGCCAAAGGTTGCCCTGCAAATCTTTTGACCTTTAGTGCCCGTTCTTTGCGGCAAGCCTTTCATTCATCTTTCTGATTTTGCTCTTGCTCACCATTTCTCTTTCTTATCACACTCCTCCGCTCTCTTCCTCCACCCTCGCACTGTTTACTGTTCGTGCTACAAACCCGCTGGCATTACTGCGTTACCATTCGTCACTCTAACTGGCTCCAGTGGAAAGGACATGCCCTCTGACCCCACCACTGGGAAAGGACCAAGGGAACGAAGAGAAAGGAATGCTCACACAGAGAACTTCAGAGAGATAAGAGAAAAAATATTTATGCGAGGGAGGGATGCACAATAAAAGACTGGTTTAATTTTAGCAAACAGCCAGCTTACCAAGAGTTTGGTCTACTAGTTTGGTTAAACATAGTACAGTATACTTTTGCACAATACTGTACAAAAGCCTCAAGCTGTGTATTCTTTATATTTTTATAATTATATTTTGCAATTTATAAAAAAACATGTAAACATAAATCAAACAGTATATAAGGCCAAAACAGGCTTTTTGCAATTCCAACAATATTTGATATGACCATGTTTAATTCTTCAGTACAGCCTTAACTCTCTTTGGGAAGCTTTCTTCTAATCTCTTTTTAAGTAAAATTCAGGAATAGTTCTCTAGCCTTCTTGAAAGACATTCAGACCTCTTCTTTGGATATCTGCTGCCTTTTGTTCTGTTCTCTGTCAAGATATTGTTGTAATATGACTTCACTTCAAGCTACACTACATGAGCCCTTTCTCCCTTTCTTAAGAATGGCTTCTTGACAGACTCCTTTCCACTGAGACCATTTCTGCTGAGACTTCAATGAACAGTAGATGGATCTGCTGAAGGGCCAGTTGCATCTCTCTGGTCCTGTGTCGGGTCTTTGGTGGAGTTTTTCCTATTTCTTAAGCCCTTTCCACACCAAACATGTAGACACAACACTGGTTCATGCCTTGAGTTATGTGCATTTTTATGTGTGAGTGGTTATCATGTCAGTATTAAGTAGATCAGGGGTGTCAAACTCAAATACACAGTGGGCCAAAATTCAAAACTGGAACAAAGTCGCGGGCTAAAGTTAATATTTATTGAAATATATTTATTCCTCCAGATATGAGAATGAATCTTTTCTTATGGACTCAAACACGTTTTGCTGAAAAACTGAATATGGAACAAGCAAAGCTTAATACTAAACAATATATATATTAGCTGTATAATACCAGTAGGCCAGCTCTAATAGTAATTTGGTATGGCTTCACGGGCCAAATGTAATTAGGCTGCGGGCCAGAGTTTGACACCTATGAAGTAGATCAACAAAAAAAATATCCTAAGGTACAAAGACAGGTCTGAAAATGAGTGAAAATTTACAATTATCCAAGGCAAAGAAATGTGTTGCGTCACGAATGGCAGAAAATTTTTAACAGACCACAGTGGAAGACAAAGTGAGTAAAATCTAGCAGATGGCAAATAAAGGTTGTGTTTATGTGGCTCAGGACCATGTTCATGCTGTTTGCACCGTAGAATGTTACACTAGGACACTGCGTGACTTTCTTACCCTGGTCGATGAATTCACACACACAAAAAAAGCCTAAAAACTTGCAAAAGCAAGTTTGGTTGTTTTTGTTTGTTTGCTTGAAATATATTTCAAGCAAACAAACAAAATATTGGTGTGCACAAATATGCTGTCAAGTATCACAAAGAAACTGAACATGAGTACTTAGAAGTCCTGCTGATTTTCTGCTGCTCATGTATGTCTGAGTAGTGATGTGCAGAACAATGTTAAGTATGTAAAAGTGTGGAATTCTCCGTTTCTGTATCCCATCTGAGCTTATTCTAAAACCTAGCCAGAGATTAGTTGATGCTGCTGATGGTGAAGAGGTGTATACTTTAGGTAATCCAGATTCTAGTAAAATGCTTTCCGCAAAATGCCATCACCACGGCTTTGTAGTCGCATCAATCACATATAAATCTGTGATGTCAAAGCAAGTTTTAAGATATTAAACTGTCAGATAACAGAAGAAAATAGTCATACTCATTTCTTTCTCTATTTGGCTTCTTTCTAGCAATCTCTCTTCAGGCCTTAGTAAATAAAAGGAGTACAAACACTCTTACCATTTAATTTTCATATTTTTCAAAAGTGCATGAGAGCAGCACAAGCATGACTCAGCACATGCAGTCATCAGCTCCAAAGCTCTCACATTCAGCACTGCTCACTGTTTAGCTCATTTAGGCCAGACAAACAGCAGCCATCATTAAGCCCATGAAGCAGGGCAACTATCTCCCAGTTCCCAGTAGATTTGGCAGTAATCACTCAGTTGCTCTGTGTCTGACAGCTCATTCAGCTGATGATGTTTTTTAAAAAGACATCTTCTCCTGCACAAGCTAGCTGATTAGCATTAGCATCACCACAATTCACCTCTGGGGCATCCTACCAGCAAGAACATCAACATTAGCATCATTAATAGCATTTTCTCCACTTAGAGCTGTCTCTGCCAGACAGCACCTCTTCTCTCCCCAACTAAGCTGCAGAGCGTGGCTGGAGTGGACAACATCCCTGCTGAGAACACTGTTCACCCTCCAAACTCATTTGCACCCAGCTTATTATTCAGTGTATAATTTGATTAGCTTCCACTGCTTTGGCTTGTTACTCATTTAATATGCTTCAGCGATGTTTCCTTCTCCACCTCAATGACAGTTTGTGATATGCTACCAAGGCAATATAAGCCGTTTTTTAGCCAACATTAAATCTGCTTTCTATAGTGGATTGGGTCAGGACAAATCAGGTCAGTTTATTTTTTTAGCTCATGTCCCCTGGAGGTCACTCCATGAGACAAAATGACCAACCACTGGTTTGTGAAGTTCCGATCTGGAACCTCAATGTTAGCAACATGGCTGCTTTTGCGCTGCCTTGCTAACACCAGAAGCGATTGTATTTGGAAGAAAAAGTGGAGTGCTAAATCCTCAGCTAATGATAGCAAGCTTGATTAACCATGGAGATTAACTAGCTTTTGGAGTCCGCCTCAGGACTGCCTCACCTGGAAATGCCATTTTTGGCACCAGCCCCGGAGGTTGCTGCCTGAGTCAGATATGACGCTGAATAATAATACCATCCACAGTACCTCTGTATGTGACTGAATAAATGCTTAAGCCTTGATTAGACTTTGACTACATTTGGGGCGATCGTGGCTCAAAGAGTTGGCAGTTCGTCTTGTAACCTGAAGCCCCGGCTCGGACAGTCTCGGTCGTTGTGTCCTTGGGCAAGACACTTCACCTACCGCCTACTGGTGATGGCCAGAGGGGCCGACGGTGCGATATGGCAGCCTCGCTTGTGGCTACAACTGTAGCTTGCCTCCACCAGTGTGTGAATGTGAGAGTGAATGAATAGTGGAATTGTACAGCGCTTTGAGGGTCTCGAAATGCGCTATATAAATGCAATCCATTATTATTATTTATTGGGGTTAGGTTAATTGGTGATTCTAAATTGCACACAGGTGTGAATGGTTGTCTGTCCCTCTCTATGTTAGCCCTGTGATCCTTGTAATCTGTCCAGGGTTTACCCTGCCCCTTACCCTATAGTAGCTGGGTTAGGCTCCAGTAAGCTGGATAGACTTTCTGCATCTGTAAGTACGCTAGGGTCCACTTGTGTCCGAACGATGGAAATTTTGTCATTGGATGAGTATGTGAGGGCCTGTATGGATATGGGTGTGCTGCTAATTTTTCTTTGTTTTTGTTGTTTTTTTCTGAACGCGTGGACTTGACTGACCACAAAGAAGTTACATTGTAATGCACCAACTACAGTGCATGCCAAGTGGTGAACATTAAGCACACTTCAAGCACTTTACTCATCTTAACGTTTTCAGTTAAAAGTAAAAAAAAACCAAAAAAAAAACCAACCCAAAACTAAATGAAAGCATTAAGCAACCTGATGGATACAAATGCACAGACAATGCTGTGCAAGTTAATGTTACATAAGATGTAGCTCAAAATTTAGTTTCTAAAGTCAACTAGATAACAATCACTTCTGATTTTGCTTGTAAAATGAGCTGTTTTTTGCTAGCAACCACTGAGTCATTTGCTATGTCTACATGACAAAGAAACCACGTGTTTTGCTTTTGCAAAAGGAAAAGATGTTTCACAGATGGGTAATGTGTTACTCTTGCACATAAGTGAAACCCCCATATGAGGTGGTGAGAAATGCACTCTCATTTGAAAGCAACTAGTTTCTGCTTTCATTCACAGTTTCTCTAATCTGGCAACACGAAAAACCAGTGACAGCATAGTTTGACATTTTCATCAATTGTACCAGTTTCTTGTGAACTTTTTCATTTCTCTAGACCCATACCATTCTTATTTATAGTTTTTAGATTTTCTCTGGCAATTAAAGGGGTTCTCCACTATTTCACACATTTAGTTCAGTTTAGTCATTACTAAGGTCACTGTTACAGCAGCTGTAATAGTAACCTTAAGGAGAAGTGGAGGGGCAGTCAGCTTTGATTTTAAAATTTTTGTATTAAACCTTATTAACCTTAACCTTAATAATAACCTTATTATTCATCATAATTAAGTATGTATAAAGGAAAGAAAGCCTATAATGAAGCTCTATAATGAACTGCACAAAGCAAAGGGAAAAGCTTATTTAAACT
>NW_005187402.1:7128996-7150790 GCF_000239375.1 Pundamilia nyererei | reverse complement strand
GTAAAAAACTGCTGTTGTAATTGCTAAAATATTTTTCTTCTGTGTAGATATCTGATGACTCACAGAAAGAGGAGTCAAAGAGGTCACGGTTGGCCATATGTGCATCCCTGCTTTAATCAAAAGTCAAAACAGAGTAAAAAGTTACTACCTAGCTCGCCCTTATCCATAATTACCATTAAATATATGTAAACCAGCCTTTGTGTTTCTGTGTATGTCATGACACCTAGTGCGTTACTAAGTTATCACAAAGAGATGGGCAACTAGGCCTCCTTTAGTACAATAGAGCCCGTGGGGAAGATTTATGAGTCACAGGATCTCAGGAGACAGCAAGGAGAGACAGATCTGTGAGGAAACACAGACAATGGTGAAGGCTAAAGATGTCACTGCTCTAAAAAGGCTCAGACACGGGGTACAAACCTCCCACGGGGCAATGTATGGATGTCACTGGGAGATGCTAATTCAGTTGACATTAGTGTGTCCTATCTGCAAGAGTTACTTCAGAGGAAACAAAATAATCTAATCTTAGACGCACAGCATGTCGTAGGCTTACAGTGAAATAAATGAGGAGAAAAACACTTTGTAATCTATGTGCGAATACGATACGAAACTGTAACAAATACGAAAGGTTGTGCTGTTCTTTCTTTACAAAGGTCAACAACTGTAGTGCTGATTCCAGCTTTGTTCACCTCAGTGCTTCAAAAGAGAGCTGGGGCTTGAAAGCAGAAGACCTACACGAAACAGTGTCAGGACACAAAACAGGCTGCTGCTTTATAAGGAGGGACAGAGCAACGATAACCTGGGAAAAAAATGCACAGCAGCAGAGAAAAAAAGCTCCAAGGTGAAAAAAGGAATATGTTTAAGGTTAAGTTGAATATATATAAAAAGAATATCCTAGAGGTTTTTTTTGTCTCATTTTTAATTGCTTTTTAGGTTGTCTTGTTGTATGCCCCAGATCGTCACAAAAACAGTCATAACCCATGAGAAGCTTTCTGTCTTATAACCTTAAAGCCAAAGCTTTTAGGTGTTCCTTTATGTTTAAATAGGTCATCCTGTTTGGCCAAACCTGCTTGGGGGCGATATCTCTTGAAAACCAGCTGAAAGAACGAAACAAAAGACACAAAGTGCTAGAGGTGGAATTACTGGAAGGATAGGACAAGGTCTGCCTCTGTGTGTGTTTGTGTGCATGTGTGTTTTAGTTAAGATCAAGTTCCACTGATAAAGAACTTCTGAACTTGTTAGTTTATCTAAGCCACAGTTTGTGCAATTGAATGGGAGTCTAATTACACAATGACTGCATCATCGTACACCAGGACTGAAAAAGAAAAGGAGGCAGTAAAGCAGAGGACAAAAAAGTGTTCAGAGACGCAGACGAGAACCTAAGCGTGAACGGCAAAGATGGAGGATAGAGCGGGGTTGTTCAGGGAAACACCTGCCTGCAAGCTTTGAAGACAAGATAAAAGCATGTCATGTCTTTCACTGCACTTTGAACAATACAAGTGCCAGTGTGCGGTGACTCTGAGTGCATGCACCCCAACTTTTAAAGAAAACTGATAAAAATACACAAAACAGGATCAAAAATATTCAGGGATTTGACAACACCCGCAAAGTATTCAAGTGAAACAACACAACCAGATATAGGAATGCACTGAAAATACAGAAAGACATCATGTGATCAGTGTCAGTAGCTGCATGAGTCACCGACAGTCATGCCTTAACCGTGTCCGTCTCTGTTTAGTGTCAGTCTGTGCTACACTGTGCTATCTCTATTTTCTTTTTAAATGCTCCACGTGTTGTCAAATTGGTGAAATGTTTTCTTGGTTTGCTTGTGTTTTTTTCACATGAAGCGTACTGAGCTCTTAGGGACACCAAGCTATGCTTTTAACTCCCCTGACCTGCAAGGTTTGTACCAAAATCAAAAATTATCACCACACTCTCTCCCCTCCATCCCACCCCTCTTATGTTTGTCATAGCTCACATTTCTGCTTCCCTCCTGAGAAGTGATCCTTACATTTGTGTGTTTTTCTCGTGTGCAGTGAAGCAAGCACTGTATACCAGGATTGAGTGCGCAGCTGAATCTTAAAATGTTGATCTTGGATTTCAGTTTGCCATACAGGCAAAGACAGCAGAGGAGAGATGCAGGGAGAAATGCCAAATTAAGGTTTCTTTTTTTTTTAAGGAATGGATCTTACTGCTTCATTTAGCCTAAAACAGATTTTTACCAAATTTGCAGCCATGTTTAATACAGTACTGTGCCAAAGTCTTTAGCTACCCCTCATTTCTTTATATTTTTCTAGAAAAAATGGGAAATAGGTGCAGCAATTTACTGAAACGTGCAAACATAAATTGATATATAATAAGGCAAAAACATGCATACATTATACAATTCTAACAATATTTGGTGTGACCACCTTTATTCTTTAACACATCCTGAAGTCTCTTAGGCCACTTCCATCTAATTTCTTTAGTTAGTCTTTAGGAATAGTCAAAGGAGCTTGTAAAGAAAAGCGTCTGGACTTCTATAAGTTGCTTGAAGACGTTTCACCTCTCATCCAAGAAGCTTCTTCAGTTCTAAGGTCAAATGGTGGAGAGTCCCAGATATAAACCTAGTGGGAGTAACCCCCCACAGAGGGACAAAAGGACCCCCTGATGATCCTCTAATCGCCTGAGCCAAGGTGTGAAACTGGGCGTGGGTCCCAATCAGCCAGAGTTTCGGGTGAGCCCAGTTTCACACCTTGGCTCAGGCGATTAGAGGATCATCAGGGGGTCCTTTTGTCCCTCTGTGGGGGGTTACTCCCACTAGGTTTATATCTGGGACTCTCCACCATTTGACCTTAGAACTGAAGAAGCTTCTTGGATGAGAGGTGAAACGTCTTCAAGCAACTTATAGAAGTCCAGACGCTTTTCTTTACAAGCTCCTTTGACTACGATGACCTGGATGACTGAGAACCTTCACAGACATCTTTAGGAATAGTTCTCTGGGCTTCTTGAAAGCTCTTCTTTGGATGTCTGCTACCTTTTGTTCCATTCTCTGTCATGAGATTGTTGTAATATACCTTCCTTTTATATTACTTATACTACTACCTCAGCCTTTTCTCCCTGTTTCCCTTCCTTTAGAATGGCTTCTTGACAGCCACCAAGACCTTTTCTGATGAGCCTTCTGCAAACAATGGATGGATCAACTGAAGGTCTACATGCATCTCTTGGGTTCTGTGTCAAGTCTTTGCTGGAGTTTTCCTATTTCTTAAGGATATAAGTAACAGATACTGTTCTTTTGCTATATATAGCTCTTTAGGCCTGCCACTTCTGTTTCTGTCCTCCCCTTTCCAGTTTTCAAAATCTTTTGAGCACACACTGCAGACACTGCCAAGATATGGCAAGGTTTCAGCTAATAGCTTTTTGAGGATCATCTTTTTGGTATAAGAATGATATTTTGTGCCTGTCAAACTGTTATTGTTGGCATTTTTCTTAGATTCAGCTAAATAAATGGGAACACATTATGTGTTTTTCTTTTTTTGACAGATTGCTGGTAAAAAACGATTTTACAAAATCAGATTGGTTCTTTGCTAAGTCGTCTTTGCTAAGTCATCTCCTATGTGCAGACACAACAGTTAGGTGCCTTTTTATGCATGAATCATTCATAGGGTAGTGCTAAGTGACTTAAACAAAAAAACAAATACATTCCTCTGAAAATGGTCAGTTACAAAGAAAAATCAGCCGAAAGTCCAAACAGTTTTAAAGACCTTCAGAAATCCTAAAGAACTGCTGATAAAGACCTTTGAATTATTATTATTATTATTTTTTTAAATACCTCCTTAGTAACAAAAGTTAAAGAAGTGACGGATGGCTAAAGACTTTTTGCACAGTACTGGACCTGCTTAATAGGTATAATTAGACAAATGCCTATTACTGCTTATATCTGTCAAAATAAAAGTGTGGAGGGGAAGGCCACTTATTCTCAATCAAATTAAATCTCACTCTGTGTGAGCAGATCCAATTCAACAGTGATGCAGTTAAAAGGATTGCCACACTGAACTCTAGAAATCCCCAAAGGCCAAACTTGTGCATTTTACTAAAGACACAGTGGAACAACACTGAAGAGTTTCATCTTTTATTTACCAGGTTACTCATGATGAATTAAAAAGACATTATCTAACAGCAGTTACATAACATGCCATTTTCTATCCAAGAAGATTTGTCATCAACCAAAACTATTAAAAATTATCCTAAATGCCGAGAATGAATTTACTGATATTGTTATTAGAATCAGAAGGACTGTTTGGTGTTGTTGGTTTCAATGAGCAGCAATAGATGGAAAGCTGCTACACCTAGTGGATTTCTGGCAGAGCTGCAAGAATATTAGGTTCAAGTAACAACACCTATTGTATGCAGTGACTTGCTGACACAGTCAAGGTGTTGTTTGTTGATAGTCCTAAGGTTTTACTTAATCGTGATCAATCATTTAGATCTTACCAGGATCTAAACTTCTTAAATACAACCTCAGATGAGAAATAAGAGATGGCACACCACACCATGTCATTACTTCTTATGAAAGATTAAGCCAAAGTTCAGAAGCAGCACGATTTAATAACATGTAGAACCACCTTTGGCAGCATTACCTTGGAGTAAGTGTTTTCTGTCTGACTTTATCAGTCTCTCACATCACCGTGGAGATATTTGGGTCCAGTTCATTGATGTTTGTGGGCAGGTTTATGCAAAGCTCTCTTAGAGTAGTGCCACACAATATCAGTCAGGCTGAGGTCTGGACTTTCACTGGGCCATTGCAACACCCTGATTCTTCTCTGGTTCAGCCATTTCAGCCATGCAGTAGAATTCTTCCTGTGCTTGAGCTCATCAAATCAGCTCGCGCTTCATCAGCTATCAGACAGATGGCCTCACATTTGACTCTAGAACACTTTGGTATACAAAGGAGCTCATGGTTGACTCAATAACTGTAAGGTACGGAGATCCTGTGGCAGTAAGACAAGATCGTGCCTGACAGTTGATACGAGATGTTTGTGCTGATATGCTTTGTTTGGCCATACTTCGAGCCATACTTCTTAAAGATCATTGCTGAGGTCTTTTCTCTTTGGCATTGTATAAATAGGCACTCACACTTGTTGATGATCATTTAATCAAGTGCTACTCACCATCTTAATTTCTATGGAAGCTGTATTAACTGTTTCCCAAACCGCTTCTGCATTTTAGCTTAATTTTATATGTCCTGATATGTAAAAGAATTGAAATTGGAAGACAAATTCAAAGAGGTTCTTTCAATTTAACTTGTTTTGTTAAACTGAAAGAACATAGTGTTAAACATAGTGAATATACTGGGTCTCAGGGGGATGCTGGCCAATAGATTTTACTTCACAAAAATATTAAGTAATTAAAAGCAATATGCAGAGGTTTAGAGGTTATGGTCTTGTTTGTCTACCAGTGCATCATCAGAGTTATTGGTTGTTTGGTTGTCAGATGTGTCCCTTGTATTCATATTCTCTTATTCATACCGACTCTAAAAAAAAGTCTTCCAAACACACTTAAATGTAAACTATGATGGGTAAAACTGACAGCGGTGGGTTAAAGCAATTGTAAATGTAGGTTCCTTTAAATTTCTAATACAAAAAAAAGAGTATTTCAGTGAAAAGTTCAATGCATATATAAATATGTGAGTATTGTTTTAACATGTGAAGTGTTTGACCCTTTGCTCTCTTGGCTGAGGATATTAGAAAGACTGTATGACCCGAGCCCTCGCTAATTACCCAAGAAACTCAAATTAGCTTTGTAAGAATGTAAATAACCCTCAAGGCACATTTCCATGAAAATAACATCATGCTTTGTCAAATTTGCACATCTATCTTGTGGCGATTTTCATTTACATTTGGTGTTTATAATGATTACTGTTAATGTATCTATTCATTATAAAACATAACGTCTCTGTTTCTTTATCTGATCTCAAATGGGCTGTGATAATTTCTTCTGCCTAAGTTTCACGCTGAAAACATTTGAAACTGGAGACTGTGGCCAGTCAACGCTATTAAGGGCCTTCCTATCAGCTTAATGCCGGGTTTAATTTCAAAATGGAGGGAAGCAAATGGACTGTGAAATATGTGCTAATGGTAACAAGACTTCTCCAAGTTTGGTGAAGGAAAGAGGCACAGAGACAGAGAGACCATGTAATGCCCCGTTCTGTTATCACTGAGTCTGCACATATAATTTCACAGAGTTTTGGAGTCAGAACTCTGAGACAAGCACAATTAAACTACAGACTGCAAAGGGACAGCCTGCTATAATGCTGTGTTAGAAAGTTCACAGAGAGAGTTCGTTTAAAGTATACAGTTTAAAAATAAGGCTCACGTCAAGCAAATAAATCTCTACCTCTGTGAGATCCAAGAGCAATATGAAAACACATGTTTACAATTAAGACAATGTGAGACGTGCTATTTGCTGAAAGCATTCATTTTTGTTTATATAATTTCTCATCTTTAGGGGGAAATTTGGCTGAATAAATATTCATTAAAGAGTGCAACACCTCTTCCCTTGGACCACCCCGCTGTATATCCACCCATGTATAGAAATTGCTACTTCATTATTCTTAATGCTAGAGATTAGCTGGCAGCTGTAGTTTTTATGCCGTGCTTTCATTTTTGAAGTGCAAATCCCTGAAGCACATTGGTAAAGTGAATAGCTTGAGTAGTTTGTTTGATTGGTCACACACAAGTTTCTTATATCAAAGAGTCCCTGAAAAATAAATGCAGAAATTCAAGATATTGTTAAAAAAAATAAAAAGCATATTTTTCCTTGCATAATAGTTTGGAGCCCAAACAGCAAAAGAGCACAAGACATAACACATTTTAGGGATTTAAGATTACAGCGCTGCTTTTAGGCCCAAATAAAGACGCTAAATGCTCCAAATTCTTGCCAAAAGTTGAAGTTTATGATGCCTCTCTATAGCAATAAAGCAGCTAGGATCACTTTCATCCAGAATGGAACTGAACCATTTATGATCAAAAGTTAAAATCTCTCGTGACGCATTGATCTTTTTACAAGATAATTTACACCCAAAACAGCATAAGTGAGAAAAAGAAATAATGATATAATGACGACTTTCTGGGAAACAAAGACAGTATTAGTTAGACGGTAGAGCTCACAATGCATTCAGAATAGGGGAAGGAAATCATCGAGGGAAATGTTATTTTTGTGTAATTGCAGTTGAAATACGTTATATTTTGCACTGACCTTAACATTTCTGTGGAAGAAAGCATATGAGGCGTGTTAAACGAGATGAGAAGAAAAGAGCCTCTTCCTGCATGTGTGGTAAACAAAAGGAGGCCACTGAATTTCAGAAGCAGATGGGCCACCAAACAAAGAACTAAACACAATTTGGGTACGAACAGAAGACCACATCAAAAGAAGCAGACAACTGCATTAAAGTAACCGCACCAGGTTACCAATTCTACCTTGTGTTGTATGCAGGCTACAAATAAATACAGCAAACGAGGGGGCGTGCTAAGGATCTCAATTTAATATCATATACATAAAATATTAACTAATGAAAATGAAGATATGTAACATCAAGTATGTGACTCTAAAACTATTACAAATAAATATGTGTGACTTGAGTATTCAATGATTTAAAGGTGCAGTGAAATATCCCTGCATGTTGAAGGGTAACAAGTGAGAAACACTTTAGAAAAAGGGCAGAAAAGACAATCTGAACAATATGTATTCTGGTATTATGTTTGCAAATGGCAAAGAGGGACCTTCGGGATGCTGTATCCTTCCATAGTCTTTTGCAAATAGCAGAACACTTGTAAATCCTTCTTAAGACAAACAATGAAGCTTAAAGTCCACTTCAGGTCACATGCAAACAAGTTTTGCATAAGGTGCATGATTTAATGATACACTCTTGTCATCCCTTTTAGCACAATCTGTCTGTATATTTCTTTTTCGTCTCAGGAGAGGTGGAAAAGGCTGTAGCCGACCTGTGAGGCGTACATAGCCAGATGTGCAGCAGGGAGAACAGGGGTGCGGCCGTATGAGTAGCCCAGTCCATAGAGCCCTGCCGAACCAGCGTGCAGGGGAAAACCCAAGGATGAGTATCCTGGGTAGAAGACAGCTTTGGAGCCTACACCAGCTGCTAGTTTGAGTTTCTCTACTTCAGCCTCCTGAAGCCTCTTGGCTTTGGCCCGTCGATTCTGAAACCAGATCTTGACTTGGGTCTCGGACAGGGACAGTGAGGAGGAGAACTCGGCCCGCTCGGCGATGGACAGGTACTGCTTCTGACGAAATTTCCTCTCCAGGGCCAGAAGCTGCATTGTGGTAAAGGGAGTACGAGGCTTACGGTTGGTTTTGTGCTTCCTCAATGAGCAGACTGTCGGACTAAGCTGCCCTACAGGATATATGGAAAACATGAAACTAAATCAGCTGTCAAAGCAAACAGACCTTTAATTCTTTCCTTTTCAGTGGTTTAACACCAAATGACTAAACAGGAAAAGTAATGATCAGAAAATTAATGGACAGCAATACTGATGGAAAAGCCACGCTTCTCCTGTATCCTGCTTCTTAGAGTATTTACCACTATCTAAAATTTTACATAATGCAAGATGATTATCTTTAAACAATGTGAAACTGGTGAGTAGAAAAATCATTATGCAAAATTCTTAAAAACAAATCAATATATTTCTCTTTTTATTACTCCTTGTTCTGTCAAAAATGTTTGATTTGTCTATTGATTCAGTTAATTATGCATAAAAACGCTTTCTTAAAATTATGAACTTGAAGCCAGCTGTGGGACTTTTCCTCCAACTTTACACATTTGCATTACAAAAGCTTAAACTGGATGACTTACAGTACTCGAACACCCTGATTTAAAAAAAACAAAACAACCCTGATTCAAAACTGAACCACTAACTAGTAATAAAACTGGATTGGAAAATGACTTACGTGGGGGAGTAGACATCTTAATGGAGCTGGATATCCAAGAGGGAAATTCCTGTTGTTCCAGTGGCTCTGATTTAATAGATATTAAGTTTTGTGTGCACTCATCTGTCCGCTGCGCCTCATCCTCCTTCAAATCATAATTTCCCTTTTCTTTGCTGGTCACAGCCAGCGGCCTCGTCTCCGACATGAGAGCTTCAACGCTGAAGGGAAGACAGGATGTTTGTGCCATGCGCCCGAGCTTCAGCTGCGTTGATCCTGCATCTTCTTCTGTGGAAAAGTCATTTCTTGAGTCCCCAGCCGCAGACATTTTTTCTTCTCTTTCTTTTCAGTATTAGAATTTAAGTACAATCCATAAGACACTTTTCTGGTCCCAGAATGAGACCGGTCAGAGAGGAATCTGGAGTAGCTTCTCTTAAGCTGTCACAAAGCTGACAGAGTTAGTGCTGGAAAAAGTCTGGCGTGCATTTGGGACTTTCAGCCAATGATGAGTCTTGATCCCAGGGTTTGGGGGAAGACTTGTGATTGGACGTTGTGTTTAGGGCACTCTGCCACACCCCTAACCAGACAGCAGGTCAGCTTCGCATCAGCCTCATTTAGCAGTAATTACCATGGTGGAAGATTGTTTCCTGGCTGTATTTCTTTCACTCTGCAAACTGCATACCCTTAGTTAACATTGAAAAAGCTTGCACATAGTCATGCTTGATGTCTTGAATTAATGCAGAATCATTTTAAATGAGACAGAGGCCGAATACAAAACCTTACTAATATATGTAAATCGATTCCCTGGCTGCTAAGCTCTGTCCCGTACAGCAATTAGGCTGGTAGATTGGCTTGCCGTGTCTTCAAGCATCAGCGTCTGTCTGTAGAGCTGCATTTCCATTTGACAAAAGCTGACGATGCTCCTAATTCAAGCCCCAACGCGCAGACCCTGCCACACCGACTGTTGGAGTAATCACAATGGCAATCAATAACAATCATGGTGCTTTCAAAATTCAGACATCACACAGCAGTTACACACTTAAATGTGAGAGTCAGTTGGGCGATGGATTATGGTTTTGGGCAGGCTTTAAAATGACTGTCATTACATTGTTATTATTAACACCTTGTAATTAGGCCTGTGGAATCCGGTTCTTTTAAGCAGGATTTAACGGTAATGATGGAAAATTGCTACCTTCCTGAGGTGTGTGGCGCCCGCTGCGATTAGTCCCAGTCTCTGCTGTGTGGATGGAGACAGAGGTGTCTCGTGCCTGTTTGAAGCTCATACCTGTAGGGCTCCAGAGTATTAGGAAACATCACGAGAAGTAACGGCGTTCCTAAATGCAGCCTCTAGCCACTCAGTGAAGAATACCAGCGCAGTGCATGGGTTTTACAAGTGACACAAAAAAGTGACACACACCTAACTTCATGCAAGATGAATGTGCTTGCTGCATACTCTAGCTCTCTCTGTCTGTCTCTCCCTCACAGACACATGTCCGCACATCGCAAAGACCTCCTGTGACGTGACTGGTGTGTGCTGCTGTGTCCAGTGCTCTGTGATCAGCCCTCACAGAGAATGTGTGCTCTCTGTAATCATCAGGATTACAGTGGCATCAGGGTCTCAGCTCCCCAGCTCCACAACACAGTTACTCTCCATGTGAAGCAAAGTGCTCACACAGCACGAGCTTAGTCTCCTGTAATACGCACGTGCATCTTAACAAAGGAGCCTCTCTGTCATTACAGTGCTTTTCTACCGATTCCCTACCTGCAGGTTTATAATGTGCACGGGTAACTGGGTGTGAGCTTATATTTGAAAATCAAACAGAACTGTTAGACTTTTGGTAATCAAGAAGGGTATAGGTGAATAATGGTGAGAAACATCATCACATACCATCATATTTTATATTAAAAGCGGGACACATAAAACTGATAAAACTACAATAGTGTTTAAAATTCTAAATGATTAAAAAAACATGCATTTGCACGCATGTTTCTAATAAATAATAAAACAGGAGGACAGAGGGCCATGCACTTTAAGGCGGGACAACAGCCCTGTTAGGCTAATATATGTAATTGAAGGAGCATTTGATAGCCAACTGCTGGCATATCCTATGTGAACACTTCGCAACTTCAATTAAACCATACACAAAAATCATCTAGAGTATTTTAGTTAAAATTACAGAAATAGCAATAACAGCATCAGCTGTAACCCACAGAAGTTTAATGCATTCAACACACAGTGGGAAATGTTTAAAAAAAGGTACCACCAGGTTCAAGGACAATGCATGCAAACACATGTAAAACCCAGATTTTCGTGAAAAGAGCTTATCTTGAGGTCAATCTCAAAATTATATCATTGCCCTCAGTACTTTATTTTTCCAACATACATAATGCCTAAATAAATTAGGACATAACCCAGGTATACCATAAAAAGAATACTTTTATCCTGAGTATCAAAGAGTTGAGAGCTTAACTAGAGGAAAAGAAATATCACAGCTCCATCTTACAAAGAAACATTTGATAGTTAACCTTCATTTGCTTTAGTCGTTTTTTGTTTTGTTTTTTTTGTCTAAAAAAGAAAAATTCTTAAAACACAGATAAATGCCCTATACAACATGTCACCAAAACACATACAGAAATGTAATTCTGTATGTGTTTCTTCAAGTGATGAAGCCCATGTTACTGACGGTGCCACAGACAGTATATGAGAGAGTCTGTTAGGGAAAACCCATTTTAAAAGCCTCAAACTGAGTGTTTCATTCTCACCATCACCATCAGCAAAATAACTGCTTACACTTTAACAGCAACTGAAGTAACTTAACCATTTTCTCTTTTTTGTTTGTAATTTACTTGAGCTGCATTCGTTTTGCTGCAAGTTTCGGGTATAGATGCACTCAGACTCAGATATTTGCCCTTTCCTCGTCTTACGAACAACCGCAGCTCTATAGTAATGAGTAATAGCTTTCTGAAGTCACCACAGCAACACCGACACATGTAAGCTGTACCACACGCCAGCATCTCACAGTGACGAAATAAGACAGACGACAGCTCACCTTTACTTCAGTCAAAATAGAAAAACTGTAAAGCTACATGCTTTTTTTTTTAGCAGTAACACAATTTCCAGGACTTGTAGCATGATGTTTAACGGCTTTATAGTTAAACACACTAACTACAGCCATACTAACTATATCAAGATGGTAGTGTTTCTGGGGGCACAGTCTGGTAATCATTGTACCAACTAAGAACAGCCTTTATGGCCACAGTGTACCCATTTCCTGAAGGCTGTTTCCAACAGGATAATATACCATGTCACAAAGTTTAAATCACACCAAACATGACAGTGAACTCATTGCCACAATAATGATTCCATACATTTTTCTGTAGTTAATTTGTAGCCATGGAAAACATCAATAAATAAAATCCCCCGAGTAATTAAAAAAATCCCCATCTCACCACAAGTTACAGCTTCCCTATATGCTAATGTGCATGTGACACTCTAAGTCTTACAGGAAGTCAGCCTTTAACCCACATGTGCTGCTAAATCAAACCACAACAAGCATTCAGTAAAAGTATCTCACAAATTTCACCACAAATTCATGATGCACCATAGTCTTAAAAGGTCACATTTATAATTCTTCTGAACACGGTAGCAGATGGGAAACATCAGCTTTTAGTGTGATCACGATCGCAAGTGGCAGAAATATTACGTGAAAGAAATAGTAGAAGCGAGTGTGCCGATGTGTTAAACTTTGCACTGCATATTACAAACAGCAATGAAGTCAACTTTCATGTTCATCGTGTGTGTAGCAATTCCCACAATACCCACCAACTACAAATATATTTCATAAACCTGATTTACGTTTCCCATTGTTTTATTTGGGGCTGCTTCAACTTGGTATGATTATTGACTCATTTACCTTTTATTTATTTACTTTTTACTAAACTTTAAGAACAAATGAAAAAAAGTTACTACAAAATGTATTTGATATGGAACAAAATGGTTTATCACTTTAGTGTACAACTGTATGGGCTTTATGGTACCTATGGCATGGCATTGCTAGCAACTCCAGGCAGCACAATTTGTGAGGTCATTTTTATTTATAATTGACCATAATCACACTGTATATTGTCAACAATATATAGATATAATGAAAAAAGCACATCTTTGCTGCAGTATGGGGTAACATTAGGATCGTGGATTATACTAAGGACTTTTAAGGGAAACGATAGAGATAAGAGTGGACTGCAGCACTGTAATAAAGCTGTAGATGATGATCACTGACTTTCTGTTGCATTACAAAAGGACTTAAATGGCTACCCTGGGTCTGTGTTTTAAGCTGATAGCAAACTAACGCGCAATACTTTAAAGTGATGGTGTGACATTTAAGCATGGTTCTGTCTGATGGCCAAGTTAAGAGCAAGCAGTCACAGTACCCCAAATGCCAAAAGCACACAGCTGCAATTTACCATCTTGTCAGTGCGGTTGTAACTTCTGCTATCCCAATTACAAGCTAGCCATTGCATAATTTTTCTACTGTCAGTGCAAATAAAAGCAGGAGAAACCTAGAAGATATGTAGTTAAGTGATCTAATGGTCAGGCGCCCACCAGAAAGTCCCCAGAGCTATTTGGTCCCAAATACCTTCATCTGTTAAATTTTCCACCCACGTACCCCTACATATTTGAGAATCATTGGCCAACAGCAAAGAAATCCAGCAGCAAAATATCAATCTAATCTTCAAAAATGTAAAAAGGAAAAAACAACAACTTTAACCCACTTTGGTTTTATCTTTCTTGCCACACAGTCAGTGCTCAAATTTGCTGACAGTGCCAGGCGCTTTTTCTCACATTAAGCTGTCTCAGTCAGGATGTGGCATAGAAGGTGTTAAAAAGTAATGAATCATCCAACATCACGAAAAAGTAGAAACACCACTGCAATGCCATCAAGGGTAATAAGACTTTGCATTTTATAGAAACTAACACAGGTTTATTTTAAGATAAGCATGAATTTAAAGGCCAAAGAGTACATATCGCCAGTTCCTGCTAATAGTGCAGCGGATAACTGAAACAATCTACAAGCACCAACATTTGCATATTTTTCCCCCTTTAGCCAATAATTTAAAAAAAGAAAATCACTTTAGCCCCTTGAATTTTCAAAATGTCAAAACTTCCCAATTCAGTCGTCATCTCTAGCTTAGAAAACAATTGTTTGACTTATAGAAGTTTGTACTCTTGATTTATATGCTTCTGATCAAAAGTAACCATAATCTATAACTATAAAATCTCTCTGCATGTATCTGAGTGTCTTAGTTTCAGGTAAAACAAAATGATTGAAATGAAAAGATTTTCCCTTCCCCCACTTTTGTAGAACTATGATGCATACAGCTAGGTTCAGACATTCACCCAGCGCCAAATTCTTCCATCTATTTCAATGAATTTCATGTATTCAATGCATAAAGGTTGGCTGCTCAGCTTTCTTATGTTCACTCTCACTTCATGAGAGGTTATCCCAGACATTAGGTATGAAGTGGGGTTCAAAGCTTCTTCTTGTGAGGTTACTGTTCAACTAATCTAACTACACCATCAGATTTTCATGCAAGTGTCTGCTAAACTTTTAGAACTTTAGTGTTTGCTTTATTCTTCAGTCTACTATTTTAATCTATGGTAAATGCACTTATGCAAACACAAGCTTTTGGGTTCAGTATCTTGCCCAAGACATGCACTGCAGGAGTCAGAGATCAAACGAAAAACCTTCTGAAATCCCTCTAAAGCTGCATCCACACTACAGGTGATTTGCAGCAGTGTGGCGACCTCAGCCTATAAAAGATTAATGACATTTGTGTCTTAAATCGACCACATTAAAAACCCCAGGGGGTAATCCCAAGATTCACTTTTCTCAACACTGAGGAGAGAGGCTGATGTAACTATCAGTGAGAAGCAGAACGCCATTGACTGACATATGATCAGTAGTGAATATATCAGAAAATACCCAGTTAAGCAGAGCCTGAAATGTCCACTAGCGACCAGTTACCAAACAAAGCAACACGTGACCAGCTTCCTGTGTGGATGCAGTTTAAATCCTATGTCACCATACACAGCAAGCTATTGGGGGGCCACGGGTAAGACAGGGGTAACTATTGAGGAGTGTAACAGGCCCACCAAGTAGATGCGAGTGAAGCAAAAAGTATAACTTGTACTACTACAGCCCACTCCCCTGCTAGCAAATTATTATGAAAAAAGGCAAACTTCTGAATAATATCAGACTTCCAAACTCAACTTCCACATGGTAAAGTATATGAATTGGCTAAAATCATTAAAAATGGCAACTCTAGTTTACATTATCTGAAGAATAAATAAATAAATAAAGCCATGTTGAAAATGCCCCACTATCTTGAGTTTTCAGGAGACTAAAGGATAGTCATCATAGTAAATATGCCACTTTGGGCACTTGTATCCACTTGTGAATGATTTCCCTGTAATGTTTTTAGCTGTACTCAACTACATTATTTCCTGAAATAAAAGAAAAGCGCTGGTTTTAAAGTGGAGTGACATTCCAACGCCTCTGACCATGTAAACAATGCAGCTAACCAGTGATCAACAGGCTTGGCAACACCGTCTGAAGGTACAGCTGCCAGTCTGCCAGTCTCCTCGCAGACCGCAGCTCTGATTGTTTGAAGGCCTCTATACCACCCCAACGCACATTTATCCTCCATGCTTTAAGAACACCCTCAATAAACTGCCTGTTTACTATGTTCAAAACCACGCGCCCTATTTGCTACAGAGCACATCAAATTATGAACAGAGGTTATTCAGATTCAGATTCAGAAGACTTTATTTATCCCCAAGGGGCAATTAAGAGAGTAACTTTGCTGATCGTACATACAATACACAAACATCACATGGGGGAGACAGGTCAGGCTAGGTAGCTGGCCGGTCAGCTGCACAAGCAGCGACCCGGAACCGAACAATGGAAAAATGCACAACATCGGGAAGGACAAGGAGAAAGAAGAACTCCCCCCAAACTGAGCATAACTGAGATATGTGAACAAAGTTAGGCCTCTTTTTGTAGACTTGTATTGACATTGTGCCTAAATCGTGTTTTCAAGCTACATTCTTTTAAATCTGACACAGTTATGATCCTGTCAATTGGGACTCTAATGTACAAAAACTTGTGCAATTTTTGTTGTGGGGTCTTCAGAAAAAAAGTGTTTACTTTTAAAGGGCTACCTTGTCATCAGACTTGTTTAAAATGACAGGCTGCTGGTCTGAGAGACACATGTTTGAATGCATGTGTTCTATAGTTTGGCGGCTGAGAGGTGATTGAATGTATACCAGTTTAACCCACCGATGAGCACTTTGCATTCAGACCTTCACCATTTAATTTCAAGGTTATACAGCAACATAGCTAACAATCTACTGTGTAAAAATTTGTGTCACACGCAACATCATGTTAAGACATTAAGAGCTGTATTTTTTAGCGCACACTATGGTCGCAGAGACACAACTTTGCTGAACTCTTGCTGAGATTGCTGACACGGCTGCCCTGATATGTGTGGAGGGAAAAAGGGTAAAACAAGTGACCTCTGAACACAGAGGCAATGAGGCTCATCAATCAAAACATTAAGAAACTGCGGAACAATTTAAATTAAATTGTGCGACTCCATGGTTTAACAGCAATTATATTACACTTAAAATAATGACTGCCACATGCCTCTCAAGTTGATATACTAATATCAATCCTGTTAAAGAGAATCAACTTGAAACGTTTGGTTCTAAGTTCAACATTGAAACCTGTGGGGAACCAGAAGAGGTCAATACAAATAATAAAATTCTTATTTTTTCCTATTTCTACTAATGAAAAAATGTTACTTTAAACTAGTGAATCAATCAATGAATACAGTGAAAACAATTTAAAATTTTTACTTTTGACTTTTTTGTTTTTTTTTGCTAAAACAATCACAAACTATCTTCTTTCTCAAAATGTAAAATAACAGGCGCCGAATGTGCCCTAAAATTTGAAGCTTTTATTACACATTACAAGCAAATTCTTAGTCTGAGCAAAACAACTCTCTCAAGCAAAGCACAAGCCCCACAACATGAAACTTGTCATATGCATCTTTTTTTTCCTCCAGTTGAATAGATTTATAACAAATTTCACATAGTTGTCACTCCACTGATCTCTCCCGCTTGTCATTTTCTCTCATTAACTCCGGGGTGTTGTAGGACGACAGGCAGGATACACCCTGGACAGGGCACTTGTCCTTAAACAGGTTAAACCACAATAAATAGCAATAGCATACATGTGGTGTGTGTACGCTTTTCTGCCTCAGTGATTTTCCTGCAGTTTGAAATCTTGTAAGACCAGGCAACTAACCACTCTTGCTAGATTGTATCATGTCATTTCAACAAGAATATATTTAACAAGTGTTACGTTGTTGAATTGCATGCACATCATACATGATTTAATTGCATTCACCATGTTTATATATTCTGATTTTGTTCAAATTACAAATTAGACTCTTATAAATTTAATAACCACCCAATTTCTCTTTTTTGAGTATTTCCAATACATCAACTTAAACATTTATAAGGTTTCCTGTTTTGGTTATAAAATTGTTGCTGCTGAATAACTGAAAACCAAAAGACCAACAAAAAATAATATGAGAGGCGGTGGTGCCCTCTGGTGGATAAAGGTAATTCCTGCAACATCCTGGACCATGGATGAAGTCGGGATCATCAACTTTGATATCTTTTTTAAAGAAAAAAAAGCGAACATGTAAAACTGTGGGGTTAAGCGATGCGGCTGAAAAATTTGGTTGCACCTAAGAAAATCAGTGCAACCGTGGAAAAAAGTTAGTCTAGAGCCCTGTTAAAGGCGCTTTCATGTTATGTAGACTCAGTTAACATTTAGTCAGTAAAATATATATAATTTGAAGAAGACTTCTGCACAATTATTTCACTGACCCATTTAATAAGATAACAGTTTCAGCTAAACACAGTAAACGGTGGTTCTCTCTGAGAAATGCATTTCTATGCAAACTGCTTCAAGATCCAGCAACCTGACCTTTAACAACACTTCTAACACACACCCAATGCTTAACAAAGTAAATGTGGCAACCGATGAGAACAAAGATTTAAAGAAACACTTGTGCTGAGTACTAGCAAGTTGCCTACTATGTTTGTGGGCCACTATGATCCTCGCAGACTCATTTGGCCTTATTGAGAGCATCCAGTCGCTGTCTGATAAGCTGATTCTCCTCCAACATCTTGGAGATGGTCCTAAGAACAAATTGCTTCGCCTATCCAGTGAAGGGGAAAAAATCAGAGGAAAGGGAAAAGAGAAATGGTGTAAATAGATCTTGCCTTATTCGTGGGTCTAGAGGACACAAAATACACATATAACTTTTGGTGAGCCATATTTATATTTCTACATAAATATGACCCAAAACATCAGATTTCTGAATTAATTTCTGTGACAAGCAGAAATTAACATGACCCTCAAATACTGACTGTAAATTTGGAAGTACATTAAAGGCAGGTGTCCTATCAACAGGACCACAACCGTGTGTAAATTATTTTATTTGAATAACATAGACATTAAGTGATCTCCACAACTCACATTTGACAAAAAGAATAATTTTTTTTGGTTGGTTTTTACATGCTGTAATGTTTTCAGTCATATTTTTGCAACAAGAGAGAAAAATTCAAAGGGTTCACAAACTTTTTACTGTAACTGCATGCCTGTTTAGAAGTCCTGATGCACAGTTTGAGCCTTTATTTAACTTTTGAAAGTTAGAGTTTAAGGAAAGATCAGTCACGCTAAAGTTAAATTACAAAGTAAAACATAAAGAGGTTTTCAATATACAGTGAGCCTGATAGAAGACAATTTTTTGTTTGCCATTAAACCCCAAGCTATTTAAAATTACACTAATTTTAACTATATAAACTTGTTTGGTACACATTGTTACCATTTTTCTGCTGCACACTTTGCACACCACCTACCTTTTCTTTCTCGTTTGTTGCTTTGCCAGTGGATCTTTGGGAGAAAAAGAAAACATCTCCATCTGCAGTGTCAGCACCTGACCGCAACAATGACAAACAGGATGAATATTAGGCTTTTTTTTCTTTTATAATAATAAGGGATTGCATTTATATAGCGCATTTCGAGACCCTCAAAGCACTTTACAATTCCACTATTCATTCACTCTCACACACTGGTGGAGGCAGCTACAGTTGTAGCCACAGCTGCCCTGGAACAGATTGACAGAAGTGAGGCTGCCATATCGCACCATCGGCCCCTCTGGCCATGACCAGTAGGTGCCCAAGGACACAACGACCGAGACTGCCCGAGCCGGGGCTCGAACCGGCAACCTTCTGATTACAAGACAAACTGCCAACTCTTGAGCCATGATTGCCCACTTTCTACTTCTTCTTACAGCTACTCTCTTTAGAAACCACCACTACAGATCATCTGCATGCATCTCACCCTATCTCACACATCCTCCTCTGTGAAATTAACTCTCTGCATATCCTTCTTCACTACATCCATGAACCTGGTCTGAGTTCTCTTTTCCTCCTGCCAGGCAGCTCCATATTCAACCTCCTTTGTCCAGTATATCCACTATCCCTCCTCTGCATATGTCCAAGTCATCTCAGCCTCGCCTCTCTCTTTGTCTCCAAACTGCTCAACCTGAGGTGTCCTTCCTATGTACTCATTTCCACCGTCTACAAACCGTCTCACTACCATCTTGCACACCTTCCCTTTCACTCTTTCTGCTATCCTTCTGTCACAAATCACTGACATCTATCTCCAATTGCTCTACCCTGCCTGCACTCGCTTCCTCACCCTACTTGTGAACTGTCCCTTACTTTAGATGGTTGATCCCATTTAAACTCATCCACCATCACTTCCACATATGATCATCATGTTTGACTTGGCCATGATTTGACGTCAGATGCCCCTCCTGATGCAACAATCCCCATTTATCCAGGCTAGGGCCTGACACTAAAAGAACACTGGCTTTGTGTTAGACTTTTAGTTTCAGTCTAGGTTTATAGTTTCACCAGCTTGATATTAAGGAGGCCAATGTGAAATGAGCTGGCCCTGGGGGTGGACATAACAGCAAAAAGCTTAATACAGTTATGTAAACAACACTAACACTCAAACACAGTCAAAGACAAACTTCATACAAAACACTTAGTAATGGAAGCGGCTAACAGAACAATACTAAAAATTACTGAAATCATTCTGTAAAAAATACAGTTTTAAGTTTTTTTTTAACACTTGTGTTAAGGAACACTGATTAATACTGGTGAAAGCCAAAAACAACTATAAATATACTGCACATATATTTCTTTTGCCATTCACTCATCCCTCAGTGCTGTCTTTTACATATTTTTAAACTATATTTTGAATAATAGGACATCGCATGAATTAGGACATTTAGAGAGCACAAGACATAAACACAGCCGCTAAAGAAAAGAGGGGTGAATGTGAGAGTGAGCGCTCTTATTTCTGTTCAGTCCGGAGCAGTGTCAGTATTATGCACAGGTCTTGGAGGTCCAGGCCCACGCAGTCAAGTCACTGTGGCCCTTAGCTAAATTGTACTGAAACTTTCAACTGTAAGTTACACTAATTCATACAATTTGGCACTGAAAAATACAAACCACATCACCGACAGGCTTTTGCAGTGCAAACTCAAATTAGGTATTTGGTTTACAGTAGTTAAGTGTTTCTACAGCAACTGAGTGAAGAGGACACTGAAATGGATGGGCAGGCCGGACTTTGGGAAGATCATTCATCAGCTTGCGCAGCTAGTTTTAAAGCATGGCCCTACTTGAAAATTGCAAAACAAATGTTACACACGGCACACTTACACTCAATTGTCCTAGTGTGCGGTGAGCTCACTGATCTACTTCTGCACACAAAGCAAATTTTCTCTATGAGTTAACTATGCATGCATGGTTGTAAATATATGTGTTTTATATGTAACCTATTTACTTGTATTGGTAAATAGGCTGTAGTCAACATTATTTACACATTGGTACTGTATATCTGTCTATATATACATAAACACACAGACGTACATTACGTGTTTTGTACGTATCTTTATGACTGCATTATTGTACTTGTACTGTGTATTGTGACAGGAATATTCTTTCTGGCTCCAAATTATTTACCATCATTATTATTCATGAAAGACATTTTTCATAGATTATAGGCCAACAAGTCATTTATACCTTATTTTTATTTTTATACTAATTTTGGGGAGCATATACCGGAAATCACAAGACCTGTGCTCTTTTTTAAGCTAGCAACAGCTCACTTAACTGTTCAGCCTTAATAAAGCTACATAGTTAGCTTATTAGCTAAAGTTACCCAAAATACTACACTGCCTTTCTCCTCCTTGGTTCATTGCTGCCTTGGTATCATTTACTGCAGGCTCCAACATCGACCTTGCCGGCGTTTTGTTGTCCTTTGTTACTTTTCCGAGCAAACTGTGGCTGGTGAGTCTGGGTATTTTTACTTTCAAGATGGACCGAGGCTTTGCGCGTTTGTCTTTGCGGCGCTTGTTCCCAGTCTTCTCCCTCGGGGTCTGAGAAAGGGACTCTGTCTTATCCGATTCAGTTCTTTGACTCGAGCTCTGCTGTGACCCAAACTGGGGGACATACACAGTCTTGACTCGCCGCATCTCTCTTTTTCACACCTTCTCACACTTGACGGATGACACTTTGTGCTTACTCTGCCTTTTTCTGTATTGTGCTTGTAACGACCAGCAGGTGGCAGTGTTATTCGAAAAATGTGGATGCCGAAAATAGCCAGAATACTATCTCTTGAATTAACCTTTAGATGTATCCACACAAGAATGATTCTAATGTTTGA
>NW_005187402.1:7123134-7127789 GCF_000239375.1 Pundamilia nyererei | reverse complement strand
TGTAGCTCTAGTAATAAATAATAATGTAAGGATTCTATTTGCTTCTTCTCCTGTGGCCAAGTTGTGGTTTTTCTCATGCCACAGCTTCCCATTGCTTCAGTGATCGATGTTTGCAGTTGGGAACAACCATCCAGTTGACTTCTCATATGTGGTGTGGCAAGCTCCTTTGAGAGCTCAGTGAAAAAGACCCGTCATGGATTTAAAATACCATTCTTGAATTTGGGGCGCTAAGCCGTGGAAAAGGTGTAGGCATTCAGGGCGGCAGCGTCAAGTTGTACAACAGCACCATGGGTCACCTCTAGGTTCTACACTGGCAGATATATGTGCCATCTGGTCCATAGTATCTACACCTCCTTTGGTCTTATAGAATATGATCAATTGTGTTCCCCCCCCCCCTCCCCTTTCTGGTATTTTTATTCACAATTTAATTTTGATACAATGTGCTCAGGAGTACAACACCCATTCCTTTCCTGTTGACATAGCTGACCATAGTAAGTTTGAATCCTAACACTGTGCTGTAAGCCAGGACTCTGAAGGCTTCATCAGAGGAACGATGTCTGCCTTAGGCACACTGGGGAGAAAGTTAACTGTGGTGATGTTGCATCGTGTGTTTCTGAATCTACTGGACAATGTTTTCCTTCAGATTCTATTGAATTTGCCTCCCTGTAAACCATTCCAAATACTGCAAAGAGGATCCTTGTATCACAAACCCAGAGAATCTTCTGGTCATACTTGACAAGCTTGTTTGGCATGTGCAGTAGACATTTGAAACCTCCCCCTGTAATGCACAATCACTTCTGATGAATTGCTGTCTGAATGCTGAATGAATGCTGTCTGTCATTTGTAAAATAATATTAAAATAATAATAATAATAAAATAATGTTAAGGACCACAAAGTGTGGTCCCCCCAATTCTTTTTGTTTATATAGATATTAGCTTGCCATCACCAGTGTGTGTGAATGTGTGTGTGTGAATGGGTGGATGACTGGATATGTAAAGCGCTTTGGGGTCCTTAGGGACTAGTAAGGCGCTATATAAATACAGGCCATTTACCATATCTCGATCTATAGATCTCTATAGATCTCTAGATCTAGCTGACAGTTACAAATCACAAGTTCCCATGAAATTCCATAAGAAATGAATGCAGGTCATTGTTGACCCACTTATGGACGTCTGGAGTATTATTTAAAAAAAAAAAAGGTTATAAAATACATAAGGTTAGAGGAATAGCTGGAACATGAAACTTAATTAGATGTTGCAAGATAATAACTACAGGTTTAGCCCAAGGACAAAAAATCATTACCGTCTAGAAATAGTTTGTCTAGATTAGCAGTTTGCACTAACAATCTTCTATGCACCCATACTGTTTGCAAATTTTTCACTTGAATAAATTTAAAAAGAAAACAAATGCAGCTACACAGGCAAAGATTTTCAGGACAGAAGACTAAACAAGCAACAGTCTTTAAATACTGCTTAATCTGAGCAGATTTAACCCATGGCTGTGCCACCAAAAAAAACAAACAAAAAAAAAAACAAAAAAAAACCCACACAACCTTTCACAACAATGGCAATAGATGCGCGGTTCCAGTTTAGAGAATTTCCCGTTAACACACAGGACAGATTCTTCCTCACAGCGTTTTTTTATTCGTTCAACATCTCACATTACAAATACTTCAAATGTATGCATACAGTTACAAACAGTTGGCAGCAAATGAATATATGACATTAGATCTTTGTTTTACTTCAGTACTACAAACCAACTATAAAAACTGACGTCTGTATTGTAGCGCAAATTAATCGAGAAAATATAAAAATTGGAACTTACATATAAATGTGAAATGACTTTAAAAAAAATCAAAATGATATCAGGTAAAAAAAAAAAGTTAATAAATATAACCTTCCCATCATTTAATTAAAAACTATTGAAATTTTGCAATCAAGTAATACTAATAGACATAATCATTTTTTTCCCATGTGAAAATGTGGAGCACAGATACAGCAATTAGAAAAACTAGACACGTCAACGAGTTGAACACATCACCCCAAAAAAATATGACAAAAAAAAAAGAAAAAAAGAAAAAAAAAACTGATCAAAATGACAGTAATTCATTTCAACTGAAAATATAGCAAACGGTAAATACATTATCGACCTATTATATACACAATGTTTTCAATCACAGTAGCATGGTTGTAGCAAAATATGTTAATAAGCACAAAACTAATGTTTAAAAATAAATTCAGGTATAAATTATTTTTTTCCTTTTGCAGACATCAGCATGAACAATAGGAAACAAAGGTGTGTAAATGACTGCATGGTTTATATGGATTGAATGACTTACACTGCGGAGAACTGTTTCTGGAAAGAATAAGTATTGCACATAATGGCTCAAAGTTAACTTGCAACATTAAATCACATTCAGGTTATGTCCCAAAGCATGCCACATCACAAAGGGGGTCAAAGTGATCAAGTCTCCTCACCTATGTCCTACTGAGTGTCCTCTATGTTACAAAAAAAAAAAAAAACAGACCTAAAGTGTTGTCACCATGTAGATTGCATAAACATCACGTCTGTGTAAAGGAAGGCAGACTCAATCATGTAAAGAGAGGCTACAAGAGAGGCAATCTCAAAGAGAAATAAAGAAAGTCAAAGAGAGAGAGAAAAAAAAAGGAGATCTAGTGCATTACATTAGGTCCTGCATTATCACTAGTCATTTTATTTCTTATGCATGCCAAGAATAAGTAGAACTCACAGGCAGTCCCAGAAAGAGGATCTAAATATTCAAACAGCTGATATCCACTCCGGTGATAGAAGGGAAGATTTCACATTGATCAAAGCCAAAACATTTACCCTAATGATAATCTTAGTGACTACACCTAGGAGCAAAATATCAGATTATATGCATTTTCAAGACTATCAAAATCAGTTTAGAAAGGTCTTGCCATGCCTTAGGATCCTGTAATGATGTTTATTAGGACAGAGGAGAATCCATATATGACTGGCTAATGATAGCTTTATATATTTTTTGTTGTTTTGTTTTTTTAAATCTACAGAATCACACCAATGCACCAGACAATTTTCAGATTTACCAGCACTTAAATATATAAAAGCTAATTGAAAATTATATTAATATCATTCTTTTTTTGTTAAATTAAGTTTACCATAAATGCAGATCTCTTAGTAACAAAGGTACAAAATTATTTTTCACCAAGTGAAAAAAATGAGGTATTGCAAAAGGAGTTCTCCCATCTGTGAAAAATGTGCCTAAAATGACTATTGAAAAAAATATTTAGAAAAGTAGTGCATAATAAATGTATATATGTTCATGACAAAATAATCAGCTATAAAACACTGTACAAAAATCAGCAGGCCATGTATAAAATAATATCTTTATCTCTGTGACAGCAAATTCTAGCTACTACCATATCCAACCACAACACTTGTGAGAGAAGCTCCAGTCACGGTAGAGCGTGCAGTGGTACACCATGAGGACAACTCAGGGAGACTGGACTGTGCATTCCCATTAGTTTGTATTACATTAGCATGTTAGCTTCCAGTGCTAATATCCCTGACAATATAAAGTGAGTAAATACTACTGCCAATACCTGAGCCCTGAGGGCTGTGTCTTTGTTAGCTGAAACTCACAAACCAAAACTCCAGCCATTCCTTCACTGTACGAGAACATTATCCTGATTACCCTCAGATCAATGACTGTTTTAGGTGATGCGTTTAGGCCAATCTTTGGTTTGCCCTTTCTGGTTACAAAGTGTTGACTTTTAAACCAAGACCTGAAAACTCATGCTGACAATCTTAAACATGTGTACTGAACTGAGGGGGAGATTTTTTGTCTTTTGTGACGTGGCCAGATGCTATACGCTGAGCTGCTTGGAAAACTCAATCATCCATCCATCCATCTGAAACAGAGTTCCACCACTGTTCACCTCAACCATTTACATTAAACCTTTGGTAAATTGTACAGTTGTTCTCTAATCCTGCAAGCAAAAAGTAAGAAAATGCACCCTTCCTAAACTCCCATAGTTAGTATACTGATTTAGGTGTGATGAACCTCACTTAAATTTTATGTTACTCTCATCAACAAATGTAAGCAGCTTTGCCAGCTAATATGAAAAAAAAAAAGAAAGAAAAGGAAAGAAAATATAGTCAAGTCAACAAGAAACACAAATCCAAATATAATGCATCCATATGCTCATGCACACTGAAAGTCAAAACATAAATGGGATTTCACTCTTCTTAGCATTTACTTTTTGTGGGCCCAAGTTTAAAAAAATAAAAAAATAAAAATAAATTATCAATATTACCATTTTTTTTCTCAACTTAAAAGAAAAGTGCATTTATTTTTCATCATAGCCCATACCCCGCCCTTAACTACCCCTTTCTCTCAGTCCCTCCCAGGTCTCTTGTCTCAGTTCCAGCGGAAGGAGATGTGTCGTGGTCGGTCCCCTCCTTCCTTCACCAGCGGCTTGTGGAACTCGCGGCCGGCCCGGGAGTGGATTGCTGCCCAGCAGTACTCACAGTAGTACTGCAGACAGGTCACATTGGCGCAGAAGAAAGGAGCAAACTTTCCTCCGCAGCGAGTCCCCTGGCACTCATCGCACAGCTGGTCATCCAGGACGTATGGCTTCACTTCCACCTGGGG
>NW_005187402.1:7109745-7122127 GCF_000239375.1 Pundamilia nyererei | reverse complement strand
GAAGCTGCTGGCTGGTCATTTGCAGGCTCTTATTTAACTATTTAACCTTAGTTAACCCCTCTAATGTATTTACTACTGTTAATATTCCAGTCAGTAATATTCTTCAGTCTGGAAGTTGAGGAAGGATTGTTAGGTCCTGCACGTTTGGCAACGACACATGTGCGATCCACATGATTGCAAGTCACTTCTGGTGTGGATGCAGCTTTAATGCTAAAACTCACCGGTTTGTCTTTGATGGTGGGGCTGGAGACACACAGGTAAAGCTTGCCATCCTCCTGAATGCAGGCATCAATCAGGGCCTGAACAGAGCTCTCATCTTGAAACAGCAGGAATGCATATCCTGGAAATATTGGGCATTCGGAACAATGAGTGCTCACCAGAAAATAACAAATTTTAATCTGAACGGCACAAAATATCAAATTAAACTTTTCTGATGCACCTTTGGGTGGAAAATAGGACTTGCTTTCTGCCTTATGAGGCCAGTCCACGAAAAGATGACCAAACCGACGGAAACTGGCAGTGATTTCATCTAGAAAACAAAACCCCCCCAAAAAAAAAACAGTTAGTCAACAAGCACATCAGCAAACCTATTTAAAATGGCACTGCATATCACTACCATGCCACAGGACACCATTGATACAGTAGCTGAAATATAACTTGTAAATATATAACTTAAATCTAGAAATGCCATAAAACACGTGAAAACACAAAAAAGTTGTTTATATTTCATTATTGTAAAAACTGCAGTTAGTCAAGGACCCCTTTCAGGTTTAACATGACTCACCTTCATCTATGTCTGGGGGCAGCCCTCCAACAAACACCTTGCGTGAATATCGCTCCACACGTTCACCATTAAGGGATGCAAAGCAGTGGCCTGGACCGAGGCCAGCAAGCCCCTGGTCACCTGACTCATCATCTCCAAAAGAGCGCTCATCCTCCATGGGGAACAAAGACGAATGACCTAATCGAGAGAAGGATCTAATTAACACATTTTAACTTCCAATCAGAATTAATCCAAATAAGTTCAATCACAAGAAATAATAATAAATAAATAAAAAACACAAAAAAAACCCCACAAAGGACAATTGCCACTTCTTATCCTGCAATAAAATTAGGATTACTATTAATACTAGTTCTTGATGGACAGCCTGCAAAGGTGTAAACTCCCTGAAGAGGAAAAAAGGATCTCAAGCAGTGAAGACAGAATAATCAGTGATGCAGACAAAAATCAAGCAGACAAACAGAGGCAAAAACAAAGCAATCATGTCACAGGCAACTGATGCTGTTTAAATCACATCGAAGAAATCAAAATGACAGACATGACATTAACAAGCTTTACCTCGTCTTCTCCCATAACTTCTTGCTGCATGTAAAACAAAACAAATTGTTTTTAGAAAAACATCACAAGATAAAGACATATAGGAAATTTCTATCAACCATTTACAATTAGTTGTGAAGGTCTGGACTCCAATTTTAAGAAACATTTTTTTTTTTTTAAATCTTAGGACACTGTCTGCTATGCTGACTTCAGCTGAAGTATTACATATCATTCAATGGTAGAGGTGAATGTCCGCCCTAGTGAAAGAAGCTGAAGTTTACTGAATGACAAAAAAAAAACAAAAAAAAACAGGAGCAGCTTCACAAAACTGAGAGATGAAATGATTCCCAAATGGAGTAGGAATTCTATTAATTCCCTTCTCTCATGTCTAAATAGCTGAAATGAGGGGGGGGGGGGTGTTCTTCATGTACAGGAAAAGGAAAATGACAGCATTTAGTAAAAATTTTTTAGAAAAGGCCACAAATGCAACTCACATTGTCAGTACAAGTAAACTAAATGTGCATCTTAGGGCAATATACATTAAAATGAGGCCAAAAATGTGTGTTAAACCACTTCGTTTCACCTCTGTGAATATGACCACAGGAATATGATTTTGATTACTGAGAAGCCAAGAGAGATGGAAAACATCCTAATTTAAAATGGCATGTATGACTGTATAAAAGATCAAAGACCAGGTTTAAAAAAAAAAAAAAAGTACGCACATCCACGCTCTCAAATTAGCATTAACAGAACTGGCTGTGATGCAAAATGGCTCCCTTCTGACTGATGGTGACAAAAGCTAGATGTTTTATTAATAAGGGAGTCTGCGTCGAGATCAAACAAATGCCAGTGGAAAAATGCTGCATATGATTGTTTTCATAACTTAATAGAAGATAGGTAATGTTCTGCACTGAGAGACTCAAGACTGCGTTGGCCTCATTCACAGTGTACGTGGTTAGATTTTAATGCATGTTTGGGGGAAACCACCAAGGCATTTATGTGGCTTTGTAAAAATCAGATTTGACTTTGTGCCCTAGTGTTCATTTATGGTTATCTAATTCACTTAGTCTAAGCCGGTCTTCGTAGCCCACAATAACTGCGCAAAGGAATTACCAAAATGGCTGCCGGGGAGCCATGGAATTGTTTTGGTGTTGAAAGGTTGCAGTCAAATAGTCTTTTACTGGTTGGAATTTTCACAACTTTAAGGAAAGGTGCTGCTCCTAGAGTTTAACACCCCCCCCCTTTCCCAAAAAAAAATTATATATAAATAAACAAATGAATGAATCTAAATAAATCATGAAACAATCTTTAACAAAAGAAAGAGATAATGCGCCGAGGGTTCATGAAAACACCCGATCGGTATGACCAACGAGTAAAGCTGGGGTAGTTTTAGTTGATAGAAAAATCATGAGCAACACCTGTAAATCAGTGTTAAATTTCTTGCAGCAGCTCCACCCACAGCCACAGCAAGCAGTGGTTCCACCTTTGACCCCAAATTATTTAAACTGGGTTTTTATACGTAGGGTGGACAACCTGCACGAAATGACACTGTGTCACATAAGGTGAAGCATCTTCAGATATGGGTTTTTGTAGGCCACCTTTTTTAGGAAGATTGTAGCTTCACGATAGAAAAACCACATTGACAACATTAAGGTTGCATAATTGCACAGCTAGTCTAAAGTGCACTCTGATTATCTTGGCACCGTGGTTGTCCTTAAGAATTTTCCTTCACATCCTGCCTTGACCTGATGTTTTCCATTAAGGTTGTTGGAAAGTGTTCAGGGAAAGCTACATTAACTTTTTGGGGGGTTTTGACTGTCTGACTGCAACCCAAGAATTGAAAATGATATAGGCATCCATATTGGAAAGGTCAATAATATCCAAACCCACTAATGCAACGGTTTGCCTGCAGTAAGCACGGATTTAATAAAGCTGAATAATATTTGTGGGTAGTGCCATTAACATCAAAGCACAATGCTGCAAGAGAAACATTCAAACATAACATATGCAATTACATATGCATTTTGCTACTCAAGTCCTGCAGGGGATATGGAAAAAATTCCTACGTGTCGAATAAACACAGATTTCTGAATACATTTATTTACAGCCAGCAATGAGAAAATCTAGCTAGGTCTCACTGTTGTTAGTGTGGGAACCAACCTTTTAAGGAATCCTGCTCAGCCCTCATAATGTCAATCAGAGAGTTCTCCAGAGATTGCATACTGAAACCATCAAAGGACCGTGTTCTCTCCTGCTGAAAGGAGGGGAAAACAACAATTAGCTTCCTCACTTCCCAAAATCACCATCTAAAGCAGTATAAGCTGTGAGATACCCATGATGCTAATAAGTATTAAAAGGAGAAATAAAAATTCATTTTCCCTGTGGTGACATCCAGCACAGAGCACTAAACAGAAAATGGAGACAAACAAAGTATGTTACAAAGTCATCTGCATTCGCTTGTAATGTGACATCTTTCCACTGAATCTGATAGCATCTGATAGGAAGACACACTGCATAAAATGAGCCGGTGAGAGAGAGAAGAGAGAGAAAAAAAAAGAAGAAAAAAAAGCTACTTTCGGTTTTACCACATTGCAATCAATACAAATTCTAACCAAAACTGAGGAGAGTTGGATTTTTAAAAATTCTAAAAACAAAGAAAATCTGTGAGCAACACACAACTGGTGATAAAGACTACATAAGTAAAAGTGTGTCACTTTATATAAAAGCATATCAAGTGTGTTTAAAGCTGCAGCAGAGCACAAGACAATTCGAATCAGGACAGTAGGAAACCCATGTGATCAACCAGATGATGAGACAGCTCTTTTAACCAAATGATCTAGATAAGATCTCAGTACACAATAAGTTTGAAGTCATCCGTTTAGCTGGCTTGCCTGTCACATCTCCCGTTTTGCTCAGTGGTTCATTTGTTACATTTGATACAGTTAAGCAAGTATGACAGGATTACATACTTAATTAGTCTGTTAAAAATACACAAAGCACATATACAATCACAGTCCATATCTGTTCATCATTTCTCACAATACCTACTGAACTTACTTAATTTAGATATTGAGTAATTCCCTTAACAACAGCCTGTGTTTTATTTTAGCCTGTATGCCTACCTGGAAAGGATAAACACTGTCATTGCGGCTCATGCTGTCCTCCACCCAGCCCTTGTGGTTGATGCCAGAGCTATTTCTGGGGAACTTTTGCAAAGGAACCTGGAGAAAATGTTAATAATTGTATGACAAGTCTTTTATATCAGCAAATGCAAATATCTACTATGAATATACATAGTATGAGATTAACCATGACAGCCCTGTCTACCTGATTGTTAGGGAAGGACTTCTTCAGTGGCGAAATAGAGTTCAGGCCTGACATCCCGCCGCCGACACCCCGTCGGTAATCCCGAATCCCCTGTGTACCTCCCCAGCCACCATACCCACCTGGGCTCCACGAGGTGGATGTGGGAGTGGAGGGGCTCTGGTAGCTTCCCCAAGGGGAGGGAGGTTTGTTCTGGGTAGGAGCAAGGTGGGGCAGCTGTGTAAATGGTCCAGTGCGATGGGGATGTGGAGGGAAGGAAGGCTGGGGTTGATGAGGGCTAGCTGGGGAGCGCCTGTGCTGCTGTGGAACCCCTTGTCCCTGGGGATGGTAGTGCTGAGGGTGAGGTGTGGGAGGGTGATGCTGGGAGACTGGCCCAATCTGTGGGGAGAAACTACCTCCTGCTCCAAAGCCAGGGCCAGCATGGTGGGAGAAGTTGTGGAACAGCAAATGTGGTCCATTAGCATTGGAGCCAGCAGGACCAAAGAAACCTCCAACGTCTTCTCCAACCACAGGAGACTGGGTAGATGGGACAGCAGGAGACCAGTTGTTGAAGCTGGTCAGAGAAGATGAGGAAGAAGTGGATTGTGCACAGCTTGTACCCATTCCCAGGGTGTCCTGGTAGTCAAAGCCACTTAGCACCGGAGACTCCATCCTCAGCTTCTCCTTGCCAGCACTGCTCTCCAAAGTGCCCTTCTCCAGGGAGCCGTCGTCAGGTAGAGCTCCCTCAAGCTCTCCTAAGCCTCCACCGGCCTCCTGCTGGCCTGGAGACAGGGCCTGAGGCTGGGCCTGGACCTGAGATTTCTCCTGCATATCCTGGAGGTCCAAGGCCTTGGACTTTTCTGACTCCAGAATCTCATCTTGCATGTTAGTGTGCGGGGTTACTGCAGGGAACAGCCAAGCACTTCCCCCATTGGTGGAGCAGGTGTTGTTTACAAAGGAAGGGGGGCTGGGGGGGTTGGAAGGGTGGTGAGAGTGCTGGGGTTGCAGGTGAGGAGGGATCCTTACAGGGAAAGTAGATTTGTTGCCACTGCCGTTCTTCACCAGAACTCCAAACCCGTAGTCCCCCATTTAGGACACCCAGTAAATCTTAAGTTCACTTTTGACTTACTCCGTCTTCTTTATCCTAAAATGTGGTAGAAAATGTATGACAAAATTTCAAAAGATTGTTAGAGTTGGCACCTAGAAAATAAGAAAAAACACACACACAGCCTTGCAAACGCAGTAGATGTGCTTGGGCTGCACCCTGCCTGGTCTTGTGATGCAATCAATGAGATTAAATCATTGACTCGCTTGGCTATGGGAGGCCTCAGATGAAATATAACACTAAAGCAGGAAGGCAACCACGGAAAAACAAGCGCAGGCAGCTAACAGTCCAAGCTTGTGAAGCTGACGTCTCCAAAAGGTCGTTACGCAGCTAGCAGCAAGCTAACAGCTGCTCCGCCACCTTCCATGTGCCCCATTAATCATGCAGTCACTTTTAAAGTACGTTTATGTATTGCAGGCTAACCACGAACGCTCAAGAGTCACGGTGACCAACACCACGAACACCTACCGAATGATCTCCCTTTTCCAAGCAATGACCTCCCGATAAGCAACCACTTAAATACAGGAAAATGTTGATGACGTCTCCAGTCTGTTCTGAATCTAGGGTAGTTCCCTTCACCGAGCCGCTAGGCTAGGATAATAGCTGATAACCGCAGAGACGTTGTAGCATACTGGCACAGCAGCCAGAAAGCAATAAACCAGTTCAGTCGCTGCAACGTCTCCTCGAATTTCCGTTAGCGTCAAAAACCTCAGAGTTTTTCGCGACGTGACATGTTGGAACCGGTGTGTGGCTCTTTAAACGACCTCGTCTGTTTCGTGTCCTGTATGTTCAATGTCACACAGCCTACCAATCCTTGTCATCATTTCTACATCCCGAAATACCGTGACGCAATTTCGACACCTACTCCAACGTAACGACAGACGTGTGTAAGCGTCGACATGTCGGGCATAGCTACCTTCAGTTCGGCGTCATGACCTTATCGTTTAGATGTTGCCATATTTTAGCGTTTTTTCCTTTTTCTGCATTTCCTATGCAGCCGGTGTAAATGGTCTCCACTCTCTTCTAGATGACAGCTGGACCAGTCGGGAGACACTTCCGTCTACAAGCCCTGCCCCCAGCTCCAACAGCTAGCCAGTGTGTGTCAGGATTTCCCTCCGTAGCCCCGCCTAAACAACCCTAGCTCTATTAGCTGATTGGCTAATTGCTAAGAGGAACCACCCATCATACGCCTTCTCGATGAATGGCAGATACACCCAAGACGCTCTAGTCCCAAATAAGGATGTCTTGAAATTGTAGGGAAAAGTATTTTATATAAGGAAAATTATCTGTATATTTTTTTCTGTCTAAACCACAATGGAAGAGTTAAAAAAACATATTAATAATTTCAGTGACTTTTAGGCTTTTAGAGTAAAAAGCCAGTATTTGCAACCACCTTTTTCAAATGCAGATGAAATTATTTGGCTAAGCAAATGTTTGTAGTATTATATTGGCCCTGAAAAGCAGCGTACTTTGGTAGCAATAGATAGATAGTAGGGAGATTTTATTGATCTGCTACAATCCCTATCCACAGCATAGTCCCACATAGCAATCTCGTTAAAATAAGCTGCTGCTATTTTCAGAATGTAATCGAGCTTGAGAGGTTCATTCATTTCACTTTGGCCAGTTGTCTTCTGATCATGCCATCATATCATACCTTCACTTACTAGATCACATTTTTACACAAGAATGTCATCTTCTACACCCATTATCCTCCTGCAAACCAAAAGTTTACATAGGTGTTTAATTTCCCTCTGGAGAAGCTGATTCATTAACAATGTAAATGGCCATTCAACAAGAGATGAAAGGTTGTCCTGTTCAAAAGGAGTGCACTTGTTTGCACAGCGTATACATTACACTTGTGGTAGTAAAATTACTTTTGTTTAGGCTAAACCTACTTAAGAAAAACAGGGCTTGTTTTTTTAAGAACACGTGTGCTTACATTCATAACCTTAATGGTTTTTATAATAGTATCCAAACAAGCAGACATAACTACTCCATTTCACTTCCTTTCCAACCAGATTACAAGTTAATGTTTGCCTTTACAGTGTTCCTAAACACCCAAGGCAGACCCACCCTTCATTTGTAAGTGCTAACAGTAGTGACACACATCACTTCTTCCCAACCATGTCCTGCAGGGCCTGTTGGGTTGGTTTAACAACACTGCATTGTGTGTTGAGCTTTTGGAGTCTTGTGAAAAATAACAGGCAGCTGATCCGAGTGTTACTAGTTCAGTATTATATTAATGTTATATTATTTGTGTGTTTTAATGTATGCTGCACATTTTGTGCAACCATCTGCTACGCCATTGTGCCCATCAAGAGTTCAAGCAATATAAATGGTATCATTTTTTCTGTCTGGAGAGCAACATGCTCTGTATTGACAGTATAAGAAGAGGTGGAGCCTTCAGCTATGAGGCACCTCCGATTAGGCTTAGAGCTGTGTTATTTGGTAAACATTATAGTTTAGGTCGGCTCAGATGACCCTGGATGATCCCTTAGGTATGCTGGTATAACTCAGGCCTCATATGCTATTTCCACATTACTATTACATGCAGTTATCTTTGTGTCCTCTCTTGTTGGTCTTTGTCCTCTCTATCCTTTCTTTCCATGGGACTTTTTCAGGTATTTCTGGCTCATTTCTGTCCTGGCCCGACCAGCCTGCCGAATGTTTATTAGTAAAGCATGTATTTTCTTCAAAGTTAAGGCCAGCAACCACAATATCTAACTGCCTCAAGATAACTGTTGTTCTGAATTACTGTTATATAAAAAAACTGACCTGAATTAAATTTAGGTAAAGTGAATTGCATCGAATTGAAAGTGTATTGAATATTTCCAAATGAGAGTAGGCCTTGCTGCAGAGGTTTCATGTGTTTCATGCAGCTCAGAAAATAGATTGGTGTGTTTGACAGCTGTAGCACACACATACAGGACATCTGTCTTTTTAAACCCAACAGTAGAAGGAGGTGGTGTGCACACTTTAACCCCAGATGGTTCTTAAATGATTCATCCATGAAACTTAGGCACCCAGTCATTTATTCATTAGTTCACATTGGAGCACACGGGGCAGACGTTCACAAAGCGCCTGGAACCAGCTTTCTCAGGTTTCGCAGCTCGGAGGCACATCCTCTCTTGCTTCTGTTCAGTCTTGTCTGAGATATGACTGTCGCTTCAATATTGACAGAGCTCAGTTGCCATACCAACCATGAAAGCTGGGAGATTTCTGGTCCAGTCAGCAGCCCATTGTTTGTCCAGGAGGTCATCCATCTCTGACTCAAAGCATGGTTGTAAAAAGCTTAGCGTGGCACCGCATAATCTCTCTCATGCTCTCTAATCCTGTTTGACGCCACACCGTACAGTTAATGCTAGCAGAAATGTTTTATACGCCACATAAATATAAAATCAAAAGTAGGGAATATGTTCACTGTGATATGTGACAAATGAAAGAAAAAACACAAACCCCCTTGATCCCTACTAACTTGATTTGGGTCCACTTGTCCCCTTAGAACAGGGATGGGCAATTACTCTTCCCAAGGGGTCACATGAGAAACTGGGTCTGTTTTGGAGGGCCGCACCAATAAGCTGAAATGCTCAATATAAATTATTTATAAGCTTAGTGGTGTGACCCTCCACAACAGTCCAAGTTTTCCATGTGGCTCCTTGGGAAAATGAATTTCCCTCCCCTGCCTTTGAAGAAATCCTCACTGCAAATCAGTTAAAAGAAATCTTTTGAATGACAGTCTTTATACTATGATGAAACATTTCTGTCATTACGGGAGTTATCGCTTCTGGAATCATTTTCTTTTAATCTGAATGATAAGAGGTTTCAACATATAGTTTGATAAGTATGAAGAAAATGGCGCAATGGCCTTTGGAGTCACAATTATGGACTGACACATTAGTCAGCATGCTCTACCATCAATATTATCACTGGCAAAAAACAAAGTGTGGAAACTGTCCACATCTTGGATAAGCAGTTAAGAAAATGGAAAAATAGAAAACCGGAAAAATAGAAGTCTGGCAGAATTAATACCACAGTGCATTAGACCTGTTCTTGAAACACACTGTGGCCCAGCATCTTACCTCTTGGGTGTGGTATGAACTACATATGAACATATGGAGAAGTTTAACATATAACATGCAATGATCTGAAGGTGACTCTTCTTTCTAAAGAAGGGACATTTTATGATTTGCAATGAAACCTATGTTAAAAAACGAAAGACACATACCTATTTGAATAAAAAATAAATAAAGTGCAAAAACAAGATACATCAATGAGGTTGGTATCAGACATACACAAACTCACGATGGTTTAAATCCATGTTTTAAGTCAGAAATTAACTTAAAGCTAATGAAGAGGTTAAAGCTGTATTCACATTCTTGACATTTAGACTCTAATCCTGGCCTTATGACGACTTCTCTGTATGCTGCCGATGTCAAAGTAAAATGTAAACCTGGAAATATTTTGTCTTTATTTCTTTCATCTATAAAACAATTTGTAGTTTCCTTTCAGAATCTCAACTTTTAATAATCAATCACCTGCTTCCTCCAGTTAGTTTTGTGTCAATAAGCAGAGATGTCGCCACCCAGTGGTTAATCCCTATCACTACCAACTGAGAAATGCAGCAGTGCAAAGCCGAATCACACAGAACTGCAGAGTGTCCATATCTGAATTAAGCCAAATTATATAGTATCACAGACATGCTGCTGCCTTTCTCCCCTGCCACACAGTAAGACAAATGGAAAAATAGAATACAGGATTTGTGTGACTACCACCTTTGTGTATGACCTACAAGTGACTTTAGAATGATTTTGAGCACCTGAATAAAAGGTGAAAGTCTACCTTTCAAATCAGAGCACCGTCTAAATGTTTGGTGAGGCAATGTACACTGTTGGGCCTTCTCATAAAAACTGACACCCTAAACCCAGCCCCGGCATTGCATACAATCCAGAGCTGCTGACGTAAATGTTTGGGCCCTTTCAAAAGAGAGGATATTTCCAGTCCTTGAAACTTTAAACACAGTCCGTATTTCACTGTCAGAAAGGAGGCAGCAAGTCAAATGAGAATAGGGTGTCTTTTAACCTGTGGGTACACCTGAGACGTCAAGGCCTTCTCTGCTAACTTACTTAGAGCTGAGTAAATGGTTTGCCTCTGGTGTCTGTTTGCAGTTTTATGCAACTTTAACATTGATAAAAAGAAAGAAAATTGCCTTGAAGAACACAAAATGCAGACAAAAATATTTTAATGAACAATGTTCATCTGACTTAAAGAGTCCAAAGATACTTCAAGGGTTATAAACTCAACATCACCCAAGTAAGTTACAAGTCTCTAGATGATGTCCTGTAGTTTGAAGCAGTGAAAGCAGAGACTTTGTGCTTAACAGAGGAAAACCTGTGATGTAGTTATGGAGCACTAAGAATACAGGAAACCTGGTTAGTTTTATTTTCCTCTGAACACATACAGGGCAAAAAAAGCCATTCAAGCCACTATAGTATTACAAAAAGCCATATCAAACCTAATGACAGAGCGCTTAACAGATTGTCACGTTACAAACATACAGTACATTCTCATAGGATTAGCTTATGTCTTATGCTGGGATGTCACAGGAATCCCAACTTCCACAAAAAAATAATAATAATGATAATAGTAATAATAATACTAATGATTAAAAAAAGCCTCAAAGTTGCACTTAAGATCGTGTCTAAATGAGTGGGAGAATAAATCTTTATCTTTAGTATGTAGTAAAAGGAGAAAAAACTGTGAAAAAGCTTTAACTGAGCCACAAAACCTGAACATGTCTTATTTTTATTTTTGCACAAAGCACTCCTCAGCATGTGGTGAAATGTGTTCATAAACTGCACTTCCACAACTGAAGCATGTGACTGGCCTGAAATGGTCAAAAATCTGCATGTCTGTGCCCTAAAGGAGGAAAAGAAGAGTCCTCAGAGAAGGAAAGACAGAGTGAATCATCACATTTAAGAAAGAAAGAAAGAAAGAAAGAAAGAAAGAAAGAAAGACATTGGGCTCGTCTCACTCCTTGCTCCACTCGTCTCTGCCTCTCTGTTTTGCTGGCTCTTGGCTGTGACCCAGAGGAATTCTCTGGTGGCCTCTGTAAATATAACATTTAGAATAACAGAGCCAGAGCCCCCGTGTGTGGACTTAACCCAGTTCCTGGGTCCTCGCTGTGTTTCTAACGGGTAGAATAACAGGCCTTCATGTCTGACCTAGGTATGGGACCAGAGATGAATAAGGACTGATTTATAGGGGCCAGGAGATCTGGAGGGTTTCTGTCAAGCCTCTTTCCTACCCACTGGGACACCGAGGAAGGGCAGCATGGCTCGACCTGGTTCAGTGAGGATGCAGGCCTTTTTGGTGCCGTCGTCGAAAGGAAATCCAGGCTGCTTAAAGGAAACGGTCTCTGGCTAGAGGGTGACTGAGCTAATGTGGTCTTATTTCTCAAGCTGCACTGGTCAAACACAAACCGACAATGCAAAATCCAAGACTTTGTGGCTCAACACCTTCACAAAATAGCTTTAACATTAAAACCTCCCTCATGACACAGTATTATCGATTCAATTAAAATCACAGAGAAGCGGTCACGGTGGACATTAATGACTTTAGGCACGCTGATGTTTATGATTGTTTTTTTTGGGGGGGGG
>NW_005187402.1:7099713-7109725 GCF_000239375.1 Pundamilia nyererei | reverse complement strand
CATTTGAAATCGAACATCCTCTTTGCCGCTGATAGCTGACAGTCACACATTTGACATTTCAGCTGCTGTTTGTGAACATGAGTGACGGCTCCTGAAACCAAACACACTGACACCGATCTGCAATGTCTCTGACACACAGTTTCCAGAGCTCTATTAACAATGAATGAGAGTGGTGTGATACTTGCATTTAAAGTAAGACACGTGAATAGAATATATCTAATACTCGTGAAGCATACAGATTCCCATTGACTGTTGCCCAGAGAGCGGTGCCAGGGTGACATCGACGAAGCGTCTCTGCGCTCTTATTTCTAGCTTTGCGAGAGACTTATCGATACATACAAGTGTGAACTAACTGCTCATATTCGTAGCATTACATTTTCATTCTCTTCTGAGTGGACTTACACTTTGAAGAATGCACATATTTAATGGCCGTCATGCACTACAATTCATATGTGCCAGAACTGGACTTAAATCCTGTACAATTTGTATTAATCATCAAGTATCTATAGTTATAATACATATCTCCACTTTGAAAACAGCAAATAGTGTATGTTACATATCTACAGACCTTTGTGTGATGGGTGCAATACTGTGAAGAGAATGACAGACAGCACACCATATACTATGTCATCAGTATTGCATATTGTAACTATATTTATACATGTTCATATAAATATAGATATTCTATGTACATATTGATATTTCAACTTTGCATAAAGAATAAAATAAATAATACAAATATAATCAAATCTTACAGTGAGTATGATTTGAGAAAATGCTATATTAGAGCCAAAATAGTCCTAACAGCTGAAATAGTCAACAATTGTTATTCATTTTTAAAATAATAATGATAATAATAATAATAATGATAATGTGGCCTACAGTCTGGCATGAGCTACACCATGATTACCCTGCACATTTACCATGTGGGACTGCTGGAATGACTAGAAAGGGCGGAATAAGGATAGGAAAATTCGGGGCTTGTTTCCTTCAGCTCAGTCTATGGGAATTTGTGTGTGTGTGTTGAAAGGTGTGCGAATATGTGTGTGTAGTTGTGTGAAGGTGTACACAAGTCTGCAAGTGTGGCTTTTAAATGGTGTAGGAGGTCAAAAGTCCATTTCCTGAGCTTTCACCTCCGGATGTCGGTGGCCTTGGGGTCTTCCTCCTCAGCCACCACTCCAGCTTCCGGACTATGACGGCGGGGTCCCTGGCTGCGGTTACGTGGGTGAGAGCTGAAGCCTGCCTTGCCAGCCCTCTCCTTTTCACCTTGCCGCGGCAGGCGAGGGTGCTCTGGTTCAGGCTGTGAAGGCATGAGTTGGCGGCGGTTTTCGACTGGGGTGCTGGCAGGAGACGGGGCCATTGAGGTGCAGAGGCTCAAGCTGTCGCAGAGGGCCCCCCAGTTCTGCTCACACTGTAGTCGGACGCTGCGTGACAGCGCCTCCTTCACTTCCTCTCCACAACTCAGGAGAATATTCACCAGCTCTACATATGGACTGAGCAGGGAGAGGCACATTAGGTTTGGAAGTACAATAAGCGTCTAGCAAATGGATAGACTTCACTGAGATGCATCTTTACAATCAACAGAAGAACAAATAAAAATATCCACAAAATCGTAATTTTTTTTTCAAAAAAGATCTGGGATTAAAGAGAAGGGACGGCTTAGAGAAAATACCGCTCTAAACCTGGTCCAGATCAGTCCCTTACCCTTTGGGGAATAGATCTTGGAAATGGATCATCTCCACCATGACGGCCACGTTCTCCTTAGCGGCAGAGCACAGGTTGTGTTTGATGTAGCACTCTCTCTGGAGCTGGAACACCATCTCCTTAATGGACACACACTTTCTGCTGATGCAGCCGAACTTGTGTCGCAGACCATGCGCCATACATTTCAAAGCATCCTTGATGAAGGACTTCCCCTATGTACACATAAAGACGGGTTCCCTTTAAGTTCCTAGAAAATCAGCTATAGAGCAAGCTCATGTGGTGTTCCTTCTCTCTTGCATGTATAGTACTTACACAGATAGCTTTGGCATTTTGTGGGTACCGTACATCTATTTTAGTAGTTTTGGAGTGTATTTTTGGTTGTGTTCTATAAATGGTAACTACACTTTATTCACAAGGAAAATGGACATGTAATTCTGTAATCAGTAGTCAAATACCGCTGTTCTTCTACTGAAATCTTCTGAAATGTAAGTTCCTAGTATGTGACCCTATAGGCATATTAACACCCCAGTCAAGCCTGGGTTGGCAGGGTTTCAACCTCTGCTATGTATGAAAGGGGAGCTCACTGGGCTTCTAGCCAGCTGGCTCATGACGCTTAGTCCTAACTGTACACACATCACTCCGCTGAAAGGCATGTGAACTTGTCAAGAAAGGGAAAAAGAAATAGATGATTAGTTCAGGGCATGTATGATCGCACTTCTAAAAAGAAAATTGATGATTCAGGAGCAATGGACTAATAAAAAGGAAAGCTGCCTCTTGTTTTACCATTTTCTTTTTTGCTAACAGACAGATTAGTTTAGTACCTGAGAGTCAAATTTGCCAGCGTTGTGCAGGAACGTCATGCAGATTTCCTGTAGCCCTCGTATCTCGCAGGAGTTGTTCTCAAAGCACTCAAACACACCGCAGCCGACATCCCCTGCACTCACCAGGCAGTGCTGAATCTCAGCTGGAAACAGAGAACAGGTTAGAGGAGGGACCTTATCATCTGCTCTCAGCATAGAAAGCACGCAGACCGTTACAAGCATGCTGGCAACGAAGACCATACAGCTTGGAGGCACAACTCCACTTCAGCACCGATTGCTGCACAAATCATAAAGCTGATGTGGCGTATAACTATTTCCACAGATGCTGTTCGTGTGCGTTCTCTCTAATAGAGAGAGAAAGAATGCAGGGGAGGGTGTGTGCAGGGATGAGAGGAAGTCTTAATTTCCCCAAGCTGAGGGGTTCCTGCAGAGGAACACTTGGTGACAGATATTACTGTGTCATTCTGCACCACAATCCATCTGCACTGCCTAGCATTGAGATAGGATGGTGCATTGCAGATACAGCCTTAACTACTTGTGGAGGAAACGCAAGCAGCCATTTCAGTGTCCCCCCTAAATGTGCATCAACAAGTCTTGCACTCTTATATTTGCAGAGCCAATCAAGTGCATACTGAAAATGCAACAGCAGTGATGCAAGCACAAAAAAGAGAACTTATCACATTTACATCAAAGGCTTGTCTCTTTCCCCCTTTCTTTTGTTTTAACTGCAGGCATCAGATACAAGTATCAAAAAAACAAAAAAAAGGGCAGAATCACATCACAAATCACAGTGGGACCCCGTATCAATTTTAGATTAATGTGGCAGATGGCAAGTTACCTCGTGAGGCAACAGAGCATTTACAGTTCAGTCTGGCTCTGACAACCGTTAACTGTTAACTTAAGTAATACATCATTACACAGGTGATAAGTTTTGGAGCTGGTAACTGATGGGCGTGAGAACAGTTTTTGTCTCACAGTCAGAGTTGCGCCCTGTTTGGAAGAAAAGGAGACTCTGTCTCGACCACAGCAAATAAAGGATTAAGTGTGACTTATTAGAAATCCCGCTTGTCAACAAAGAGCCTCTTTTTTTCTTGGTAGTGGTGGTGGTGAGGCTGTGTGTGTGTGTGTGTGTGTGTGTGTGTGTGTGTGTGTGTGTGTTTGAAGGAGAGAGGGGCGGGGGCTGCTACGGGGGTTTTGTAGGCACTGAGTTGAACTTTAGTGCGCAGGAAAAGTGAGCCGCTGTCAGCAGTGCTTGTTTTGGCATCACGGGAATGTGCTTGGATCGTACGAGCTTGGCCGCAGCTTGCATTGAATTACACAGTGGTGTTACCAGGGTCTCTGCAGAGAGAGAGAGACCTGCATTGGAGTTTGTCCCCATTTTTTTTTTCAGCGTGGAGGAAAGATAACAACTAGGCTCTAATATTTTGACACAGGTTCACATGGTCGGTCTCGACCAAGACTTAGGGTCTGTGAGGGTAAAAAAAATCACTCAATATAAAGTGCAAGTTCCAGGGAAAGAGCAGCAGTCCGAGAAGGTGATGGTGGTGGTGGTATTGGTGTTGGGGCTTTGTGTTAATTGGGTGAAGCATACTTCCCCTTTTTTTAATGGTATTTAATAAGCACTACTGCCTCAGAGGATTGGTTCAGTAAATTAACTCCCGCTTGCCTTCAGCGCAGACCAAGCACCGCACTAGTGCACTCATTACCGCTCTACTAACCTGCACACCTCACCCAGCACTGATATCAGGAGACAGCCTACACAGCGCAGACATACATATTTACATGTATTTTTTTAAGCAGCTAACCACTGAAATAATCAGCTGTGGCACGCGCGCACACATTAACAAGCGCGCACGCACACCTAGATGCGCTGCCGTATACGTTGCCTATTACCTTGCGCCGTTCTATTAATAGTTTACTAACATACTGAATTTCTATCTGAGTATTTACAAAATATCGTCTTTCGCAGGTATCGAAAAACGTCTCTCGAGTGAAACGTCGGGATTTAAGTTAAAAGAAATAAATAAAAATAAAACATTTTATTTTATTTTATTTTTTTTAAAACGGATTTGCCAAAACCGACTAAACGTGCCTCCTGCATGGTTTAATTGTGCAGCCACGAGAAACACGTGTCCGGTCAAACCCCACGACTCTTACCTCTATTGCCACTCATTTCTTACCTGTGTTCTGCAGCGAGAGGCGTCCTTTCTGGCTCGCAGGTTTCTCCGGGGGGGTGTCATAGATGTCAATATTATCCGTTCCCACTACTTGCTCCAGTACTGACAAAACCAGCAGCAGCAGCACGGCCAGATTGACAAACATTGCTTCTCCGACAATGAGCTTCTATCCCCACTGCAAAGATTCGGCGAGTGCGAGTGTCTCTGCGTGGGTGAGGGTGCACCTTGGATCGACGGAGCTGCTGCTCGGTGGCTTATGGGGCAGCTGTTGGACTGAATGCACGAGCTGGAAGTGATGCTGCCTATATTTCTAAGAGCCCCGGGTGTCAATTTGGATGAAGGAGTTAAGCAGGTGTTGTCGGTCGGGGCTTTACAACCAATCAGAGACGCAGAAATCCACGTCCAAGGTTTTAGGGGAGTGTCCAGCGAAAAGTCCCCGTTTTGCCATAAAAACTGGCCCTCTAAGGCAATATTCATGAGTAAGCTGACTTGAATTCTACAATCAGCATAACCCTCAGACATCCAATATCCCAACCAGACGTTTAATAGTCTTTATCTAGTTGATTTGATCTAAGATAAGCTGCAGTTCCTGCTTTTTATTGCAGCAATGAAAAGTAAACAGAAAGTCTGCTTATGCCATGGAAACACTTACATAGGATACACAGAGCAGTGGGAGATTCAAGACGCATTACGCTTACCAATATGCTGGAAAATGTAACATGTGTAATGTCCAAACACTCTGCAATAAAAAAGCAATCGGATGTCAGTGGATCTGCAGCTTACTACTCATTATTCCAAGGCAGCTTTTAAATTAAGCGCAGTGTCGACAACATGTGTGAGAACACTACTTCCACAGAAGGTGGGTGCAAAGTTTGCTGTGACAGAAACGCTTAGTGAAATTTAACTGCCTGGCAATTGCACACCAGCCTATTAATAATATACACTGATTTTAAGGTCAGATTATAATAACTTTTATGACTGACTGCTGACTGCTATAAATAGAATTCCTTAACTTTTTTTTATGGGGAACTACATACAGAGAGCTCTGTTACACAATTCCCAGTTTAGTCTGTGACAATGAGTTCCTACTCACTACTACAGGGAGTGATCTAAGAATAGAGGACAAACACTGGCAAGGTTGCGCATTTGGAGACGCTTGAGGAATCTTTTTCAAGAGCAACACTTGAGGATGCCATGTGGAATGACTGCAAGCTCACTGCAGAAGGAACATTAAGTCTCCATATTCTGAATTTTTCCAGTGACCTAATGGCATTGCTGCTTTTCAGGTAAAGCCCTCTATAGGAGTCGGTAGAGTGATGCAAGCATGGGTGCATGGCTTGGGATGCCAGAGGGCTGCTACATGTGGAAAAAAGAAATGGCAAGGACAGCAGGAAATGACCGTCAAGGTGCAGCATGTGGGAAATGCATTTATATCTGAAGCCTCCAGGGGGCCCACTGATACTAATTGTCTGTTCCTTTTCATTTTTAATTACAGCACAGCACTAGGGCGACCATTCTGTAATGAACCCAGCTGTCTACACTCACACACAGGAGGATGAACGCACTCACGTCCACAACCTGAGCAACTCTCCTCTTTGCCTAACGTGCAAGGAAAGGAGACCTCCTCAAACCACAGGCATCGGTTGACTATTAAAACCCAGAGGTGTGTAACAAACTACGTTGGGGGTGGAAGGGTGGGTGGTAACGGCCCATCTACGACCAGAACCCAAGGTAAATACATTACGCCACTGCTCAGATGCCCCATAAACTATTGGAAGTTGTGTGCATGTGTGTGCATGTGTGTGGGAGAGTGAAGGACAGACAGAGGAAGAGACAGACAAGCATGCATCTGATTGTGGCAGCCCAAATTTCATAGATCTGTGACTTTGAAATCTGTTTATCATAACATTTAATTTATTTTCAGGGAAAGAAAAAATCATTTTCCTGGGAAGCTCTGGCTCTGACTGTTGGAAAAAACTAAAAGGAAAAAAAGGAAACTAAAAGAAAAAAAGAACCTAGCCTATATTTAGACCATCAATGAAATTAGCCTAGAGTGGGAACTGGACTCCCGCTTTAACCTAAACCAAAATGATGATCACTTATAGCTCTAAATATAGATAATTATTGTCTCGAGACTGCAGTATCTATCGTTTTAATTGAGGTTTTTAGTCAGTGGAATGAGTTTTGGAGAAGTCACCACAGCTGAGAAATGGGAGGTATTTTGGCTAGGAGATGATGCAGCACAGAAAACCTCAGCATTTCAATATTCCCATTATATTCCTCTTGTGGATGTGGTAGACTTTTTTTTTCTGCCATGAATTTATGACAATCTTGCCCCACTCTGTCTTCTCTACTTGTCCTAATACTCGATTTTTTTAGAATATGCTATTAATATTCAATTCAAACACACAGCTATATAGAATGTACAGTGATACATAGTATCAGAAATTGGCTTAAGCTTGATGTGCACGGAATGGAAATTGCAACGCTCCAGTATTTTAAAAGTCCAGCCGACTTCCATCACGTCCACGCAGGAGGGTGTATAGCGCGCAGTGGCACGTGTCTGGAGAAGAGCTTGATCCGTTTCCAGTTGTGTCTGTACCACAAAGTGAAGTCTCCTGCTCAATTCACGTCTGTTAAAAACTGCCCACGCTGTCCACACACCCTCGATTTGGCCCAATCAGGGCACTGAAGTGGACCACAGGCTCGTAATAGCGTGTGCATCACCGCTGCCTACTGACGCTGCATTCAGGCCGTATGGGAAAAACAACCTCTGGAGAGTTTAGGCACAAAAACCTAATGACCTTTCTGCTGTGATCATTGGCATTTTAACAGCCACAGTCACTTTCAGCAAAAGTGTCACTCTTGGCACGTGCACTTGCTTCTTTCTGCAGCTTTTTCACAGGAATACCTGAGTCCTCAGCGAGTCAGTGCACATCAGCAGTTTGCAAACTTCTTCTGGCATGCCTCGCGTTGGAAGCAGAAACAACTTCACTTCGTTCACCATCCACCACATTAAAAAAATCAGTCGTTAAGAATAAAAAAAAGGATCAAAGTTGAATAAAGTGAAATATTTAGGCAAATACAATAGCATCAACATTTGTTTCACTTGGTTTCACTGTGTACACCCCATTTGCAGTGGCTCTATGTGGAGCCTAGTTGGGCCTGTCATACAGTTTCAGAAACACAGACAACAGAGAAATCACCAGCTGATGGACACCTAGACATGTAAATTTTTTTCATTTATTTCTTTTACCTACAAGATAAATGCAGTTGATGCTAATACCGCAACTCCAGAGATGGTTCACAGGTTTTGTGGCATTTTCATCCTTTTCATATAATTGTGCATCCCAGTATTTACAGATAAGATAACATAAGACTTTATTGATCCCACGACAGGGACATTTTTGCATTACCTCAGCTCAGGTACAGATATCTGAAGGAAATACAAAAATACAAATAAGTACAACCAATGAAAAAAAAAAGTTACTTGGTGAATGGTGGAGAGACTAGGACCTCTATCGCGCAATGCATATTTAATGTTTTACTTGAATGCAACACAAAACACCAAGCATTGGCACAGAGAGCCAGAACATTCAGCGGTTTGACAAACCAAATGAATGACATGACTTAAAATGTTGTGCACAAGGTTAAAGATAATCTTATGCTGTGATCAGACATTGTCCAGCTGCAGTATAGTTTCAAAACACAGCTGTAAATTCGACTGAAAAATCTCACATAAACGTCCTTTTAGTGACTAATCTGCACCTTTAGTCCAATCGCTTTGTCAGTAGCAGGTTAGGTTTACTACTTGGTACCCACTACAGAGGTTAACATACTATGTTTTAAGTAATGTCTTGCCATCTATAAAGTCTACAGTGCTGATTTGAGCTATTTTCACATTTTGGGGATGTGACAGTGATGCTGCGCATCAGCCTCCAAGCACTTGTCATTTACATCTTGACTGCACACTTGTATATCTACATGCATGCATGCAGAGCAGTGACGGTTTGTGGATGAGAGACATCTAAAGTGTGAGCATCATTGTGGTCTGGTTCACGTGGCAGCTAAAGCTGTTATTTTTACTTTTTAACTGTGTTTTGTTTTTGGTGTATTAAGAATATTTTTCATGTTTACATTGCACGAAGGCATTGTCTTCTTGCGGTGACAGCGTCCAGAAAAGAGACAAGTGTGCTTTGACAGCCGTAACGTTCATTCACTTTGACTGCTGTACTGTAAACATACAGAAAGCGGACATGTGTTCTGAGTTGGGACCCCTGGGGCCCTGGCAAGTGACCGACCAATGAAACCACAACAGAGAGGCCAAGCTGGGGTGTGTGTGCAAGTGTGTGCGTATTTGTGTGTGAATTAGGGGGACGCTTCACTGCGAGAGAGGCTTCTGTGACAGCAATTAATGTTACTAGTTTACAGACTCTTTACGGTGCTTTACGGGAAGCATGTGTGTGTAATTTGGTTACAAGTTCAGGCTTTGTTGTGGAAAACTGCCGGACAATAACTCCTGAGTGACCCCACCGAGGATTGATTCGAAACCTTACGGTATCCTGTGCTGTCAAAACAGTAACTTTAAAAAAAAAAGTCACCTCAGGTGATATTATTTCTGAACGTGCAACTTGTGTCTGTTTTTTTTTTCTTTTTAATCTACACGTAAAGTGCAGTTTTATGCTGACAAAACGAGGTTCCCCCGAGGGCGTAATACAAGACTATCTCACTGTTTTTCTTTCTTTGTGCTAAGTACAGACATGTGCACAAGTGGTGCCAGTCTTCTCAAATAACTCCCAGCAAGAGAGATAAAATGTAAACTATACCTTTAAAACCAAAATATATGCTAATAAAACTGCTATATAACAGTTTTTAATACTGAGTTAGTCGCTTGTGCAAACCAACCCAACCAGTGAGCCACTGGAACTGTGTGATGACATATGACCTCTATATCACTGACATAATTCTACTCAAGCATACCACGTCTTTACTTGCTACGTTGTCTGAGGGCTGTTAAATAAAGCCACAAAAAAACCTTAATAAAAACGATGCTGTAAAAAAAAATCTAAGCAGTAAATCAAAGCAGAATTTTAAACTTTGCTGTGTAAACATAACTCAGTAACTCTCTCAGAATAGAAAGCGCACGAGAAAGCAGGAGTGCTGGGCTGGGAGAAGAAGAAGCTGTGAAATATCACATACCAAAGTCTTCGAGGAACCTGAATATGATATCTTAGTTTCTAAATCTGGCTCAGTTTATGGCTGTGTGCATTTGTGTGTGTGTGTGTGTGTGTGTGTGTGTGTGTGTGTGTG
>NW_005187402.1:7096689-7099693 GCF_000239375.1 Pundamilia nyererei | reverse complement strand
TGTGTGTGTGTGTGTGTGTGTGTGTGTGTGTGTGTGTGTGCATGAGATGTTGCCTCCGCTCCTTGCATCTCCCAAACCCTGACCACATTCAAAACTTATTTTATAAGACCATTCCGAATTTAGGTGTGTTTAGATTAAACTTTTTTTGTGAGTGTGCATACAAATTCGCAGTATTTCAGCAGCAAGCTGCAAAGCTTTTCCCGGTCTCTTGGTGTGTTAACTCACCTGACTCGTGAAAAGAGAGGTTTTACTGGCCCAGCTCAGCAGGCCAGCTCTGGGCTGTGACTCCAAGTGGTGTGAAAGCACCACATCGCAGACCATCACTTAACTTGCCTCAAACAATGTGCTATTATAGAGTTTGCTCTGTATGGGTTATATTGCTACAGTGCTGGCAGATTACAAAGTGCCCCGTCTCATTACTGTCCATATAAGCCCACAGGCCTCGCCAGCACAAAGGAGTTATTGAGTGATAAGGGGAAAGAGATGGACTGTAGCTGCCTGTGAGAGCCCTCACCTTGGATGCGCTAACCTCGATTAGGTCAGAGGTGATGTCATCATGGCTAGAGACACAGGTGGGCATGCTGGGACAAAACGAGAGCAGCTGGGACACAAAGGCCCTGTTTAATGAGAGTGAGACATGAGGCCGGAGTGGACTACGTGGGTGGCACATAGTGTCATAGCTGCTGAAAAGACTGGTGAGCAATTAATCATCTGATTCAAGAATTGGGCAAAGTGTTTATTATGTAAGGTCAGCTTTGACATCATCGTCGAAGCAGAGGAAGTCTTTCTGGGTTACACTTCTGTTTGATTGCACTGATCACCCAAAATGTTCTTGATCCCATAATATTGGAGGGATGCTATATTTATCGTGGTGGTCAGGTCCAACAATTGTGCAACATAATATGACACACTTACCCCTCATTAGAAATGAAGGGTCCTTTGTGGCAGCCTGACAATCATTAAAACTTCTCCTCTGGCTTGGCTTGTTTACTCTCTGGTAATTACAAGGTGATTGTGTAGCCTGTGACCCATATTCAGAGTCAGGTCAGCCAAGACATGGGGGATATTCAGAGAAGTGCACGTAGAGAAAGAGTGTTAGAGTGGATAGTCATTTGGTGCTGCCTCATTAGACTGTGTTAGAAGACAAGCTGGCTCACAGTATTCTTGCATTGGAACACTGTAAGACTAAAATGCTGGTCCTGGCATATAAATGTGTTTGAGAGGGCATATGGCAACCTCATTTATCAATTTATTCACTTGCTGGTAATATGGAAGATACGTGAATGAGCTGACTGTGTGACGTATGCATATATATTTGAGGTGAAGTCATATTGACTTAATTTAGTTTCTGAAGGATTTTTCAACCACACAGCTTCTTCCATGTCATTCATTTCATCTGTCACCACATCTCCTGGCAGCACGCCTACCATGACAGATCACTGCCCTTTAATAAAAATGTGCACACAAAAAATACAGACACAAACCTACACAAACATAAACTTCTTGCAGTCCGTGATCCTGTGGCATATCTTGCTTCGGTACAATTAGATTTTTGCTGTCATTACAACATTATTGTAGAGTCTTTATCTTGAGGTGACTGTTGTTGTTATTTGGCACTATATAAATAAAATAGAACTGAATGTAATTGAATTACAGAGGCCTGTGTTCAGTGGCTGAAACCTCACCTTGATGGATTTATAAATAGGGTTTTGTATTAATGCTGAAATACGTTTTACACTTTTCAGTATGTTTATTGTGTAATTATCATCACATAGTAACACCAGCCCACATGGAGGCCAGTGAAACCTGATGTTAGGCCAACCTGTGAAAAACTAATAGGTTGGATGTCTCCAGCATCACTAAGGCTGGCAAACTAAATTGAATTTGGCCGTGTGTTCGGATTTTTTACACATAAGGGCACTGTGAGGTCTTGGGCACTGGGTGTCAATCCAGGGCTATTAAAAGGTATCCAAATGTGAAGGGACATTTAAATCCATTTCATTACTCAAAACACAAAGGAAACAACTCAACAGAGCCCTAAACACAAGGCTCAAACAAGATATTCCAAGAAATGGCACTTGATCAACTGCTGATCAGTGGCAGTTAAATAATTGGCAACATGCATTTCTCCCAGTGCAAATACTCTCGCGTTACATGACCTTTGGACAAACTGACATGTCAGAAATGTCAGTACACCTTAAAAACAAACCTATTAGTCATCCATCCGTCCATCCATTCTCTTCCGCTTATCCTTTTCAGGGTCGCGGGGGGCGCTGGAGCCTATCCCAGCTGTCATAGGGCGAGAGGCAGGGTACACCCTGGACAGGTCGCCAGTCTATCGCAGGGCCAACACATAGAGACAGACAACCATTCACACCCACATACACACCTATGGGCAATTTAGAGTTACCACTTGTCATGTTAGGTGTAAAGCAATATTTGCTGCTATAATTTACAATAACGCTAAAACCAGAATCCAAAAACAAATAAAACTAAAATTGCTTAAATACATATTACTCTTATTATTATTGTTTTTTTGTCTTGTTTATAGTAGCAGCAGGTGTATTAGTATCAGTATTTCTGGTGATATCAAATGAACCCTCTGTTGTTCCAATTCTAACCAGAGTCCAAAAATCACAATACGAGTACTTCATGGCAGAATGAAGCAAAAGAATTTAGTTAACCTCACGATAACCAGCAGGATAATTTTAGGCTTTTCACCAAAGCCCCCATTTAAGTTGAAAATCAGCAGCCAAAAATGTCTAGAAAAGCTACCTCACTCTTGGTGTGTAGTGCCAAACCTCAAAGTAAAAAATAGTGAATTTTGCCAAATTCTCAGCTTAGCTTTATGTGGGTTTGAAGAATCGCTGGTATATAAGCAGTTACTTTCTGTAGGAGGAGTAGCCACACTTTTATTTGGGTCGTTGATTAGCTTATGCTTCTCAGATACATCTTGGACGCAACATCCAAGTTGGGACCAGGAAGCAGAGTTGCAGTCTTACAC
>NW_005187402.1:7087698-7091313 GCF_000239375.1 Pundamilia nyererei | reverse complement strand
TGATTGTTGGGTTTTTTTCTCTGTATCTATGAAGCGCCTTGAGGCGACTTATGTTGTGATTTGGCGCTATATAAATAAAATTGAATTGAATTGAATTGAACATCCGCGAGCAATAATAACCCTGGTAGGCAGCTCATTAGAAAAGTGTTGTTTGACATGGCTTGATTGGAAAGCATTGTTTCTATTCTGGCGCCTGCATATGCAGAAAGCATTTGACTGTTATTGTGTTCATATAACCAGCTTATATATGAGTACCTGTCTTTAAGGAAAGCATTTTATTGTATTGCTGAGGATGCATTTACCACTTTTTTTCTTGTTTGGAAAACAAAAACACCAAGTAAGGAACTATTTTCTTATAGTGGTACAAATAAAGCACACGATATATTTAGAATAGTTGAGGTTAATTAGCCAGCTCATGAATTAGTGGTTGGGTCCAGATCAAACCAGCATGTCACAGATGTTTGTGAACCTCAGTGCCATGAGGTTACAATTGTAGGATGTTTTGGGATATTTGTTGTTTACGATGTGTTTTCTACAGTTAGGGGTAATTGATTGCCGTGATGGTGTGTGTTGGAACATGTTGTATTTTTCCATAAGGCCAGAGGCTGAGAGGGGGCAGGGCTGATGCAGCAGATGAAAAGCCTTCTAGGACCGTGTAGCCTTCCCAGGAATTCACAGAATTCCAGTTCCTAATTATGACATCCGTAGAGCAGAAGTCCAATAACCCCACCACCACCAGCAGGACTACAACACAGATTACACACAAAGATTTTTGCAAATACATGCGCACACATGCAAAAGTGCACTTATACTAATTACCACCCTTCTAGCATCATCACAGAGGAGAGATTGAAAGTGGCATTGTACAAGAAAGGAAAGGATGCAAAGGAAGGCAAAGGAAGAGCAACTGGTCTTCAAGGGTCTCCTTGTTAAGGCTTGACTTATGAACTCTCAGATAATAATACTTCCAGGTCCAAGCCTCCTCTGTTTAGCTGGACTCTTGTCCCAACATGCCACAGTTCCCTCATCTTGTTGTTTAAAAGATATAATACCTAAAAAAAAATCTTTTTTTCATTCAACCCTTCACAGCTTTTTATTAGCACTATGTGTGCTTAAGCTCAATTTGTAAAACTTCACAAAAACAGGAAGCATTTTGTTCAAAAGAGCATCTGGGGTCAGGGTCTAGGACACTAATATTTTAACCCAATGGCCAACTAAGAATTCATAATGAATGTTAAGCTTACCCGTGTCTTTTTGTAGAATATATGTCCAACCATGTGGCATTGGTGCCATCTTGGTACTTGTCTGTCAGAACTTTCAAAATGCTGTGCTGACTGGACCTCAGTGTGTAGTGTACTGTTATTTAGAACTATTTAAGCCTCACCCTAAAAAGGCATTACCTGTGGTGATACATAGGTAATTTTAACCTAAACAGTCCCCCTGTAGCTAGCGACATGGTGGCAGATCATTACATGGCATCTAGCTTAATTTCACCAACTCACCAGACTGGACTGTTATAAGTTAGCTAATTATTGTTAGTTATTGCAACTGAGAGAATTATGACACTTTTTACATCTGCGTAGTGTACCCTTGAAAAGCTAATTACATGCTAATTCTATTTCTGCTTTTCTATCTCTCCATGATTTTTAACAGTTCTGGAGGTATGTTTGAGAAAAACCTTATCATGGGTATTTGTTTATATAACGATATACTTATTATATCTCACAGTTTAATGTGTATACAAACCATTTGTGTTATTTATATTATTATTTATATTTATATTTATATTATTAGCACCTTTTTTTTTTAAAACATTTCATATAAATTACTTAGAATTAAAATATACTTTGTTTTAGTCATTCATCATTTAGAAATATAAACTATGTTCTCTAATAAAGCAGAGCTGCTCACTGAACTACTGAGCTAAGCTAACATTAGCTGTCAATCCTTGCTACATAGAATTTAAATGACAACTACATTTTTACTTTTCTTTCTTTTACTTGAATTAAGCCTGTGATGTCTGACTATTTTGGCCACATGATGGCAATAAACTTTAAACAAAAAGCAAATGATCACTTTTTACCTTGACATGGTGCACTTTTTAGATAACTGTAAAAAAAAACCATCTGAAATGTTCAGTTTTCATTTGAGCAATTATTCACATAAATCATACAAACCAAAGTCCAGTATCTATTATGTGTCAGGAATCGCTGCGTGACAGGCAGGAAAAAGATCCCAATGCAGGACTGGCGAGACAAACTTCAACTCCAGGCGGCTTTATTGCTAAAATAAAGAAAACAAAATACAAAATAATTCTGAGAAGGAAGAAGCCGGGATTCATGAACTAGACTCAAATGGATCACACAGCAAATGGGAGATTGCGACGAGGAACAGCAAGAGACTCAGACAATATATAAATGCAGTGAACAACATGGAACAGGCCACAGATGCGAAGACTGCTAACACTAATCAGACTGAGGAGACAGTGGAAGCAAAACTGAACATAATACACGTGGAACACAGGGTAACAAAATAAAACGGGAAGTAACAGAACATGGGAGCAGAAACCCAGACTTGACTCTGAAGGCGAACAAATACAGAGACTAAGACATGGAGATAACAGAAGATAAACATGGAGACATGACTAACACGTAGACCCAGACAAAGATGCTTGAGACAAAGATGCAGACAGAAGGAAAACAGAGATGAGGCCAGGATGGACGGGACACAGAAAAGAATTATCATCTAAAGAGAAATCTAGAACTAGAGTCCAAGATGACAAACTCAGAAGCACTACTATCATACACAGGGAGCATGAATATAATAACTATCACAAATCCCAAAGAATAAATCTTGAAGCCATAAAACTCAAAACTTTGGGTCACCAACCCACGAACCATGACACTATCCTTTCGCTCAGCTTTTTGGAGGAAAAAAGCCCAGGCTTTTCAATTAGATGTGCTAAAGAGCAAAATGAGGTCGTTTACAGTTGTTTGAAGTCGTTTGAAGTTTTACTTCAAAGCTTAAATCTGCAAGTGTGCATGATGGACAGAGGAACGTGGCAAAGCTTTTAAAAAAATACTGGCTTTATTTCTTAGTTTGCTTGTTTTTAATGGATACAAGTACACACTTACTGCTTCCATTGGAATTAAGAGGGTAAGTATCAGCCAGGGGCTGCAAAGCAAATGCATTTGATTAATTGATCATCAGCATATGTGTCCAGCTCCATAAAAGCAGAAGTTTGAGCAGTTTGCTGATCTGCAGCATTGAAGTGTGTTTTAACACAATGCTACAATCTTTCCAGGAGTGGATGCCTCAGCAAATTCACCACATGCAATGCACAGATCAACTACAAAAAGCCTAAGAGCTATAACTCAAACTCTACAGACTTATTTAATGGGGGTGGGGGAAAAAATCGATACTGTGTAGTATCGTGATATTTTGTTTGCTAATAATGTATCGATACAGGGACAGCAGAAATCGATATTTTGTTACAAAAAAGGTTTTTGTGCTCTGACTTCAGAGCATGTTGATCCTTTTTCTGAGCAAGAATCCTGACATTCCTTCGCTGTCCAAATGTGTTTAACTTTTTTTTGGCAGCAATAAACATGACAG